>NC_092416.1:100432767-100742117 GCF_040894005.1 Engystomops pustulosus | reverse complement strand
TCTGATATATCGGACGCTGAGTGCAGTGATATAACGCTCAGCGTCCAATATATCGAACGCAAGCTCTACTTACATTTTGGACGTCACCCTGCCGCGAGATGACAGGGTCCTGAATGGTCCTGTGATATCGATCATCGCCATTGGCCAGTCAATACAGACTGGCCAATGACAGCAATTTGTGATGATTTTTGGGCAGATGTTACTAGCCCAACATTCTCCAACATTGCTATTTTGTGATTGATGATGTTGGAGAGAGTTGTGCTAGTAATCTGTCCTTTTACTGTACCCCAAAACACACAAGTAGTGTGTGGGGGAGTAGGAGTAGCCGCAGTGTGGAGGAGTAGCCGTAGCGTGGAGGAGTAGCAAAGAGGAGTAGGCGTGTTTTTTGGAGCAGTAGGCGTGTTGTGGAGGAGCAGGTGTTGCGTGGAGGAGCAATCATTGCATGGAGGATTAGGAGTAGCGTGGAGGACTAGGCATAGCGTGGAGGAGTAGGAGAAGCGTGGGGGAGTAAGCATAGCGTGGAGTAGTAGTCGTAGCGTGGAGGAGTAGGAGATGCTTGGGGGAGTAGGCATAGCTTGGAGCAGTAGTAGTAGGGGGGGAGTAGGCATAGCTTGAGGCAGTAGTAGTAGCTTGGAGCAGTAGTAGTAGTGTGGGGGAGTAGGAGTAGCATGGAGGAGTAGGCGTAGCATGGAGGAGTATCCGTAGTATGGAGGAGTAGGTGTAGCTTGGAGCAGTAGTCGTAGCGTGGGGGAGTAGGAGTAGTGTGGGGGAGTAGGAGTAGCATGGAGGAGTAGGCGTAGCGTGGAGGAGTAGGCGTAGCGTGGAGGAGCAGGTGTAGCGTGGAGGAGTAGGTGTAGTGTGGAGGAGTAGCGAAGAGGAGTAGGCGTTTTTTGGAGCAGTAGGCGTGTTGTGGAGGAGCAGGCATTGCGTGGAGGTGCAAGCGTTGCATGGAGGAGCAGGCATTGCGTGGAGGAGTAGGAGTAGCGTGGAGGAGTAGGCATAGCATGGAGGAGCAGGCATTGCGTGGAGGAGTAGGCATAGCGTGGAGGAGTAGGAGAAGCGTGGGGGAGTAGGCATAGCGTGTAGGAGTAGGTGTTTTGTGGAGGAGCAGGCGTTGTGTGGAGGAGCAGGCGTTTTATGGAGGAGCAGGCGTTTTGTGGAGGAGTAGGTGTAGCATGGAGGAGTAGGCATACCGTAAAGGAGTAGGCGTTTTGTGGAGGAACAGGTGTTTTGTGGAGGAGCAGGCGTTGCGTGGAGGAGCAGGCGTTGCGTGGAGGAGCAGGCGTTGTGTGGAGGAGCAGGCGCTGCGTGGAGGAGCAGGCGCTGCGTGGAGAACAGGCGTTGCGTGTAGGAATTGTTTTGTGTTGTACCAGTACAGTAGCCCCCAAACCGGACTGAATTTTGGATTAAAATAGGTACATGGGAGGGATGGATTTGTCGGACCAGGTGCTTCAGCCATATGGCACCATGTGGAAGTCGAGGATGTGGTACGAGAAGCTGGCTGTGCACATTATGCAGATAGCACTGTATAATGCTTACGTGTATTATCGATGTGCAGGCCAGAGGGGAACTTTCCTGGATTTTCAAGAGGTGGTAGTCAAGCAGTTGATTTTTAGAGACCAGGAAGGGGGGAGTTCTAGGATGTCTGGAAGCGAAGTCACAACACGTATTGTACCAGGGAAGCACTTTCCAGGAGAAGTTCCCCAAACTGCCAGCAAGGGAGGGACACAGAAGAGGTTCAGGGTGTGCTCCAAAAGCTGTGTCTCTACCTTGTAGATTATTGGCATGTACCCAGGAGACCTTGCATGACGATTTTTGGGGTGTTTTTCTCCAGTGGCATGAATTGGACAAAGTACTTTTGACACTACAATGACAAATTTTGAGAAATTGCAAAGCAAATTTTATTCAACACCATTCAATTTGTGATCTTATGGGTTAAAATGCTCATACAACCTGTCACGTCTGCGCCTGCTGTCTCCTCTATCCATGCTGGTAGGATTAGGAGACACTGAGTTTTTCATCATCCTTCAGTCTGAACTAGGTTCTATGGCTGTCTGACCTGATGTCTGCCACTCCCCTCACTGATTCTGTCTTGCAAGAGTTAACACTGTGGGTCTGTAATTGCTTGGTCCTTCCATCTGTGGCAGGGCCTAGGTTCCCTACAAGTGTCCAGTTTAGGTTTGACTCCTTGCTGGTCAAACTGCTATCTTGCTGTGTTTCTAGCTTCTCTTGTATTCTCTAGTTCTGGTTACTGACCTCTTGCCTGTGTCTCAACTTCTTTATTTGGTTATTGTTTATTCCCCGCTGTTGCCGACTCGGATTGTATACCTTGCCTTATTATGTTTGTTTGTCTGTATTGTTACATGTTCAGACCTTACCCAGGGAGGGAACGTCGCCCAGTTATTGGCCTCCGTTTAGGGGGGACCCAGTAAGTATGTAGGGACATATTGGGGGGTCTCAGTGCTAGGGCTCCCTGTCCTTGTTTGTGTCCTGCCATTACACAACCCTAAATAAATTCCTCGAGGATTTCCCTTTCCGAAAATGGGGTCACTACTCAGGTGTTTCTATTGCACTGGTACCTCAGGGGCACCCCAACACCAGTTTAGTGAAAAGGGTGCTCCAAAATCTAAATTTTGCTTGTCTCTTCTCAGGTCTGCTGTGTCCCCAGCCTGTAGACTATTGCTACACATGGGGTATTGCCATACCTGTAACAACCCGCAGAATGATTTTTGAGGTGTTTATTCACAGCGGCATAAGTTGGGCTGAATACATTTTTTCCTTCTTCACTTTGTATTACATTTGGTCCAGCATCTCAGGGGTTAAAATTTTTTTAGGGGTGCCCTTTCCTAAAATGGGGTCACTACTTGGTGTTTTTCTATTGCACTGGCACCTCACGGGCCCTGCAAACATGACATGGCACTCCAAATCCAAACAAGTGAAAACGGAGCGCCAAAAGCAAAATTTCACTCCTTCCCTTCTCAGCCCTGCTGTGTGCCCAGCCTGTCAATTGTTGGCACATCTATGGTATTGTCGTACTCGGGGCAACCCGCAGAATGATTTTTTGGGTGTTTGTTTAAAGTGGCATGGGTTGTGCACAATATATTAGACACTAAAATGCAATTTTTTAGATAAAAATGCAATTTTTGCTATGCACCATTTACTTTGCATTAGATTTTGACCAGGATGATGGGGGTTAAAATGCTCCCCCCACCAGATAAATTCTTTGAGGGGTCTAGTTTCCAAAATGGTATAATTTCTTGGAGGTTTCTATTGCACTGGTACCTCAAGGGCCCTTCAAACATGACATGCCACTCCAAATCCAAACGTGTGAAACGTAGCTGCAAAAGCAAGATTTCGCTCCTTTCCTTCTCAGCCCTGCTGTGTGCCCAGCCTGTCACTTATTGGCACGCAATTTTTTCAATGCACCATTAACTTTGCATACGATTTTGACCAGCATGCTAGTGGTTAAAATGGTCACTAAAGCCCTAGATAAATTCTTTGAGGGGTCTAGTTTACAAAATGAGGACATCTTTGGGGGTTTTCTATTGTACTTTTACTTCAGGGGCTGTTCAAGTACACTGTGGCACCACAAAACAATTGTAGCCAAATTGGCCTTCCCAAAAGCCTGTATTCTGGACATCGCTGTGCGATAAAACAGCAATTGACAAACACATGTCTTGCATTGCCGTATTCGGGAGAAGCAGGGCAAAAATTTTGGGAAGTATGTTTGCCTCAAATTCCTTCTGAATGTGTCCATTTTAGGGCTAAATGAGAATAATCTTATTGAAAAATTGAAATTTCAAAATTTTCAATCCATCTTTGTTTGCTTACAGAGAATGAATTAAAGGGTTAACAGCCTTCTCAAATGCAGATTTTTTAAATATTGTGAGAAGTTAGGTTTATAAAATGGTGCTACTTGTGGGGGTATATACACTCACTGGCCACTTTATTAGGTACACCATGCTAGTAACGGATTGGACCCCCTTTTGCCTTCAGAACTGCCTCAATTCTTCGTGGCATAGATTCAACAAGGTGCTGGAAGCATTCCTCAGAGATTTTGGTCCATATTGACATGATGGCATCACACAGTTGCCGCAGATTTGTCGGCTGCACATCCATGATGCGAATCTCCCGTTCCACCACATCCCAAAGATGCTCTATTGGATTGAGATCTGGTGACTGTGGAGGCCATTTGAGTACAGTGAACTCATTGTCATGTTCAAGAAACCAGTCTGAGATGATTCCAGCTTTATGACATGGCGCATTATCCTGCTGAAAGTAGCCATCAGATGTTGGGTACATTGTGGTCATAAAGGGATGGACATGGTCAGCAACAATACTCAGGTAGGCTGTGGTGTTACAACGATGCTCAATTGGTACCAAGGGGCCCAAAGAGTGCCAAGAAAATATTCCCCACACCATGACACCACCACCAGCCTGAACCGTTGATACAAGGCAGGATGGATCCATGCTTTCATGTTGTTGACGCCAAGTTATGACCCTACCATCAGAATGTCGCAGCAGAAATCGAGACTCATCTGACCAGGCAACGTTTTTCCAATCTTCTACTGTCCAATTTCGATGAGCTTGTGCAAATTGTAGCCTCAGTTTCCTGTTCTTAGCTGAAAGGAGTGGCACCCGGTGTGGTCTTCTGCTGCTGTAGCCCATCTGCCTCAAAGTTCGATGTACTGTGCGTTCAGAGATGCTCTTCTGCCTACCTTGGTTGTAACGGGTGGCGATTTGAGTCACTGTTGCCTTTCTATCAGCTCGAACCAGTCTGCCCATTCTCCTCTGTCCTCTGGCATCAACAAGGCATTTCCGCCCACAGAACTGCCGCTCACTGGATGTTTTTTCTTTTTCAGACCATTCTCTGTAAACCCTAGAGATGGTTGTGCGTGAAAATCTCAGTAGATCAGCAGTTTCTGAAATACTCAGACCAGCCCTTCTGGCACCAACAACCATGCCACGTTCAAAGGCACTCAAATCACCTTTCTTCCCCATACTGATGCTCGGTTTGAACTGCAGGAGATTGTCTTGACCATGTCTACATGCCTAAATGCACTGAGTTGCCGCCATGTGATTGGCTGATTAGAAATTAAGTGTTAACGAGCAGTTGTACAGGTGTACCTAATAAAGTGGCCGGTGAGTGTAGTACATAAGACTTTATAGGGCACTTCCAAACTGAATTGGTCACCAAAAATGTAGCATTTTTTCAATCTCTTTAAAAAGAGATTGCTACTAAAAATGGAAACCTTCTCAGATCCGTAAAAATTATCGACAGATATTATGGAAATAAAAAGACCAATTGCAAAAGGTTTCTAAAAAGTAGAACATTTGAAACTTTGAAAATTGTAATTTTTTAAAGATTTTTCCTAAATGATTGAATTATTACCCGCCAAAAAAGAAACTGATCACCAAAATTATACTACTAACATAAACTACAATTTCTCACGAGAAAACATTCTCTAAATCACAGGCATATCTTAGTGTTGAAAAGGTATTACCACAGGAAGATACACTGCTCAAACTTTAAAAAAAAGGACTGAGCAGCGAGACCCTTAGTAAATGAGCCCCTATATCTATGGCTAAAATTACAATTTAATATTCAGCAATATATTGCAAACCTAAATTTAATATAATGATGGACCGACAGAATCGATGGATTGGCACCTATCATGGAGCAGCACCCAATGTTCGTAAACTCATTGCAATATATTGGGACATTTCAAAAATGGACCTCAATCTCCTTCAGAATACCCAAGTATTACATACAGAAATCAGTATCGGAAATCACATCATACACAGTCTCTTCTCCAAACCTTGACCCTCCTACCTCTTGGCTCAGTTGCTAAATTCATGGTTGTAGCAGTTGAATAGCCCATAGAGTCATCAGATCTTCTACCAGTAACGTCAATGGAATCACATATATAGTCCACAATTTTATCAACTGCCATTCCAAAGGTGTTATACGCCTGGCTACCTATAGTTGCAGATTAGAATATATTGGTAAATGTATGTATTTGTGAATTTTGGGGACATATTGTGGCCATCTTGTGGATATAAGAAACAAAATGCATGAACCTTTTTCCAGACATGTCAACAATGAACACAATGGCAACACTATGGGACTCACTTTGGGGACTCACCCCAAGTAGGGGAGGCCATAGGGATCCCACACTTACACATACACATACAATGTGAAGCAAAATGGATTTTTCGTCTTAAAATTGTATCCCCAAGAGGTTTAAGCAAACAACTGAGTTTCACATGTTTCTTATGATCTCCCTATCAGCCATTAACAGTTCCAACCTCAACAGCACTTAGCGCTTGCACAGGTGACATATTTATGGCCCGTCACTTTTGTAATTTCACGCATAGCACGGCTGTTCACATGGGCCCACATATGAAGTTGGCAGATGGGCGACCATGCTTGGGTTTGGCCACGGTGAAAATGCACCCATTTGTTTAAATAAGAGTTCCTAGAGTAAATAACCAGTGAGTTGGCCGCGCTACTCATAACATAGAGCTTAATGCTGCAGGCTTATGTCAATTATGGTAAACATAGATGTAAATAAACAACATTCAACATTTATTGCATCTAGAGGACAGTTAACATCGAGAGTTAAGTACAAAATATCGAGTATAAGAGTAGGACGACGGGCGGGATTGGCCCCTTCTTCAGGTCCAAGAATTTCTGTAATATGTAGAGGTATTGAGTAAGGTTCTTGTCAGTTACTCGAAAACTTACAAAAAGATTAGATTGTCATGATAAAACATTCAGTGTACAATACTAGCAGAAACATAAAATGGCATAAGTGAAGATGGCTGAACACGACGGGACTTCCAAATAGGGCCCTGATAGATTTACGCAATAGCTCTCACTAACAGTTGATGACTGTGACTGTATAAAGATAACTACTTCTCAGGGAAAAATTACTGTCGTACTTGTCTGTGGGGTGCAGGATCCCTGCTCTCTAGGTATGACCTGTGTGGATTGATTATCTGGTCCTTAAGCATAGTAAAAAAACTTGCTCTTCATCTGTCTGCTGTAGCGAATGTGGGTTGGGGAGGGGGTAGTGGGATGTTTTTATTGTTTTGGTCCTTTGTGCAACAGTGTGTTTGTAAAGTGTTGTAAAAAACAAAAATTACAATAAAAATGTTTTGATCAAAAAATAAAATCGCATAATTAGTAGTATCTACTATATCTTTAAAATCAATAGGTAATCATCAGTAGTAAATATAGGACATTGTCATGATGTAAAATAAATATACCATACAAATTCATAAATAATTCATAACAATTCTTATTATAAAAATTATATGAAGCTCTTCATATTTTTCCCTCTTTTTTCAGGACGAGCACTGTATTATACAGTAGCGATTCCTGCTCCAATCCCTGGATGTTCTTTAAGGGGGATCTGTATACCCCAAATAGCAGTTCTATTTAGTAACAAAATCGAATAGGAAGAAATCCGTTTCACATTCATGCATCTGCAGTAGCGATTTGTGGACCAATCCTTGGTTGTTCTTTAAGGGGGATCTGTATACCCCAAATAGCAGTTCTATTTAGTGACAAAATGGAATAGGAAGAAATCTGTTTCACATTCATGCATCTGCAGAAGTGATTTGTGGACCTCTCACTGGGTGTCAGTTGTGGGTTATCTGTATAACGCAAATTGCCATACCTTTTTGGGGCTATAGTTTACAGCCAGATTTACGTGTCAAATCCACATAGTTTATACAGTGATTTTTGTTGAAATTACAGAGTGTCAGTTGTGGGTTATCTGTATAACAGAAATTGCCATACCTTTTTGGGGCTATAGTTTAGAGCCATATTTACGTGTCAAATCCACGTAGTTTATAAACCACTATGTCAGACAGAAAGGTGGCCGCAGCAGGGGTGACTCTGTTAGGCCAGAAGTGCCGTTGTCATCTAATTACCACTTTGGCGGTGTGGCAGTTTTTTGTAAAGACACCAGAGGAGCCGAGCGTGGGTATATGTCGTATCTGTGGGCACAAAGTGAAGCGCGGCCAGGGAGCTAACGTTGGCACCACGGCCCTGCGCCAACACATGCAGTGTCACCATCCAATGGCCTGGGTGAAATGGATGTCAGATTTGGTACATCCTGCAGGCGCAGCAACAGCAGCAGCACCTAGTGGCACACATGCTGTTTCAGCAGGTCAAGGCTCCAGCACCACTGCCAACGGGAGCTGTTTGTCTTTGACAGATGCTCCTGCTCCTTGCTACGCATGGGGCCAGCAGTCGTTGAGCGAGGCGATTACGAAGAGACAACTCTATGCGTCCAGCCATCCTAAGGTGCAGAAGCTGACCTTGCTCCTGTCCAAGTTCTTAGTACTGCAGTCTCTCCCTTTCCAAGTCGTGGACTCTGCACCCTTCAGAGAACCAATGGCTTGTGCCGAACCGAGGTGGAGTGTTCCTAGCTGCAATTTTTTTTTCCAAAAAGGCAATGCCAGCCCTTTACAAATATGTACAACAGAAGGCCCTTGAGCTTATCAGTTTCTTCCAAGGTGCACAGCAGCGAGGACGTGTGGAGCTGTAACTATGGTCAGGGCCAGTACATGTCCTTTACAGCCCACTGGGTGAATATGCTTCCTGCCCAGCCACACCAACAACTTCCACAAGAGACGGCTCTTTCTCTTCCTTATTGTCAAACTGCTGCTCCTGCGCCAGTGTCCACCTCCTCCTTCTCCACCACCACCTCAGCCTCCACAAGTGCTGCTCCATCATACCACATGTGCAGGGCACAGCAGTGTCACGCAGTTCTACACCTGGTTTGCCTGGGCAAACAAAGGCACACAGGGGAGGAACTGCTCCGCGTTATGCAAGAAGAAATCAATGTGTGACTTTCTCTGTGACAACTAAAAATTGGAACCATGGTGACAGACAATGGGAGGAACATGGTGCCCGCGATGTACTGAGGAGGGATGGTCCATGCCCCCTGTATGGCACATGTGTTCAATCTGGTTGTCAACAAGTTCCTGAAGTCTTCCACCCATCTGCAAAACATTCTAAAAATGGCCAGGACACTGTGCACGCACTTCAGCCATTCTTACAAAGCCAGGCATACCCTCCTCGAGTTGCAGCGTCAGAACGGCCTACCCCAACATAGTCTAATATGCGATGTTTCCACCTGTTGGAATTCCAGCATCCATATGTTAAACCGCCTGTATGAACAAAGAAAAGCTATTAATGATTTTTTGATGATGCAAGCGGACCGGAATACTCCCATGTATAACTTTGGTGTCACCGGTCACAGGTGTTGGCTTAAGTCATTGTACGCTGTGGTCCAGTGGGTCCACTATCCCTGGAGCCTGACAGTTGGGAATAGCACTGAATATCTGCTCTAAATAATTTACATTGGGACGACAATATGTGTAGTTCTAACTAGGGACTTCTATCCAGGGTCAGGTATGAGTCAGGAAGGCAGTTGTTTAGGACTGTGTTCCCGAGGTTCGGTTTACCACCTTACACACTGCTTTTCACTCTTTCCCTAAATGTGAGCCGGAGACTCTTGGAGTAAGGCCTGGTGTCAAAGACTGCAGCAAAGAAGCCACTTCTCTCCAGAAAAAAACATCAGGGACAGACTGATATTCTGCAAAGGTACAGGGAGTGGACTGCTGAGGACTGGGGTAAAGTCATTTTCTCTGATGAATCCCCTTTACGATTGTTTGGAATATCTGGGAAACAGCTTGTTCGGAGAAGACAAGGTGAGTGATACCACCAGTCTTGTCTCATGCCAACTGTAAAGCATACTGCAACCATTCATGTGTGGGGTTACTTCTCAGCCAAGGGAATCGTCTCTCTCACAGTCTTGCCTAAAAACACATCCATGAATAAAGAATGGTACCAGAATGTCCTCCAAGAGCAACTTCTCCCAACCGTCCAAGAGCAGTTTGGTGATCAACAATGCCTTTTCCAGCATGATGGAGCACCTTGCCATAAAGCAAAGGTGATAACTAAATGGCTCAGGGAACAAAACATAGAGATTTTGAGTCCATGGCCAGGAAACTCCCTAGATCTTAATCCCATTGAGAACTTGTGGTCAATCATCAAGAGACGGGTGGACAAACAAAAACCAACATATTGTGACTTAATTCAAGCATTAATTGTGCAAGAATGGACGGCTATCAGTCAGGATTTGGTCCAGAAGTTAATTGAGAGCATGCCAGGAAGAATTGCAGAGGTCCTGAAGAAGAAGGGTCAACACTGCAAATATTGACTTGCTGCATTAACTCATTCTGTCAAAAGCTTTTGTTACTCATAATATGATTGCACTTGTATTTCTGTATGTGATAAAAACATCTGACAAATACACATAAAAACCAGAGGGCAACAGGTCATGTGAAAATATAATATTTGTGTCATTCTCAAAACTTATGCCCATGACTGTACAAGCACAAGGAATGATGTAAATCATATTTGGAATGTCAACAGTTTAACCCAGGAAGAGGTACGACCCCGCCTCACAACCACTAAGATAGACAAATCTCCGAACCAGATGGCATACACCCCTGGGTACTGCATAAACTATGTACCGTGATAGATAGACCATTATTTTTAATATTTGAAGATACCTTGAGAACTGGTTCTTTTCCACAGGACTGGTGTTCTTTTCCACAGGGACCACAGTAATCAAAAAAATTTTTTTTTATATACTAAACACATGACAACAATTTCATATGGAATTACACAACAGACATGTCATAAAGCATAGAAAATATCTTTATTTATGATCAAAATACATACATCGGACAAACAAGTGTTAAAAACAACAGATGAACACAGAGGGGTCTGTAGCACCTAATAATACAAACAAACAACCCCTCTATAGAACCCTGATCCAACAACTATCATGTGAAAATCACAAATATAGAGACAGGTATGTGAGAAAAGTGGTATAAGTAACAATGAAAAAATAAAATGAAAAACCATGTGTCTCCAGAATAAATGATCACACATGTCATTCTAGTAACACAAAAGTGACTGCTCATGCCTAAGATACAAAACCGTTCCTATAAATGATGTAAACGTGTCTTTCAACATACAAAGAAAACGTCTGTGGAGCGCTAGTAATCAGCGACACCTGAACAGTATCCATCATAGGTTAGTGCATAAATCATTGCATTCACTATTATTTTTTTTCTTATTCTGACTGCCAGCGCAGGTAATTTGTATAAAATTGTTTAGTAAACATAACCTTTGGTTATATTGTCTGTAGAAGTGCAAATTACCATCAAATTTAGTACCTTTTTCACTTATATAATATTTGTGCCAGTGTTTTTTAATAACCTTAGATGAATTTAAAAAAATATATACCTACCAAGCTGCTCTCAGTGTATTCTTTAGAGCTCTAGCATAGGCAGCAGATGATAATTTCAACCTGTGCCAGGTCAGTTCCGACCATAGGCCTTTGACCTAGTCCAGGCGAATGTGTCCTCACACATTGGGGCAGATTTACTTACCCGGTCCGTTCGCGATCCAGCGGCGCGTTCTCTGCACTGGATTCGGGTATGGCCGGGATTCATCAAGGTAGTTCCTCCGCCGTCCACCAGGTGGCGCTGCTGCGCTGAAAAGCATCTGAACGCGCCGGAGTTCACCGGGCCGGACCAAGTGAAGGTGAGCGCGTCTCAAGCGACACATTTCTTTTTTTAAATGCGGCGGTTTTTCCGAATCTGTTGGGTTTTCGCTCGGCCACGCCCCTGATTTCCGTCGCATGCATGCCGGTGCCGATGCGCCACAATCCGATCGCGTGCGTCAAAATCAGGGAAAATTGAGGGAAAATCGGCGCAAATCGGAAATATTCGGGTTACACGTCGGGAAAACGCGAATCGGGCCCTTAGTAAATGACCCCTATTGCCTGCACCATAGCTGAGAGCTCCTGTTCTCCGCTGCCTCTCTATTTGGCTGGATGGAACCCTGCAACCCCGGGAGTAGTGTGTGCGCCTACAACACCCCCATCTGGTAAGGGGCGTGGAACAGGTGAATATATGTATATCTTTTTTATTTTAAAAAATCCATACGCTCTCCTTTATGGGTCACCCTAGGCACCATGCCATTGGTTCCTAGCGGCAAATACGGCTGTTTTAGAGATCTGTGCTCTGGTGACATCAAGTACATGAGTACATGTTATGTCTGGTCCCCAAGCCAATAATCCAAACTAGAGTATTGTAAATGTTGTCCTATAAAGTTCTAACCATTTTGCTTGACCACTTTATATGCAGTAGTGACGCTATTTCTTATGACATCTCATCTTAATGTTATCCAATTAGACAAAAATATAAAATCTCAATGAACCTAATGATCTCATGGGTGAAAAAAAGACAGCTGTAAAGATGCTCTTTTTACAAAAAATCCTTCATTATTTTCAACATTTGCCCATATTTACACTGAATTCAACTTTCACTGACAAAAATTCAAAGATTAATATAAAACTAAATTCGAAATGATAAGAAAGCCAATAGATGAAAATACCCTCTTCCTACCATTCTGCTGAGGTGGCTTTAACTACCCCTGTATCCTCCATTAAAAATTAAAATATGGGTAGGAGCGTGGAGCCGGAGATGTGAGCCAGCAGCTTCATAGCACAGTGGTTGCTAGCGGCTAACAGTGGCCTCACTAGCACACATTTTGCTCACCAAAACCATCTTAACCCCTTCCCGACATTTGACGTAAAAGTACTGCATCGCGGGAGGTGCGTTCCCGCAAAATGCAGTACTATTACGTCAAGCTTCTGGCACCGGCTCCTGAACGGAGCCGGCGCCAGAAGCTGCGGGTGTCGCTATATATTATAGCTGACACCCGCCTCTAACACCCGCGATCAGAGATTTCTCCGATCGCGGGTGTTAACCCCTAACACGCCGCGGTCGCGCTGACCGCGGCGTGTTAGAGGCATTTAAAGTTAACTAAAGTTGAATCGGACCCCCCCCGCGGCGCTTACCGGGGGGGTCCGCTGCTCCGATCGCAGCCCCGGGACTGCCGGTGCCCGGGGCTGCGAGATCTCCCTCCGGAAGCCGGGTCCGTGCCTCCTGGCAGGACCCGGCTGTAAGACACTGGGCATGCGCAGCATGCTCAGTGTCTTACATTACACAGTGCAATACATCTGTATTGCACTGTGTAACCTGTAAAAAAGCTTGAACAAGTGATCAGAAGATCACTTGTTCAAGCTTAGATGTCAGTAACAGTAAAAAAAGTAAAAATAAATAAATAAAGGTTTTTTACAATAAAAATAAATAATAAAAGAAAGTGAAAGTCCCCCCAAACACCACATTTCCCTTTACACAAGTAATAAAGTATAAAAAACACTAAATCACAAAAAAACCCCACTTATTTGGTATCGCTGCGTCCGTAACAATCTGTACAATAAATCCTAATCATAATTGTACCCGCTCGGTGAACGTGGTAAAAAAAAACCCCAAAAAACTTGCCAAAAATTAAAACTTTTTATCAAATTGCTTTACAAAAAATGTTCTAAAAAGTGATCCGAAAAAGTTACAAGCACCAAAATGATACCAATAAAAAGAGCAACTTGTCACGCAAAAAATAAGCTTACAACCAGCTCCGTAAACCAACTATAATTATGCCGCTATAAAAATGGCAATACTAGAACAAATGCAATTTTTTCTATTCTAGTTTTCCTTCAATAAAATTGGACAAATAAAAATAAAACTATATAAATGAGGTATCACCGTAATCGTAGTGATCCGTAGAATAAAGATAATATATTATTGTTATGCTACAGTGAACAACCCCCCCAAAAAAATGCTAAAAATCCAAAAGAAGAATTGATGATTTTATTTTCCTCCACACGTAAAAAGTTAATAAAATTGCTTCAATAAGCTAAAAACCCACTAAAATTAAGTTTTTTTTACAGTGCATCTCTTCTCGCAAAAAATAAGCCCTTATTTGTCTAAATTGCTTAAAAAATAAATAAAGATTGTATAGCCTATTCCCAACGAGCGTTGTTATAGAACGGTGCGGCGGGTAGTGACTTGCCAACACCGGTCAGGGTAAGACGGCGGCTGTTCACTGATCGGGGTAAGACGGCGGCTGTTCCTGACAGCCATCCATCCTGCCCCATGGACCAGAAGGGTTACGTCCCCCCCACACACCCCCAGTTTATTATCGCTGCTATTGGCTCATCAATTCAGATGAGCCAATAGCAGCGAATTTACTTATGACGTCAGTAATACCGGTCACCATGTCTGTAGACACGGTGATCGGGGCAGGGTGGCGGCTGTTCCTGACAGCCACCAATTTTGCCTTGCGGTCCAGAGGGGTTTTGTTGCCCCCCTCTGTCCATGTTTGCCGCTATTGGCTGGTCGATTTGGTCCAGCCAAAAGCAGCAATATTCGTCACAATGGGCATTGCTAGGGTGAATAAGAGCAACACTTGGCGATAATTTCCCTACGAAAAACGAAGATATGGTACAAAAGCGCTGGCCGTGCACATTGTACAGATGATGCTGTACAACTCTTACGAGCTGTTCCAATGTGCAGGTCCTGCCGTATCATTTCTCCGTTTTCAAGAGGAAGATATTAGGAAACTAATAATGGGACAAGAAGGACGGGGCCCCAGTACCTCTGGTTTAGATGTTCCTGTGTTTTGCCAGGACAGCATTTTCCCGGTGAATTCTGCTGCTTCTAATGGTAGGACTCAATAAAGAGTCTGTTCCAAAAGAGAAGTTAAGATGGACACTATATACTAAGAGACCCATGACACCTCCAGAGTGACAAAAGTTTAGTTGGTCCCTTGATATATACTACCTCCTTATACACTAGATATTCACAATTCACGCCCAACCTATTGTGAATTAATTTTGGTAAAATGAATAATTGTAACAACTGTTATGTCCCGTTGCTCCCTATACCCCTCCATTATTTCATAAGGGGCGCCACATAACGGGCACTGAACTTTCCAGAAATAATTGAAATTTCCATCTTGGACTCCATTGCACATCATATTTGGAAACCACCTGTATGTTCAAAATGCTCATTTCACCACGTGTATTACACTACACCACATATTACACCTTGCTATATTCCCCAAGGGGTGTACATTCAACAATTAGGGTCACTTTTCGTTTTCCTCTGTTTTGGTACCACTACGGCTCTCCAAATGTATCCTGACACATGTGAAGGATTTCTTGCAAATTTGGCCTCTAAAAGACAAACATCCCTCTTTTCCTCTACTGTGCGCTCATAAAGCATTTTATATGCACATGTGGGGTACTTCTACACTCGGGAGAAATAGTTTTACACCTTTTTTGGGGTTATTTAATATATTATCCCTTGTGGCTTACATAAATTAGGGGTAAAGTGACATTTATAGGAAAATTTTCACCTTTTTAATGATTAGGGCCTAATTGGATCATTCACCTATAGGGGCAAATACATATATTAGACATTCCAAAATTCTCTAAGGGGTGTGCGTTCAAAAATTAGGGTCACTTTTCGGATTCTTCTCTGTTTTATACCACTAGGGTTCTCCAAATGCATGTCAAACATTTCTGTCAAATTTGGCTTCTAAAAGGCAAACATTCCCCTTTCCTTTTACTGTGCGCCCATACAACATTTTATATACACATGTGGGGTACTTCTACACTTGAGAGAAATAGGTTTACACATTTTGGGGGGTTATTACATTTTTTTTATCCCTTGTGGCTATATAAAATTAGGAGTAAAATGACCTTTATAGGAAAATGTTCACCTTTTATCTATTTAAGTCCTAATTAAATCAAACACCTTTACGGACAAATACACATATTACACCTTGCTAAATTCTCTAAGGGGTGTGCTTTCCAAAATGGTGATACTTGTTGGGGTTCCCCTCTGTTTTGGTACCACTACGGCTCTCTAAATGCATCCTGACACATGTAAAGGATGTCTGTCAAATTTGGCTTCTAAAAGGCCAACGCCCCTCTTTCCCTTCTGAGCTTCACTGCGTACCCATACAACATTTTATTTGCATGTGTGGGGCAATTTTATACTCGGGAGAAATGCTAGTACACATTTTTTGAGGTTGTTTCATCTTTAATGCCTTATGGGATACAAAAATTAGCCGTAAAAGTGACTTTTTTGGGAAAATGTTCACCTTTTTCCTTTTAGGGACCTAATTGAAGCAAACACCTGTAGGGGAAAATACACATATTACACCTTGCTGAATTCTCCAAAGGGTGCACTTTCCAAAATGGTGACACTTGTTGGGGTTCCCCTCTGTTTTGGTACCACTAGGGCTCTCCAAATGCATCCTGACACATGTAAAGGATGATTGTCAAATCTGGCTTCTAAAAGGCCAAAGCCCCTCTTTCCCTTCTGAGCCCTACTGTGTACTCATACAACACTTTATATGCAAAAGTGGTGCAGTTCTGTGCTTAGGAGAAATAGTTTTACACATTTATGGGGTTGTTTCATCTTTTATCCCTTGTGGCTAACAAAAATTTGAGGTAAAAGTGACTTTTTTTTAGAAAATTTTCACCTTTTTTCCCTTTTGGGGCCTAATTGAATCAAACACCTGTTGGGGAAAATACACAAATTACACGTTGCTAAACTCTCCAAGGGGTGTACTTTCCAAAATGGTGTCTCATGTTGGGGCTTTCCTCTGTTTTGAAACCATTATGGCTCTCCAAATGCATCCTGACACATGAAAACTTTTTCAGCCATATTTGCCCTGCAAAAACAAAACAACGCTCTTTCCATTCCAAGTGCCCCCCTGTGCCCATACAGCAGGGTACAGTGACAAAATGGGTATTGGCATACTCAGGAGGAATTGCCCTCAACATTGTAAAATGCATTTTCCTTTTTAACCCATTGTGAAGGTGCAAATTTTAGTGTTCAATGAATCTATTTTAAGATAAAATTACATTTCTGTAATTTCACTTTCATTTATCTTTCACCCTCATGAAACGCTCATAGGGTTAACAAAATTCCCAAAGGTTGTTTTGAATATTTTGAGGGGTGTAGTTTCTAAAATGGTGTCATTTGTGGGGGTTTTCTGTCATGTGGGCCTTATAAAGTCACTTCTAACTAAATTGACCCTCCAAAAGTAGGTTTTGATGATTTTCGTGAAAATCTGAAAAATTGCACCTAAAGTTATAAGCCTCCTAACATCCTAAATAAAGGAAAAGAGGTTTGAAAAATGATGCCAAGTTAAAGCAGACATATGGAAAATATTAGTTATCAAGTTATTTTAGTGATATGACCAACTTTCCAAAAAGTAGAAAATTATGAATTTGGAAAACATTGTTTTTTTCAAAATTTTTGCCAAATTTCCATTTATTTCATAAATAAATACTAAATATATTGATTAAATTTCTCAACCAGCATGAAGTACAATGTGTCACGAAAAACAATCTCAAAATCAACTGGATATGTTAAAGCGTTCCAAAGTTATAACCACTTAAAAAGACACATGTCAGATTTTAAAAAATGGGCCGTGTCAGGAAGGTGAAAAGTGGCTTCAGCGTTAAGGGGTTAAAGAGAACCCTTCAAGCAAATTAACCCCCGAAACTAAATATATTTTCATAAACTGCCATTAGAAAGCATTGTCCCTATCCCTTCATTATCTCTCTACATGCCTGTAAACTTAAGCAATGAGATCCTAAAGCTGTATGCAAATGACCCGAGAGAGTCATTATCATATTCAGCAGTCCAGCTTATTCATGAGTGGGAGGCACAGCCACACACCCAGTGCTTGACTGACAGCCTGTATAATAATGTGAGGTATAACGGTGTAATGTACATTGCACACAGACATGAGCAGGGGGAGGGAGAAGGGAGAGTTAACTGGTGACATCAGTGCCTTTCTCTATGTGCCCACCCTCATTTACATAATAAAGAAAAGATGATTTTAGAATGATTAATGTATGAATTGACTAGATAAAGGCTGGGATGCAATCCTTGTGAGCTGCTCCAACAAGTAGTGGTGGCAGAATTAGTGACAGAGACCTGATGACAGGTGTCCTTTAAGTGATCAAAGAGCCAGCGGAGCAAAAGGGAGAATAAAGAAAAAAAGCCCTTTGAAACTTACAAAGTTCTTCTCTGTGACGGAGACCTCCCAAGATGGTGCCGGCCAGGAGACCTCCACTACAAACATGTGGCAGTCTCAAGCAGCAGCTTAGCTGAACTCCTTCTAACACTGCAGTCATCTCCCAGCAGTCCTGCTTCACCAGGGACCTCAGAGGCTCGGATGATAGCATGGGACACTGACAATTCGGAAGCAATGTAACCTTGTAGAAGGAGAGTACTGTGGAAGCGCAGAAGCGGCCCTCGACAGAGCACGCACCAGAGGAGTGGAGCACAGTGGTGTACAACAAGTCAAGTGAGATCACAATGTGGCCTTAGTCTCTTGTAGAACCCATCATTAACCCCTGGTTTCACAACATTATCAGTCTTGTATGACCTGGGTCCACCACGGACATATTTGTACTACTGTTTGGACTTTTATTTGTTTTATTTGTTGTTATACACAGTTAGAGGCTTGTGTTATGAGTCCAGGTTTTCATGGATTTCATTCCAGAACAGGGCCCTACTCTGGGGGAAGTCAGGTTCGGGCTAGAGTACATAGCTTATCAATTGCATCTGTATCTATAATATCCCTTGAATTCCTAACCCTAAACACAAAAGGGTTGAACTGTAAGATGTAAGAGAATGTATGTGTGTGAAGAGGCTAGGAAAAATAAATTAGATATCTTTAGCTTACAACAGACCCTGCTTAAAGGGAACCTGTCATCAGAAGACCCTTTTACTAGCTCCCCTATATGCACATAGAGAATAGTGTACCCATTGCCAAAGATTTTTTTTATAGTAAAACTGTCTTTAACCGAAAAAAAGTGAAGTTAGATGAAAGTTTAGATTGTAACCAGAGAGGAGTGGTTCCCCCCACTCTTGGGAAACGTCTCGGTCATCAATTTTAAATTTAAAAAGACTCTCATATCCCCCATATGGCAAGATGAAGCGCTAAGACAGCGCAAAACGATTCGTCCCTCTCACTCTGCTACCTGCTTCCTCCCCTCTCCCTGACCGCATGTATGCATTTTAAGGATCGTTAAATAAATAAATAATGTTTTAATCTTCAATGGTGAGTGCCAACTATTCCTTCTTTCTATATGATTGTTGGATAAGAAGACTCCATCTTTGACTGATTATAGTTAGAGCACCACCTACACTACTCCCCGTTTTGCAAGTCATAAAGTCCCATCCTTAAAAAAAAAAAGAAGAAGTCTCACCCAACGGATTGCTAATAGTGCCCCTTACATTTTTCTCTGAACTTCTGTTTGCCCGATCCACCATATCTCCTTCCCACATCGCTTCCCCCCTAAGGACGTTATATTTGGCTCCTCCACTACGCACTGGCCAATCCCAGGGGACTAGGGACACAGCTCTGCAAACAGAAAGGTAAACTTTCATCTAACTTGTCTTTTTCTCGGAAAAAGACAGTTTTACTATAAAATCTTTTTGCAATGTGCACACTATTCTTTATGGGAACATGGGGGTGCTAAAAAAAGGGCTCCTGATGACAGGTTTCCTTTAATCAACCAGACTGTAGTAGGCTTAAATAAAAGATATCCCTATATCTTCCACGCTCCAGCCATTAATAAAAAGGGTATCCATTGCTATAAGGGATTCAATTGGCTTTCAACTTCAGGCATCAATTCTGGATGACAATGGCAGATTTCTCATTATAACATGCTAACTTAATAACGTTCAATATACTGTAGCTTCTGTTTATGGGCCAAACTCCAAGCAGCATTTATTCTTGCAAAAGCTGTTAGTTAAAAAAAAAAAGGCCAAGAAAAGGTCACCTTATAGTAGTTGGAGACTTTAATCAAACTCGGTTTGATTGACTCAGAGTCCACAGTGCAGATATTAGTTTGCATGAAAGGAATAGGTTCTATCTTCAAATATCACCTTTACAATAAATGGCGTATTAGGCACCCTACTGAACGAGATTTTACTCCCTATGACCCCCTTGTCTCTGAAGCTTCTATAGGCATTATAACATGGTCTGACCATGCATCCATAGTCCTGTCAGTACATGAAGAATTTATAACTCCTCCCAACTGTGTATGGTACATTAACAACTATATCCTGCACCACCAACAATAGGCTCCCTTTTCTGATTTAGCACTTGAAGAGTACAGTACTTTCTACTTTAGTATAAATGATGGAGCAGTAGACGACCCAACCCTATGGTGGGCACCAGGGCCGGATTAAGGTTGGTGGGGGCCCCTGGGCGCAAAATCTGGTGGAGGCCCCCGACTTAGACAATGATTACATTTTTACTAGACATTGATATGCGTTTCTGGGATTCGTGTACAAACACATACAAAAATTTAACTAGCAAACACACTCTGAGGCTTATTAGAATGTGTTTGTGCCCCGTAAAAACGGGAGAATATACAGCAAGCTCTTTTTCCCAGGGGCAATATGGTACAGTGACACATGTTGTGTTCACCATACCATTGCCAGACACCATAGGCATCTGTGGGAACGGATATTTGGTCGCAAATTGTACGGGCGGATATACATCCCCTTAACGTTTGTGTGAAAGGGGCCTAAGGGTGCTGTCACATGTTTGCGTTTTGATTCAGTTTTTTACTGGAATCAAAATGCACTGGGCCGTGCCGCAGCCAATTGCTTATGCACCCATTGTATTTAGACAATACAAGAAACTAGAAGCTGATTGCAATTGCATGCGTTTGCATACAAATACATATGTGATCGGCTGACTATGCCCAACTTATAAACATAGTTATGCCACCCGTAAGTGAGCACCTTCTTTATTTGGGGGAGGTAAGGGCCCTTAGTTATAGGTAGCATGGCCATGTGATTTTTAGATTTTTTTACTAGTTACATTGGTTGGTACTAAACTAAAGAAGACTTCTTCAACTTCTTCTCTCACAGTAAGCTCACAGACCACTCGGTGGGAGGAGAAGGCGGGCTGACTGATCTCTAACACTGTAACCTAACACTGATTGACTGAAACTTGACTGGCAACAAGAGTGTTAGGATAGGTACACGGCGGAGTCAGGACCAAGGGGTTGCCAATCACAATACTATAATACTGCTCCTCTGTACAGGGATATAACTACTATAATACTGCCCCCTATGTACAGGAATATAACTATTATAATACTGCCGCCTATGTACAAGAATATAACTACTATAATACTGCCCCCTATGTACAGGAATATAACTACTATAATACTGCTCCTATGTAAAAGAATATAGCTACTATAATACTGCCCCCTATGTACAAGACTATAACTACTATAATACTGACCCCTATGTACAAGACTATAACTACTATAATACTGACCCCTATGTACAAGACTATAACTACTATAATACTGCCCCCTATGTACAAGAATATAACTACTATAATACTGCCCCCTATGTACAAGAATATAACTACTATAATACTGCCCCCTATGTACAAGAATATATCTACTATAATACTGGCTCCTATGTACAAGAATATAACTACTATAGGAATACAATAGGCATAACACAAATAAGATATGTAAGATATGGCATTACACAAAGGACCGCTGCAACACTTCACATAGAAGGAGTGCCAGTAGTCCTGTGTCATAAAACATAGGCGGTCAGGCTGCAGCAGGCCATTGTAAAATATGGACCTATGGGGTGCAGCAGACCTGTGTAATTTATCCACATGGCTGCTGCACCCCATGGCAGCATATTATATGCAGGAATGCTACGCGGGTCTCCCTATCTTTCCTTCCACAGGACTACTGCTGCTACCTTGTGTACAGGATTGTCAAAAGTGACATTTAGCAACTCACAGGTGATGATCTGCTCCATCAGGTATAGAAGTGCATAAAGATTCTCCAGGCCGTCACTTGTTGATGAAGAATCACACTCCTTGCAGCACATCTGTGATCCTAAAGACACTACAGTCACTTACACTATAGGGTCACTGTGCTCCTAAATTATATAGCATATACCCCTCACACCACAACTGACCACACTGTGCCCTAGGATGTGTGTACTAAATTAATAATGATATTTACATTGCCCCCTTTAATTTACTATAATACAATCAGCTCCCACTACATTAGAATAACTACAATCTACATGAATATATGATATACACTGTGAATACAGAATTATATTCTGTTATATTTCCAAGATCTGTTACAGCGTACTGTACTGCCGTACTGTAGTATTGCAGTGTATGGTAGGATCTATGAGACAACCCAGGAGTATGAAAACTAGATTAAAAAAAAAATTATTAAAAAGAAAATAAAGTTGAAATCACAACCTTTCCTTAGAACTAAAACTTAGAAAAAATAAACAGTAAAAACCATTAAAGTGTTAGTTATCCCTGTATCTCAAAATGTCTGATCTATCAAAATATAATAATGGTTAATCTCGGTGTTGAACCCAGTGACGCAAAATAGTGCCCAACTGTATGAAAAGTCAAGTCTTCAGAAGGTCATACAGTCCCCAAAATGGTAGCAAAGAAAACATCATCCCGCAAAAATTCACATCTCACATATCTCCACATACCAAAGTAAGAAAAATTTATTAGCACCAGAATATAGCGAAACAGAGAACTTTCTTTTTGCACAGAAGGTTTTTATTTTTTAAATGTATTAAAAGACAATAAACACCATAAATTTGGTATCCCTGTGATCGTACTGAGCCAAAGAATAAAGGAAATTAGTCATTTGGGGTGCACAGTGAAAGCCTTAAAAACCAAGCCAAATAGAAAAATGCATAAATGCGTTTTTTCACCAATTTTACTGCAATTGGAATTTTTTCCCGCTTCCCAGTACACAACATGGAATAATAAATACCATCACTATGAAGTGCAATTTGTTACGCAGAAAACAAGCCGTCTCACAGCTCTGTACATGGAGAAATAAAAAAAAGTTATAGATTTTTGAAGAAGTTGGGGAGTGAAAAATGGAATTCAAGAAAATGAAAAAGGGCCTGGTCGTTAAGAAGTTAATAACAATAGATCTAGTGCCAACCTAATAGTATCCCACAATAACAATAAAGTGCTCACTTTAATTAGTATTTGAATAATTAGTGTCCCAGCCCTCCTAATAATCTACTGTAGTTTTAATTACTAATAGTGAGTCCCTCACCTGCCCCAGCAGTGCCCCCTTCCCCCACATACACTTCAAGTCTCACAGAGACAGATAACATAAACAATAGGGCAGCAGAGCTTATGTAATACATTACCCTGCTGCTTTTAAAGCTGCTGTCACCTCTGGCCTTCTCCACGCTGTAAATCTCCATGGGGTCCAGGCAGCGTTCTGCCATTCAGCCTGCAGCCGGGCCCGCGCTCCGCAGCGCAGCACATTGTAAGTGCCGACACTCCTCCACGCTACACAGGTCGCGCAATGACGTCACTAGCGCGACCTGTGTAGCTAACATACAGGCCAGACGCGGTGAATACAATCACCAGTCCTCTCCTGCTAGGAGGGAGCAATACACTGCAGGCAGCATTCAGGGCTACAGTCACTCACAGCTGACTGTACTAGGAAGGGAGCGAGCGGCCATACATGTGACTCAGCGGCTGTATCGCACATTGTGAGTGAGAGCGATGCTTTGCAGAGTCGCCGCTGCGCATCGCTCTCAGAGAGTGACAGGCAGCTCACAGCTGAGTGTCAGTAAGCATCGGCGCGGCGCGGATGCAAATCAAACTATGGGGACCCGACCCCGCTGTAACTCAATGTCGGTGTCGGCAGACATTGTCTGCTGCTGGAGGCCCCCTGCGGGGGGCAAGATGGTGGGGGCCCCGGGGCGCGAGCCCCGGGAGCCCCGCCTATAATCCGGCCCTGGTGGGCACATAAAGCTACCCTGAGAGGGCATTTCATTAAGCAAGCCTCATATGCTAAAAGGTTCCACACGCAAAAGGAGAACCTATTATTAAGCTTCCTCGTGAGTTTACATAGGTTAAACAAACAGCACTTTGAAACAGGTAGAGATGCTGAAGTTGCATCCCTTAAGATCAAAAATAGAAAGTTGAATTCCCATAAACATAAGTATGCTCTAAGGAAATTAAAAATGTCCTATTAGCTGAGTAACAAACCTAACGCCTTCTTGGCAAAGTGCCTTAAAGTCAGGCCAAACAAGACTTGTATTCCTTATTTTTTTAATACTAATATCTCCAAAAAATCTCCAAAGCAATATCCTCTTCGAAATGCAACAGAGCCTCAAGTCATGACAGGTTTTCAAATACTTTGAGTACTTCAAATGGTACAAATCTAAATTGGTCCTCTACTTGAAAAGACTTTTCAATAATTTTATGCAACAGGGCAAGATCCCCTCTGAAATGCTACAGGGATGCTACTAGTTATTACCTGTTAGGGGTGACTTTGCAACCCATGTCTCTGGTCGCAGGTGCACCCGTGTGCCTCCATGTGCCCCTTTCTCTCACTTACCGTGCTGGGTTCCAGCGACATCTCCTAGGAGACAGGGATGCGGGCACGCCGGCTTTGTAAAAATTTAAAGGGGCATTGTGCCGCTAATTGGCGCTGGCCGGCTGCCAATTCTGTTAAATAACCAGCCTCTTCCTGTGTCTACTGCTGAATCTTCGTGCCCTGTGCCCTAGAGAAAGCCTTGTTCCTATGCCCTGCACTGTTATTGTGATTTCCTCTTGTGACCCTGGTTCCGTTATTGACTTAGATCCTGTGCTGTTTGTCCTGACCTTCTGCTACGTCCCCGACTCTGATCCAGTGGCTGCCACCATTGGCAAAGTCACACCTGTGGAACGACCTGGTGGTACCACACCGCAGCAAGTCCAACCCGGTGAAAACTGGGTAATAATAATTCCTTTTATTTATATAGCACACACATTATGCAGCACTACACAGAGCTTGCCAAATCTGTCCCCAATTGGGTTCACAGTTACCCTTCCCAAACCTAGTAAGTCAGCTGACTCCCTGTCTATCTTCCATCCAATTTCCCTATATGGCCCTATACAGGCTATAATGGCCCAATACACCTCCCCAATGGCTAGAGACTTCTTTTCTGGGATCCTTTCTTGACCCTTTAGGATAACCAACGGGACAAGGCAGGGATGCCCATTTTTGGCCTTGTAATAGTGCCATTGGCACAAGAGATAAGACATTCAAAGGATATTACAGGAATGCAGGTTTGTTATAGAGAACATCATATAGGGCTCTTTTCACAAGGTCCGTGTAAAATCGTTATAGGGAGTTTCTGATATCATTCAGATATACAGAAATATCATCACGTGGTTGGGTAGAATTTTTACATTAAAAATCCTGATTCGATATAATTAAAGGAATGTGCCAGTGGTTGTCCCTAAACAAATCTTACACAGGTTACGGAAGATGCTTATTCCTTGATGTGGGAGGGCTAAAGTTCCCCTTTACGTCATTAAAATCTCTGATACAACTATGATTTAATAGTGGATCAAATACAAATGTGGTGGCAACACAACGCAGATAAGTTGTGGGTCTCTATAGAAGCTTCTTTCTCTGGGCTACCCACTCTTAGCACTTTGATCAGGGCAGCCAGATTCTCTAGAGATCTTAGGCTACATTCACACGAACGTATGGAGGACGTATATACGGCCGACGTATATACGGCCGATATACGTCCTCCATACACTCCTATGGGCGCACGGCACCCTACGGGAGCGGTACGGTGCAGCACACGTGCGGCACCGTACCGTTCCGTACCCGGGAAAAAGATAGGACCTGTCCTATCTTTTCCCGTAATACGGGGCCGTGCGCCATAGGTTGCTATGGAGAGGGGCGGGGGTGAGCTGCGCTCACCTCCTCCTCCTCTCCCCGTACACTGCCGTTGCCCGCTACGGTACGGTACGGGCGGGCAACGGCAGTGTGAATATAGCCTTAGAGTCCTCAAGAGGTGGCATCAAGAGTGTGGAGCCTGGTACTTGTGGAAGATACCCCGTTGCCTTAACATATTAAGCAAATGCCAGTCACAGAAGTTAACTATGTAATTCCGAACTCTGATTTCTCGCAATGGGCCCTCACTGGACTTAGTCTTGTAGATCAGAAACCTGAGAAATAGGACCACCACAACTAAGGTAAATTATATCTAGGTCAATGCATGTAAACTTAACTTAAAGGGGTTTTCTCCTCTGGGCATTCACATCTAGATTCATTAATCTGCCATATATATACATTTCTTCAATTAGATGTCATAACATTTTTTACCTGTGTGAAGATAATTTTTCATAAATGTAGTCATATGGTCCCTTAGAAACAAGACTGTGTCCCTGGATACGGCCACCTCTGCTGGAGTGATTGCACAAAGAAACAAAAAGTTTTTGTATGTGAAATGTCTGGGAGTTACCCAAAGCCTTCTTGTGGTAATGAATGCTGAATCCAGGTGGTCAGACAGGACTCAATAGTGCTTGTCTGGCCACCGCTGCCAAAATGTGAGGTGGTCGTATCCGAGGAAGCCATCTTGTTTCTAAGGGACAACATGACTACATTTATGAGAAACTATCTTCACACAGGAAAATTTTTTTTAATAACATCCAATTGAAGAAATGTTTACATATGGAAAATGAATTAAATTAAATTTAAATGCCCAGATGGGAATACCCCTTTCACGATAGAAAAAAGAATGCAGAGACATGCCATATGCCCAAGACAATAAATACTTTATTTATATATATATTATAACCCCACAACACAAGAACAAAAATAAAAATATCAAAAAAAGTCACAAGAGATGTCTAATTCAGGAAAACTCAGCAAATGATAGTGCTGGTTATCCTGAAAACACCAGCTCCCCCTCCTGACAAAAGCCCCTCATCACAATATACATGTACATCAATATCATGATACAACTAGCTCAAGACATAGTGAACTAATGATGACAAAATGCAAAAAATCAACTGACAAAAGAATATGGCTACAATAAAATCTGTAGTATTGGATAACATGAAAAAATGGCTAGAAGGTTGGAGGAGTGTTTAAACTAGAGACCTGGGGGGAGGGCAACTACACTTGTGCAGGGCAACTAGACGGTGTACATAGAGAGCTGGGAAGAGCCATAGTCCATGGGGGAGGAAGGGGGGCTGGAATGAGATTGGGAAATAAGGACAAAAGGAATATGGACAGGGAAAACCATATAAAGTGTATGTACACAAATGCCAGAAGCCTCACAAACAAAATGGAGGAACTGGAACTCTTGATGTTGGAACGGAAATATGATATAGTGGGTATCAGCGAGACATGGCTGGACAGTAGCTATGACTGGGCTGTTACTATAGATGGTTATAGTCTTTTTAGAAAGGATCGTATAAATAAAAAAGGGGGAGGGGTTTGTTTATATGTGAATTCTTGCCTCAAGCCCGTCTTGCGAGATGACATCAGTAACACAAATGCAAATGTGGAGTCCCTATGGGTGGAGATAAGAGGAGGGAAAAATAAAAATAAAATATTACTAGGGGTTTGTTATAAGGCTCCAAATATATTGGAGGCAGCAGAGGAAATGCTGATAAGTCAAATGGATGCGGCTTCAAAGCATGGTGAAGTACTTATCATGGGGGACTTCAATTACCCAGATATTGACTGGGGGGCAGAAACCTGCAGGTCCTTCAAAGGTAGCAGGTTCTTGTCAACAACAAAAGACAATTACCTGTCGCAACTAGTCCTGGAGCCAACAAGAGGGGGGGCACTGCTGGACCTTATCCTTACCAACAGACCTGATAGGGTATCAAAACTACAGGTTGGGGGGAACCTGGGGAATAGTGATCATAATATCATTGATTTTGTATTACGCTTTACTAAGCATGTTAGTGAAGGGGCAACCAACACTCTAAACTTCAGGAGGGCAAATTTTCATCAACTAAGGGAAGACCTTAAAGGCATAGACTGGGATAATGCTCTCAAAGACAAAAGCCCCCCCCAAAAATGGGACTTTTTCTCATATATTCTGAAAAAGTCCTGTGAGAAACACATGCCTTATGGGAAAAAGCATAAAAGGAACAAGAAAAAGCCTATGTGGCTAACTAGTCTTGTAAGGAAAGCAATAAGCGAGAAAGATAAAGCGTTTAAGGTGCTTAAACGTGAAGGTAGCGATGAGGCATTACAGGATTATAGAGAGAAAAATAAATCCTGTAAAAAGCAGATAAAGGCCGCAAAAATAGAGACTGAAAGAAATATTGCCAGGGAGAGCAAAAATAATCCCAAATTATTTTTCAAGTATATAAATGATAAGAAACTAAAAACAGAGAGTGTGGGTCCCCTTAGAAATAACATGGGGGTCATGGTGGAAGGAGATGAGGAAAGGGCCAATCTACTGAATGTCGCCTTCTCAACTGTCTTTACCCAGGAAAATCCCCTGGTGGAAGACACAATGAGGAATAATGTAAATTCTTTTTATAATGTCAACAGTTTAACCCAGGAAGAGGTACGGCGCCGCCTCGCAACCACTAAGATAGATAAATCACCTGGGCCAGATGGCATACACCCCCGGGTTCTGCATGAATTATGTACGGTGATAGACAGACCGTTATTTTTAATATTTGAAGATTCACTGAGGACTGGTTATGTTCCACAGGACTGGCGCATAGCAAATGTGGTACCAATATACAAAAAAGGATCAAATAGCGATCCTGGAAACTACAGACCCGTGAGTCTAACTGCTGTGGTGGGGAAAATATTTGAGGGGTTTATTAGAGATGCTATCCTGGAGTATCTCACAGTGCACAACCTTATAACCCAGCGTCAGCATGGGTTTATGAGAGATCGGTCCTGTCAGACTAATCTGATTGGTTTCTACGAGGAGGTAAGTTCAAGACTGGATCTGGGGGACGCTGTGGATGTTGTATATCTGGACTTTTCAAAGGCATTTGACACCGTGCCACATAAAAGGTTGGTATATAAAATGAGACTGCTGGGAATAGGAGAAAATCTGTGTATCTGGGTAAGTAATTGGCTTAGTGATAGAAAACAGAGGGTGGTCATTAATGGCACATTCTCAGATTGGGTTGATGTTACCAGTGGAGTGCCACAGGGGTCAGTATTGGGGCCACTTCTTTTTAATATTTTTATTAATGACCTTGTAGTGGGTTTACACAGTCAAGTTTCAATATTTGCAGATGATACTAAGCTGTGTAAAGTAATAAATACTGAGGTCGATAGTTTAGCATTACAGAGGGATTTGTGGAAGCTTGAGGGATGGGCAGAGAAATGGTTGATGAGGTTTAATGTAGATAAATGTAAAGTTATGCACTTGGGCCATGGAAACAAAAAGTATAATTATGTTCTAAACGGTCAATTACTTAGTAAAACTGAAGCTGAAAAGGACTTGGGCGTATTGGTGGATGGTAAACTTAATTTTAGTGACCAGAGCCAGGCGGCTGCTGCTAAAGCAAATAAAATAATGGGATGTATCAAGAGAGGAATAGATTCTCATGATAAAGACATAGTTCTGCCCTTATACAAATCCCTGGTCAGACCACACATGGAATATTGTGTACAGTTTTGGGCACCAGTATATAAAAAGGATATAGTAGAGCTGGAACGGGTGCAGAGGAGAGCAACCAGGATTATTAGGGGAATGTGGGGACTAGAATACAATGACAGATTACAAAATTTGGGATTATTCAGTTTAGAAAAAAGACGACTGAGGGGAGACCTCATTACAATGTACAAATACCTGAACGGACAGTACAAGGATCTCTCCAAAGATCTTTTTATACCTAGGCCTGTGACCAGGACAAGGGGGCATCCTCTACGCCTAGAGGAGAGGCGATTCTACCATCACCATAGACAAAGGTTCTTTACTGTAAGAGCAGTGAGACTATGGAACTCTCTGCCGCAGGAGGTTGTTATGGCCGACTCTATGTACATGTTCAAGAGAGGCCTGGATGACTTTCTGGAGAGAAAAAATATCACGGGTTATGGGGATAAAACATTTATTTAATTCTTGAAGGTTGGACTTGATGGACTTGCGTCTCCTTCCATCCTTATATACTATGATACTATGATACTATGAACAAAAACTAGTCCTAAGCTATAAGTAGAACAGATGTTACCTGTGCAATGAAAATCAATGAAAGGTGTGCTGGGGATGCAGACCCCACAAGCATAACCACCGAAGTGGCTTCCTAAGGAGTGCCCACATGTTATGATGTGCCCATTTAAAAGGGTTGCCCCCATGTGTGTCCTATAACAGTCAGGAGCTGACTTCTGGACAGAGCCCAAATACAAGGTACGTTAAATAAAGAAGTCTCCAATCTCTGTGGGATGCCTGCGCACTAGAGGATCCCTGTGCCAAGTCTAAAGTGTGCCCAACTGTCCGTGTGCTAGCTTATCTGATTCGTGCATGCGCAGTGAAGATATGCAGACCAGTATAACTCCTCAGAGATCGCGCATGTGCAGATCTATGCTTTAAATGTTGATTAAAAAGAATGGAAAGGACACAGATGGAACCTGCAGGAATAAGGTGAAGGAAACATCCATGTAAAATATTTAATTGAAAAAGAGGTATATATATGAACATATCCATGACCTGTATGTATTTATAATGGATGTATATCCACAGTCTACCTCCAGTGAAACATTTATCCATCAAACATGCACACTATCATGTTCCCATGAACCACACACACACACAAAAAAAATGGACCACACACACCCACAGTCAACCACCATGTACATTTATAGTGAAATTGCGGACCAATACCTCTACAGTGTTTAGTTCAGTTGTGTCTTCAGCAGGACTATTACAGTTATTTATAAGTGTACCTGACCTCGTCTTTGATGGCCCACTCTTGCCCGGTTCCTATTACCTTGGAGTCCGTACTGTGTGATTCATTGCACAAGTGATTAATTTGGCTTAAAGTATAATATGTATGGTACTTGTATTTTTACTCAATTTTGGGATTATTTATTCTGTCGTATATTGATATTTTGCCTGTTTCTTTGGATTATCCCCTGTAGGATGTTTGTAAGTGTGAAAGGATCATTTGCCATTTTTTATCCTCATCCTTTGCATTTTTTGCAAATACACTTGTACTTTTTGTGTATAATCTTTGACTCGCACCTTATCTAATGTATATGATTGATGGATATTGGTCATTATGGATTCTATATATTACTTTCTTATATCTTTTTCTTTAGGGTGCATTACTTCGGATTTTGGCACCCTATGCATGTACAGGAGAGCACATTTATAATCATTTATTGGTATGTGTATATTAGTTAATGCATTTATTTCCATGCACTTATTATTTATGCTTATTTCGCTTTAAATGTACATGGTGGTTGACTGTACATGTGTGTGGTTCATGGGCCCATGATAGTGTCCATGTCACAAGGATGAGTGTTTCACTGGAGGTAAACTGTGGATATGCATCCAGTCTGGCCGGAAAGGTGAGTTCATGTTTTTTATTTGTATGAACTGGGGTGGGGAGGGGTTGGTTTTATACAGGAGGGGCTGTATACAGGGGGGACTGGCTGGCTGTGTAAAGGGGGAAGAATGACTGTATACTAGGGGGACAGACTGGCTATTTACTGGGGAGGGGCTGTCTGGCTATATACTGGGGGGGCTGTCTGGCTACATACAGGAGGGTAGGCTGGCTATATACTGTGGGGGCTGTCTGGCTGTATACTGGGGGGCTGGCTGGCTGTATACTGGGGGGACTGACTATACTAGGGGGGCTGGCTACTTACTAGGGGACTTGGCTGGCTTTATACTGGGGAGGTTGGTTTGCTATATATTACAGGGGGCTGGCTATACACTACAGTGGGCTGGCTGTATACTGGGGTGGCAGGCTGGCTGTATACTGGGGGCTGGCTGGTTATATACTGGGGGGCTGGCTATATACTGGGGGAGGCTCGCTGGCTATATATTGGGAGGAGATGGCTATATATTGGCAGGGTGGCTGGCTACATGTTGAGGGGGGCCAGCTGGCTATATACTGGGGAGAGGGGTTTGGCAACTAGTAATAGTAGTTATATTCCCGTAAGGGGCAGTATTATAGTAGTTAAATTTTTGCACATAGGGGGAAGTATTATATTCTTGTACATAGGGGACAGTATTACAGTAGTTATATTATTGTACATAGGGGTAATATTATAGTAGTTATTTTCTTGTACATAGGGGGCGGTATTAAGGTAGTTGTATTCTTATACATAGAGGGCAGTATTATAGAAATTATATTCTTGTAAATAGGGGGCAGTAATATAGTAGTTATATTCTTGTAAATAGGGGGCAGTATTATAGTAGTTATATTCTTGTACATAGGGGGCAGTATTATAGTAGTTATATTCTTGTACATAAAATGCAGTAATACAAAATATTTACTTAGGGGCAGTATTATAGTAGTTATATTCTTGTTTATCGGAGAAGGTATTATAGTATTTTTTTGTGTATATATAAAACAGTATTAAGTTGTGTTCTCTTAAAAAAATAAGCATCATTCCTGTACAAGGGAGGCAGTATGAGTCTCTTCCTCTGCGCTGTACATGTTGATCTAGACCATCTACAAACAGTTTGTATGTAGTTTAGTAACTCCACCCACATCACATAGCAATGCCTACTTGTTTTGACCCCTGCCCACAGAATGGGGCCACTTTTACAGTGTTTTTCAAGGCCACTTTAAATTCCCAATCCGTCCCTGCATGCAGGTCATGGATATGTTCATATATGTATATACCTCTTTTTCAATATAATAAGAGATGTACTTCATCGATGTTTCCTTCACCTTATTCCTGCAGGTTCCATCTGTGTCCTTTCCATTCTTTTGGCATTTAAAGCATAGATCTGCACATGCGCGATCTCTTAGGAGCTATTGGGGTCTTCATATCTTCACTGCACATGTGCGCATCAGATAACCTAGTGCACACGCGGTTGGGCGCAATTTACCCTTGGCACAGGGATCCTCTAGTGTGCAGGTGTCCCACAGAGACTACTAAATCGGAGACTAGATTTTTATTACATACGGTATATGGTGGTCATGCAGTAAACTACACTCATTTTGGCAAGGGATACTGGACCTGTTACAAAAAGTATTACTATTCCCCCCACCTTTGGGTCCAAACGTGGCTATGTTATGCCTAGGAATGGAATCTCTAAAAAGAAGGATAGAGCTATCAATTTTCATATTTTCACATCTGCAAGAATAAATCTAGCTAGGCTGTGGAAAACTGCTAAGATTCCAGAATTCTCTGCTATTATAAATGAGATTCAACACAATTGTGTATTAGAACATCTGGTAGTGGCAAGAATTGGTTAAACCTCCACCTTGAACAGATATTGGGAGAAATGGTTGGGATTTTTTTTCATTACTCCTACCTCTTCTTAATACAAATGCTTACACAATGAATAATTTTGGTTTTGGGATGGTTGTTCATAACTGGAATCAGTGTTTTTATTATTGTAATTCTGCTTACTGTAAATGTCAGTAACCTCTCTTTATTGTTTTTCCACCGTCCAATCCCCTCCCCTGTTCTCAGTGAATTTTTGCTTTGTAGTTGCAGACTGAGGTGTTGCCATCCACTTTTGTTGTATGTAAAACATTTTTTAAAAATTCAATAAACATTATGTTGGAAAAAAAAATGTAAATATTGGTGGAATGATGATACTTCAAAACCCTGGGTGATAATAGAGGCTAAAGTATTGAAAGTTTCTTTTTTAAATACACTTAAGTGGTATGCATCCTCGACCAGAAAATACCCCAGCTCTCAACAAAATTATCCTTATCTAGCTTTACTGCCAAGATTGCCTCTCAAGTCGGAAAAGCTATGGTGATAAAACAATAGGACACATCTTCAAAAATGACTAGTTATTACTAGAGATGAGCGAGCACTAAAATGCTCGAGTGCTCGTTATTCGAGACAAACTTTTCCCGATGCTCGAGTGCTCATCTCGAATAACGAACCCCATTGAAGTCAATGGGAGACTCGGGCATTTTTCACTGAAAGAACACATTGAAAGAACACAGTGAAGAACACATTGCAGATGTTTGCAGATGTTTTCACTGAAAGAACGCATTGAAAGAACACTGTGAAGAACACATTGCAGATGTTCCGTACATCTGCTAACTTTTCTGAAGACACGCGTGCCGAACGGTGTTCTTCACAATGGTATGTGAAGAACAATGGGGGTCATTTACTAACTGCACGAATCCCGTCTTTCCGTCAGGTTACCCCAATATTACCGTTTTGCGCCGCTTTTACCAGAATTGCCCAGGGTTTTTGGTGCACGCGAACGGATTGTGGCGCATCGGTGCCAGCATGTACGCGACGGAAATAGGGGGCGTGGCCGTAAGAAAACCCGAAGGATTCTAAAAAACTGCTGTATTTTTTTAAAAAAAGGGTCGCTTGACACGTGCTTACCTGCCCCCACGATAGCTTGGTGAACTCCAGTGAACTCCGACTGATTTCAGCGCAGCAGCAACACCTGGTGGACATCGGGCGCACTACCTTAGTGAATCGCCAGAAGACCCGAATCCTCCACAGAGAACGCAACAGGACCGGGTAAGTAAATCTGCCCCAATATATGTGAAGAACACATTGCAGATGTTTCCATACATCTGCAATGTGTTCTTCACACATATTGTTCTTCACATACTATTGTGAAGAATACCGTTCGGCACGCGTGTCTTCAGATAAGTTAGCAGATGTACGGAACATCTGCAATGTGTTCTTCACTGTGTTCTTCACTTAAATGATCCTGTGTTCACTGTGTTCACTGTTTTCATTGTATTCTTCACTGTTCTTCGCTGTTTTTTCTTAAGTAAATGCTCGATCTCGAGCGGGCGAAATACTTGTCCAAGCAACGAGCCGTTTAGAGTGCGCTAATACTCGAACGAGCATCAAGCTCGGACGAGTATACTCGCTCATCTCTAGTTATTACCCTTTCCTGAAATTATGGAAAAATACCAAGTATCTAAACAAGATTTGCATAAATAATGAAATTCTGATTTGTCCATTTTATCTCAATACCCGGAAAATATTCATTTCAAGAGATGGACTTTGGCACAAACTTCAACACGAACATGAACCTTATTGAAATGAATGGGGTTTTAACACTCAAAATGGTTGTAAAATAGACATAGTTACGGCTTGAGGGTGGCAATAGCAAGGCAGTTGTAGTGCCCAAAACGGGCTAGGGAAAATATTCAAAAATATAACATAAGAAATATAATATGGAATGAAATGATCATACATCCTTTCTCTTATTGCAGTTAAAATCCAGCTACTGCAGTATTTGCCAATTTTAAGTTTAATTCTGGTAAAGCAGAATTTGTCAATTTCAAGTTTAAATTCAGGTAATGCAGAATTTGGGTGGTAGTCATTAAACTAAATATACTTACCTGTCTGTGTTTTCATGTAGATCCCCACACGTATCTTCATTAGTCTTGAAACATAGTGATTCCTGTAAAAAAAAAAAACTTTAGAAAGATGTTACTTAGGCTTGGGCGCTATGTGCACTTCACACAGGTGCTCTCAGCTAATAATTATACACACCTCCTTCGTGATGTCACCGGGCTCTCCAGCAGGGGAGGGGGAGGTAGCTATTGCACTGGCGGCATAATTATTAGCCGAGAATGCCTGTGTGACATGCACAGAGGCTAAATAATATCTTTTTAAAAGTGGAAATGATGATATTTAGATGAAGACAAGTACACACCTAAGTCATAGATTTCCTTCAAATTCGGCTACTGCAGAACTGGACACTTTCAAGTTTAAATTCAGGTAATGCAGAATTGGGCTATTTCAAGTTTAAATTCCAGAAATGTGGAATTTGATAATTTCAAGATTAAAGTCCAGTAATGTGGTATTTCTCTGCCAACTTTTTCAGATCCTGGCACAGCCAAGTTACCTGGGATTCTGCCTGGTTCATCTTTAGGATGTCCATGTTGGCTGTACAAAGCAGGATCCTCTTGTCTGTTTAACACCTCCATCAGCTGAACACGTGATCTGACTGCACACTGTCACAAGTCAATTTTTTTCCACCCAGAAATCAAATGGGGAGGACCCATCCTTTAGTACCAGGAGATGTGTGGACAGATAATCTTCCACCATGAAAGTCACAGTCTGCCTCCTGGTACTATGTATTGTATCCGATGGTGGTGGATACATTGGTTGTTGGTTGTATATTATATAATCCATCAATTTTATGTATTCATATTTAACTTATTTTCCAAGTTCTAGAATGTATGTTTTATAAATAACTTTAGAAACAATCTCTACTTTCTGCCATTCACCTGGGAGACCTTGAATAATTCCAATTGATGAAGTGTTCTGATCTTTTAAAAACGATTATATGCTGTTATCTATTTTTAATTCCCTCTTGTACTAATCTTACCCCTCTCCCCCCTCAAAATACCATTATCTCCTCTTTTCTTGTGTTTTTTATGTGCATTTTCTACTAATATGAAATGTGTAACACCTTACTCCAATAAAATCATATATTTTTTTTATGAATGTGGCGCCTGATCCTGTCCATTTTTGCTCCTACTCTGATGACTGTTATATTGGATTTCTTCATCAGGACAGTGTGTGTCCATTATGACTACAGGCTTGTTATTAGCCTACATCAGATAACCTCCCACCCACTTTAGTTTTTCCCGGAGGTCATGGAAGAGCCAGCTATCTTGATCTCAGACACCACCTTTGTTCACCACTGAACCACTATAGATTATTTTGGCGATTTGCAACTACAGAGGTCACAGCTTATTCAGCAGTATACTGGCAGACTTGAAGGAATCACCACCTACTACTCACCTATACGAGATTTGCTCCCCACAAACAATCTAAAGAAAAGACAAACTTATTCCTTAACCTTGAGGATCTAGGAAGTCTTTCATAACCTGTACAGTCAATTCTTAAATCTTGACCTTAATTATAATATCATACTGAAAGGCCTCTTCTTTCCCTAACAACCCCACATTTACCAAAGACTGGGAAGATAACTTATCATTATGCTCTAAAGGGATGCTGAAATGTCTCTTGACCAGAAGATCTGCCTTATGCAAAACTCTGAATCAACAAATACAAACAACTATTTCACAATTGAACATCTTTGAGCCACACCAAGACTTTAATAACCTAAATAAACTAATTACTGCCAGACTAGTAAAGAGACAATAGAAAAGAGATCTCAAATATTTCTTAGAGATTCAAGTAATAAGATCCCCACAAACCAACCTCTCCCCCCATTATCCCTTTCCATCCCTCCACCTTTACAGAACTTACACTCACAGATGGATATTCCAAATAAAACCCACACTCACAGACAGGTATTCCAAACAAAACTTTATGAGCATCAAATAGCCTACATCTACTAATCACCACATTAAATAAAATTACTCCAAACCATCCCTTTCTCTGAATAAACAACAGAAATTGGACACTTTCCTTCAAAGAACTTTTTCAATAGCTGATTGCATAATTCAGACTCATATGGTATGTCTAAAAACCATAGTCCAAATCAATGCCACAACTCTGCTCCAATTCTAAGGTATAGTGTGGACACCAGTCTACTTTCAACAAGGCTCTCATTCCTTGTGAAACTGTAGCATATTCAATATATCCATGAGACTGTGAGTGTATATCAATCCATCTTTATATATTTAACGCATAAAGGGACATAAAGGCATCGGTACATCACCAAACTTCGGCGAGTGGTGCCATAGTCCATTCAAAAAGTCCACACTTGCACGGCGATGGCTCCTTACTGAGACAACAAACGTCCGGTGTGTCGTTGTCTCACCGGACGTTCGTTGTCTCAGTAAGGAGCCACCACCGCCCAATTGTGGACTTTTTAAATGGACTATGGCACCGCTCACCGAAGTTTGGTGATGTACTGATGCACTGATGCCTTTATGTCTTTTTATGCGTTAAATATATAAAGATGGATTGATATACACTCACGGTCTCATGGATATATTGAATATGTCTAAAAACCATGCCAGTGCTCCCCAACACAAACAATTCCACAATAGTAGCAACAGCAGTCATTCTCCAACTTTTATCACCCAATCAGATTCTGAGTTTTAAAATCCTGCATTCTACTGATTTTGAAAAACAAAGTGTCGCTTGATACGCACTTACCTGCACCCAGGATAGCTTGGTGAACTCCAGCCGACTTCATTGCAGCAGGGACACCTAGTGGACATCGGGCGCACTACCTGAGTGAATCGCCGGTAGACCCGAATCCTCCACAGAGAACGCGCCGCTGGATCGCGACAGGACCGGGTAAGTAAATCTGCCTCGTTGAGTCTCACCCTAAGGTATCTTTTTTAGGACTCCCTTCAGTCGCCAAGACCTAATCTTAACTCCAGTGCTACTGACCCCATTCCACACACACTATCCTCTCTTACTTCCAACAATACACCAATCAATATTAAAGAACCCCCTTCCCCTATTTTCAACATTTTTTAACGATTTTTCTACATAAAATAACGCATGGTAGGCACTTGGCCTACAGCAGATCCGAGCACAGTCGGAATTACTATTATTATCACAAAGGTAGACAGTACAATTATTCATAACAGCCATTAACATTCAACATAAGCAGTAAAGTTGTAGTGGAGTTGTCATTGCATGCTAGACATATCCATCTTCTAGGTTTAAGTTAGTGTAGAAGCATTTTTGCTTAATATCTTTAAGAATTATAAACTGTAATATAACATTGGTCAATAAACATAAGTTACTGTGTCAGCAGGTATTAAATATCACCCTATGACATAACTCACAGGTGTTTACGTATAGTAATATAGTTCACAGACATAGGAAAGATCGCACACTACATTTAACATTCGAAATAAGGGGAGGAGGACCAAAGTGCCCATTTTTTCTGAATAGAGGTTTTACGTTGGGAGTGCGAGGCTAAGGCGAGTTCATAAGCATATGTAGTATTCATGGTTACCACAACCTTAGAGATAGGTAGGCAGTGGGTCTGTTTCCAATGGCAAGTAATCAGCAATGGAATCTTCTTGGAATTGTGCACATCTAAAAATATCGTAGATGCCTTTAAAGGCATTCCGCCAATCTAAATTGGCGGAATGTTGTATAGAGCTGATATTCCTCTGATCTTTTTTCCCCTGTTAGTAATGACTCTAAAGATCTCATTGTTAATAGAGGGGGAGGAGGTCGGGAGAGATGAGAGGAAGTCATTTATCCTATGGGCTATGAGAAATTCGAGAAAATACGAGAAAAACTACAGTATTTGAAATTTAGCCTCAAGGTACTGCATCACTATCTTACAAGAGTCTGGTTTAATGTCATTCAAAGATGTCACTCCTTTAGCTTTCCAGCATTTTAAGTTAAGGTCTTGTATCTGTTCTTCTAAAAAGTATAATGGTATATCCTGTAGGGGCAATTTAGTTGTCTGTATTGTTTTTTGTTTTTGTCTTGTTTTTGTCAGGAGTACCGGCCAGCTCCAATCTGAGTCTTGTACCGTGTGCACATCTGATTGAGGTGCTCTCAGATCTCACATAGCGGCAATCAGTCTGTGTCTCAGAGATGAGATTTTGGCGAGTGCTAGTTCTAATGGTATCAATGCTTTATGTGTATTTGATTTCCACTAGTGTGTCTATTGGTCAACCATACAAGCAGTGTGATAGGCTTCTAGGTTGGGGACCACAGTCCTCCCACTAGTCTATGTTTTGTTAAGATGGATATGGATGTTCTTGGCTTATTGCCTTGCCATATAAATTTAGACACCTGTGTCCTGGCCTGTGAGAAAAAAGTTTTGGGAAACTTGATAGGGAAGGTACGGATAAGATAGAGAAATTTAGGTATGATCATCATCTTATACAGGGCGATTCTTCCAAACCATGACATTATATAAGTGGCATATTCATTCATCTCAAGGGCAGTCTTAGTCAGGAGGGCAGGGAAGTTATGCCTAAATAGATCTGCTGTAGGTGATGATAGTTTGACCCCTAATTAGTCTACATGGGTTGTCTACCAGTCAAGATCAAATTCGCGTTGTAGAAAATCTAGCATTTCAGGGGGTATGGAGATAGGAAGGATCTGTGTTTTTGACTAGTTAACTTTATAGAAACCTCCCCAAAGGCCTTCAGTAAATTTAATGAGTGTTTCAGGGATGAGGAAGGGTTAGAGTGCATTAAAATCACATCATCCGTAAAAAGAACAAGTTTATGAGAATCTTTCCCTATCTCAATGCCTTTAATTTTGGTGTTGGACCTAATTGCCTCTGCCAATGGTTCAATGGACAGGTTAAAAATGGTGGGGGAAAGTGGACAGCCTTAACGTGTTCCATTTGTTAGAGGAAAGGAATCAGATAGGACCCCGTTTATTAGCACCTAGGCATTAGGGTTGGAGTATAAGCCTTGATAGCTGAATAGATTGGGCCTGATAAGCCAAATTTGCTAAGGGCCGAGAAGGCAAAGGACCAGTTAACTTGGTCAAATGCTTTTGCTGCATCAACCGTCACAAAGACTGCCAGTATATGTTTCTTTTCACAGTACTGCATTAAGGAGATGACTCTCCGAAGGTTGTCCGGTGCTTGTCGGCCTTGACCTTCATCAATCGACGTCCTAATATTTTTGCGTATAATTTAATATCTCCATTTACGAGCGAGATAGGTGTGTAATTTGAGATTTCATTTGGAATTTTGTCCCCGGTTTTGGGATAGTTGTAATAATAGTGTCCAGGGGAAAATAATAATAACATGTCCAGGGGAAAACTACCCTCTTTGATAGTTTTATTGAAGATTATTTCCATATGTGGGGCCAGAATATCCGCATATCTTCGGTAGCATTCATTGGCGAAACCATTGGGCCCTGGTGCCTTAATAATTTCTGGTGTTTTTATGGGGTTGTTTAGGTCTCATAGTTGTGTCGCAGACAGTTTCGATAAATTAACTCTCTCTAGGAATGCGTCAATGGCTGCTTGGGATGGGATTGGGGTTTCTGGGTTATCTTTTAGATTATATAGTGCGCTCTAGTAGTCCTGAAAGGCTCTAGCTATCCCTCTGGGAGATAGGTTTTTTTCCCTCGTAATAGGGTGGTTTATGCTTGAAATTTTGTTCTTTTGTATACGTTTTTTAACTCTAGAGGCCAGTAATTTCCCTGCTTTATTGTCCTGTGAGTAATGTTTCAGTCTTAGGTTTTTAAGATTTTTCTCGTATTTATATAACAATAAGTTGTGGAGGTGGTCCTTTTCCTATTTTAAGTGCTCTACGATAGAAGGGTTCGAAGGCTTTTTTTATTGTTGGCTTTTAATTTCAGATATTGCCCATTGTACTCGCTATTTGAGCGTCTCTTTGGCATATTATTCTACCACTAAGGTCTGAGATACATCCTCTAACGTATACCTTGTGGGCTGACCATAAGGTAAACTCGTCCAGTCCTGGTAGTAGTCATGTATGAATTTCTCTATCGCTTTGGCATTTTGGTCATTTGCTAGTAAGTATCTGTTCAACCTCCAGATGTAATCACTGTGTTTAGGATGTTGGTCAGTCATAGAGATAGTAATTGGAACGTGGTCAGACCATGCAATCTCTCCTATAATTTCTTCTTCAACTCTATCTAGTAGATCTTTGTCTGCCAGAAATATATCAATTCTCAAGTATGTTTGATTTTGAGAGGAGAAATAAGTGAAACGTTCTCCAGATATCAAACAGCGAGTTTTCTGAAATAACCTGGTCAAGTTGTGGGTTTTGTGATGTATTGGGGGGGCATTAAAGTCTCCTCAAAATAATAGGTTGCCTCTCTGTATTTTACTCGCCACTTTCATCACCTTACAGACAAATCTCAACTAGTGTCTCTTGGGGGCTTATACGTTCCCCAGAGTTAAGTCTGTGGGTCCACTATTTGGGAGTCTATTGTCACTGCCAGGGTATCCCTAAAAGCTACCAGAACCCCTCTTTTCTTTTTTGCAAAAGTGGATGAAATGTTTATGGTATATATAGAGGTTTCTCTGTCGCTAGGTGTGTCTCCTGTGCGCATAGTGTATCATATTTCTGAGTAATAGCCTTACGCCACATGAGCGCTCTCTTCTGCGGGCTGTTCTGGCCCCTAACATTAATAGAAATCATTTTAAAGCCCATGTTATGCTATAATGAATTTTATCCTAAACGAGCAACAAAGTATGTCTCCCCTTTGAAGAGTATGTACGGTAGGGCACCAGGTCCTTGGGATAAGGTATATGGTATACTAAATGGTGTATCCACCAAACAACAATTATAACAGAATAAACAGAGTATTAGCAAATTTTTAGGTACAATGCACGTACTCTGATAAATAGGACTAGAGTGGTAATAACATAAATAAAGCCTATCTGCCATTTACCCGTTTACGCACGTAAAAGTGTGGATCGGTTTGATCATTTAGATTTCTTCAGGTAAGTCCCAGGTGTTAAGCAAACTTAGGCCATCTTCTGTAGAATGCACCATGTGAACCATGTCCTGGTATTAGTTTAGTCGGGAAGCCCCATCTGTACAAAATCGCATGTTTATGCAGCAGTGTGGTTAAAGTTTGGAAGGCTCTTCTGGCCTGAAGAGTAGCCGCAGATAGGTCTGCATAGAATTTGACTGAATTGTATGGAGTTGAGAGAGATGTATGTTTCCTAGAGTATGCCAGCAGTTGATCTTTAGTGTAGTAAAAAAGAAAATCATGCCAGAACATCTCTAAGGGTATAGTCTGGTAGATTTTTTGGCTTGTGGACCCTATGGGCCCTATCCACACATAGTTCATAATCTGTTTCAAAAGATTTTAGGCAATTTTTAGTTAGATGCATAACATACAGTATTCCCTCAGCATCTGCTTCCTCGACCTCAGTGTCTCTCTCCTGATTTGCAATGCCGTTTTCCTAGGGTTCTGCCTTTGGTTTTAATTGTGGCTTCGGCTGCTGTTTTGCCAGGCTGCCTGTCAGTGTCCGGGATGTTTTGGGCCCAGATCAGCGCCTCAGTTATTTTTTGGCAGGGCTGTGTGCTGCTGCATAGCTGACTTCATAGGGTGTATGTTCTTACCCTGTCTAGGCTCCCCGGAGGCCATTTTGTTAACGCTCAGCGATGGAGAGTCTGACCACTTGGCAGGTACGTCAAATATGATATGATAGCAGCTGGAGTATGCTGTTGGGTCAGACTTGGTATCTGTGTGCTGGGAAGTTGGATCTCTTCAGCCTCGTGGTGCCAGCTCCATGTTTGCAGTGTGGTCTCACAGTGCCAGGGAAAAACTGCGGGATGCGCCTGATCAGCAGGTTGGTAGTGTCCCCTCTCTTGCCCATATGCTCAGGGTAGTTGGCAGAGCACCTATGAGGGTGCTGGGAGTCGCTGGTGAGAGGTGACTTCACAGAGATGCTGCTCAGCAGACGAAGATAATGCTTCACACATCCATCTTCACAGGCGGCTAACCCCCCCCCCCCCTCTTCCCCTATTGATACAACCATTTACAGGTCCACTGACCTTAAACCCAAATCATACTCCAACACAGAGCCAAGGGAACTTTATTGAAACTTTCTTGATCTAGTTACCAAAGAATTTCAGAAGCTTTCACTTGATTTTATGAGTGGTACTCCCAATATTAGTAAAAATGTATTTACAGCCCTTAATTCCGTTAAAAATAACACCAACATTGTTATCTGTGCTACCGATAAAATTAGTGGAGTTTTTATTCAGGACCAGGAATTTTCAAAAGAAGCTTATTGCATTCTATCTGACCCCATATAATATGAAACCGCCCCTCTAAATCCCTCTTCTAACTATAAAAAAGAATTGTTCATAAAAATACAGTTGATCCTCCAGGCAGAGCCATTATAGCTGGTACCAATTCACTCACCTGTAATCTTTCCATTAGGCTGATCTCTTCCTTCAAACCCATAGCAAAAATTAAATCCTCTGTGAAAGACTCCACTCAACTTTTAAAAGAACTCTAATATCCCTCATGACCTTAAAGCCATTGATAAAGTCCTATCTGCTTATCCCTCTGTACCGCATAAAAAAACTACCTTTATTTTGGATGCCATCGTCTTTATTCTTTTCCCATCATTTGTTTACGTTTAAGAACAAGTTATATCAACAAATTTGGTGTTACTGTGATGGGAACAGGATTTGCCCCCATTTACGCAAGTTTATACATGGGTTTTTTTAATCTAAACATATTCACAGCAATTTGAATTATCAATATCATATTATCTACTACAACTCCCATATTGACGACTTGAGTTTTATTTGGAATAGTACAGAAGATGATATACATTACTTTGAAAATTCTCTTTACTCAAACAACTTAAAGGAAACCTGTCATCAGAAATTGGCCTAATAAACTATTACCAGTATGTTGTCAAGCAGCTGCTAAATCATGTTTGTTTCATTGCCCAGCTTGTTGGCATCATACAGAAAATCAACTTTGAAGCAAGATGTTACTTGGTTGTATAAAGTCAGGGAGGTGGAGAATTTAACACTGAAGTTGAGCTCTTCGCACCTCTGAACTCCTCCTTCCCTGTGATTGACATCATGCTCTGGACTTCAGGAGATCTGGTCAATGATGTACCTGGCAAAGTACCATCAATTACAGTGAAGGGGCATTCTGAGGTAGGGAAAGCTAGACTTCATTGTTGCGCTCCCCGCCCCCTTGACATGATAAAACCAATGTACATTTCATTTCAGAGGTGATTTTCCGGATGATGCCATCGTACCAAGCCATGAAAGCAACATGACCAAGAAGCAGCAGAGCTGTTTGACAACATACTGGTAGCAGTTTATTAGGCCAATTTCTGATGACAGATTACCTTTAAGTCTATCTTTTATGTCTACCTGGTGCAGAATGGAAATTGCCATCCTGGATATTTTTCTGTTCAATGAATCAAGAAGAATTTTAACTAAAACCAATTTGGATGCAAATAGCTATTTTAAAATCCAATGCGCCCACTAATATTTCTTTTAACCAGTTTCAGAGAGTGAGGAAAAATTGCACGCGAGACGAGGACTTTTTATTCTTAGTTCTCCTTTCTGAAACAAAGATTTCAGGACAAGAAATATCCAAATCCTTTAACCCCTTAATGACCAAGCTCATTTGCATCTTGATGACCAAGGCCTATTTTTCAAAACTTGCATGTGTCACTTTATCCGGTAATAATTTTTGAATGCTTCATCTTACCCAGGTGGCTTTGAGAATGTTTTTTCGTGACATGTTGTACATCAAGTTAGTGGGAAATTTTAGTTGCTATATTTAGAATTTATTTATGAAAAAAAGGTAATTTTGGTAAACATTTTTAAAAAATTAGCTATTTTAAAATTTCTAAATGTTCTGTTTTTCAAACTGATAGTCCTACTATCCAAATTAGTTACTAACTAACATTTACCATCCCTCAGCTTTGTGTTGGAATCATTTTGTAAGTGTCCTTTTGTTTTATTACGACACAGCTCTTTAAAAAAAATCTAAAATTATTATTATTGCTATAATTATTTTAGGGACCATTTAATTTTTATAGTGGTTTTGGAAGTTCTGTTAATAGAAACCCACCACATATCACCCCGTTCTATTAACTTCACTCCTTAAACCTATTCAAGGGGCGTAACTAGGAGAGGCTGGGCCCCATAGCAGATTTCAAATATTAAGGCTGCATTCACATAAACATATGCCCGCCCGACTATAGTGTGGCAGGCACATGTCTGGTGCGCTGGAGAGGAGATTGTGGCTCACCCCTCCCCTCTCAATAAAGAATAGAGCACCCACACTGAGGGACACAGGGAGTCCATTTATCCCCGGGCCCCCTAGAAAAGGCATCAGTAAATTTATTGTGCCGTTTCTTCTGCACATGTGGATGTAAACCACTGTCTGGGCATATAGCAGGGCGCAGAAGGGAAGGAGCGCCATTGAGCTTTCCTAGGGTAGATTTTGATAGCAAACTTTTCAGGTTCCATGACATGTTTTCAGAGCCACTGATTCAGAGCCACTGTTCACAAGTGGCATTTTGGTTGCGTTTTGAAATGCAGTCCAAAGGCTATACCTGCGATCACATGTTGAGGTAAGATTGCACTTCCTTTTCATTAACTAAAGTGCAGGAAAACAATGGGGCACATTTACTTACCTGGTCCCTGCGCGATCCACGCCGGAATGTCCGACGAGGGTGAACTCTGCCGCGATTCACAAAGATTATGCACCCGATATCCTGCATGTGTCGCTTCCCTGCTCAGGTCCACTGGAGTTTACCATCTTCTTCCCGCGGTTTGTCCGAATCCGTTGGATTGTCCGACGGCCCGCCCCCACGAATAGTGTCGCATGAAATCTGGTGCGATTGCGGCAAAATCCGACCGCAGACGACGCAATGTGAAAAAGATGTGGTGTGAAGACCACACAGAGGAATTAAAAACAATGGGGCTCCTTCACTAAGGGTCTGCGAAGTGCATTTTCGTTGGGTTTCCCAACGTTTTCCGTTTTGCGCTGAATTGCACAGGAATTTGACGCACGCGATCAGATTTTGGTGCATCGGCGCCGGCTTGCGTGTGACAGAAATTGGGGGACGGGCCGTTGGACAACCTGACAGATTCAAACAAACCGCGAAATTTAAAAACGCAATTGTTTCGCAAGATCAAGCACTCACATGCACCGGGAAGAAGCAGGTGAACTCCAGAGGACCTCGGCGGGGAAGCGGCGGATGCAGGAACTTGGGCGCGGGATCTTAGTGAATTGCGCCGGACCCGAATCCTTATCGGACAACGCACCGTGGGATCGCGCCGGGACCTGGTAAGTAAATCTGACCCTATGGGTGTCCCTGTGTAACGCTAAAAAAGGCTTAGGGTAGGTTATACAAATCAATTTACAAAAAAGTGCATTTCGATGTCACGCTTTATAAAGTGCTTTATGTTTATTGCTGATGGTGTCTGCTATTTAAGCTGCTTATGGCCTATGGGAATGCTCATATAAAACATCGCAATACCATGCACCACATTCGCGTGGGCCCAAATTAGTATCAGCGCGACACAAATATGAGCCGTGGCCTGCTGATTAAATGCGCATGTGCGAGAACGGAGACACATCGCGATACCCTTCTTGTACTCGGCAGTCACATTTGCGTCTGCGCAGAACATGGAATCCATAGAGGGTGAACGCGCATATCGAAGCAGCAAAGAGTATAAATGAATGGACCACATAGGTGCCACACAGTCACAAAGGGAGCCTACAAAGAATACATATTGCATCAAAGTGTATAGCACATAAGCCCAAAATTATTGTGTAATCCATAAGTACAAAAAATGAGTAATACAATATAAAAGATAAATAAAGTGCAAATGCAAACACATGATATTGTACATAAAGGTAAAATTCAAAGGTATGCAATTAGATTGTCCTATATAATATTGTGCTCAAAATAAATAAACGATATGCTAAAGATAATGATATGAAACTGAAAAAAACATGTAAAATATGCATCCCCAGTGCAAAGTGAACACACGTGCAAAATAAAAAGTATAAAAGGGCAGGGGGAAGGTACACAAATGGACATGTAGTGCGTAGACACTAAATCTGCTGACTCAAGGGTCTGGTTCAAAGGCATCTAAATTAAGAAAAAAACAGTGCGAAAAACACAAAAAGTAGATAAATGAGGGAAGTACATAAAATTCTAATTGTCAAGAACATTAAGACAAAAGAAGAAGAAATGACTAAACACATAAAACACTAAGTAATAAAAAACCCAAACAAGAAGAATACTATTGTAACGTGACATAACACTGGCACTAAGATGGAGAAACTACAAAAATGATACAAAACTGAGATCATCATTCAGACCACAGTGTCCAGCAAGTAAATACATTTAGTTTCTCACTGTGCTAGGACAAGTCTCCAATTACCTCCTCTGGCATTCACATATACCCTGTCTATCCCTCTTACCTTAAACTGGGTTTCATCACAGCTGTGGTGCTCTTTAAAATGACGAGGAATAGTTTTCAATTTACTCAGATCACTCTCGTCTCTAGCTGCTTTGATGCCCAGGACATGTTCCCGAACTCTGTGTCGCAACTCTCTGAATGGGAGGCCCACATATATAAGACCACAAGGACAGGTGGCAAAATAGATGACACCTGTGGTAGTACAGGATATAGCATGCGTGATCTCGTAGCGTCGCTGTCTGGTGGAATTAAAGAAAACTGTGGTAGTCTCAACACTTTTGTAGGCTCTTTTGTAGCCTTTCCTGATAACCGATTAGGATAGCCGCGTTCAAGGAACCTTTGTTGGAGATCTCCTGATTGAGTCTCAGAATCCATATCATTTGAACACAGTCTACGTATATGCAAGAATTGTCCAACAGGGATACTCTCGATCAACTTCTGAGGGTGGGAGGACCTGACATGAAGTAAGGTGTTGCTAGATGTTTCCTTCCTGTAAACATTGGAAGAAACATTACCACATTCATCCACATCAAAGAGAATGTCCAGAAATTCCATCCTATGTCTTCCAGCTTTGTAAATTAGTTTATTGTTTCTTTCATTCTCATTCAAAGTCTGAATGAACTTATGAAGTTCACTCTCTTCACCTTGCCAAAACATGATGATATTGTCTATGTATCTGTTATCTACGAATCTGGAGGGGTTGGTGTTGAAAATTTCTCTCTCCCATAGCCCCAGGAACAGATTCCTTAGAACATCGGTTGTGTAAGATGGTAATGTCTCAACCAATGGGCGTATGTAATGATCAATCAACTTACATATTGGTTCGCAGAGACTGTCTGTTCCCGACACGATTGGACAACCTAGTGGAATGTTCAGGCGTTTATGAACCTTAAGGAGTAAATAAAGGGAAAACCCTTTAGGGAATCTAGGTACAAGAGTATCAATGTCTTTATCTAATAAGAAATTATTCTCCACTTCCACCTTCAAAAACCTCCGTAAATTTCATTAGGGGGTTAAAAGTAAGTCGTTTATAGCATGTAATATCTCTCATCTGACAGAGTGCCTCCCTTTCATACTTCTGGGTTGGCCACAAAACCACATTTCCACCTTTATCAGATGGTTTGATAACTACATCTGTTCAAGAACAGCTCTTCATTGGACCATAGTGCAGTTATTCACTGCTCTATATTAGGGTAATTGGAGAAAGCAGGAAAATTCTTAGAACGGGGTAATAGGTGAGGGAGAATTTTACCTTTAACAGTAGTCTCCTCTTCTTCTTCCAATAAATCCTCCAAAGCCTGAAGGGCCAGATGTTCACAATCTTCTGGAAGTATTGATGCCTCATGATAAATTTTCTTAACCCCTTAAGGACGGAGGGTTTTTCGCCTCATTTCTCGCTCTCCAACTTCAAAAATCCATAACTTTTTCATTTTTCCGTGTACAGACCTGTGTGAGGGCTTATTTTGTGCGTAACAAATTTTACTTTCCTGTAATGTTATTTATTTTAACATGCCGTGTACTGCGAACCTGAAAAAAAATTCCAAATGTGGAAAAATTGAAAAAAAAACGCACGTGCGTCACGTTCTTGTGGGCTCAGTTTTTACGACTTTCACTCTTCGCTCCAAATAACACGCCTACTTTATTCTTTGGTTCGGTGCGATCGCGGTGATACCAAATTTATACAGGTTTTGTTGTGTTTTAATACATTTTCAAAAATTAAACGAATGTGTACAAAAAAGAAAAAAAAATTTTTGCCATCTTCTGACGCTAATAACTTTTTCATACTTTGGCGCACGGAGATGTGTGAGGGGTCATTTTTTGAGAAATGAGGCGACGTTTTCATTGCTAGCATTTTGAGGTCTGTGCGACATTTTGATCATTTTTTATTTCATTTTTTATGTTATGTAAAAAGGTGTAAAAGTCGCATTTCGGACATTTGGGCGCCATTTCCTGCCTCGGAGGTCACCACCGGCCGTAACCATTTTTATATTTTGATAGATCGGGCATTTTGGGACGCGGCGATACCTAATATGTCTGTGATTTTTACTGTTTGTTATGTTTTATATCCGTTCTAGGGAAAGGGGGGTGATTTGAACTTTTAATATTTTATTAATTTTTTTTATTTTTTAAACTTTTTTTTTTCTTTTTTTTTTCACTATCTTTTAGACCATCTAGGGTACATTAACCCTAGATGGTCAGATCGCTGCTACCATATACTGCAATACTACAGTATTGCAATATATGGCATTTTTGCAGCACATTCATTACAATGAGCCACTGGCTCATTGTAACGAATATGCAGCTGCCAGATAGCCTCGTGTCAAAGGAAGACACGAGGCTACCATGGCAACCGATCGCCGCCCCCCGATGACGTTCGGGGGCGTGGCGATCGAAAAAAAGATGGCGGCGCCCGCGCGCCGCCGTCTTTTAATCGCCGCCGGCGACTTTGCCGGCGGCGTTTAGGGGGTTAATAGCCGCGATCGGTGCAAGCACCGACCGCGGTTATTAGCGGTGGGGGTTTTGTGCAAAATGCAAAAACCCCCACCTCTGTATGAAGAGGACTCAGCCCGTGAGCCCTCTTCATACATCCCTTATACCTCTGCGCCGTAGAGCTACGGCGCAGAGCGTTAAGGGGTTAAAAAATGAGTTTACGTGTAAACAGATATAAATCTTTTATAGCTGTGAAACAGTTAAAATGATCGGTTGGAGAAAAGGAAAGACCTAAACTTAAGACTTCCATTGGAGTTTTAGATAATTCAACATTGGAAAGGTTAATTACCTTTAGCGTAGATTTCTTTGTTCCATTCTGATCCCTCTGGGGAAGCCTGAGAGGCCCCTCCCAAAGAAGACAAAGAGGACACCGAAGGGCTATGGTTCAGGGGGCCCAATTTAGGTCTTTCATTTATACACCCTGTCAAGGGTCATGTTCTATGAGTCACGTTGGAATTTCCTTGTTTTATTAGGAAACCTTTTGTACCAAAAAATACTACATTTTACCATATTCTGACTTTGTTATATGTTGCAGAACGACAAAAAAGTGGCAATTTGGACATTTGAGCGCATTTTTCAGTTACGGTACTCACCACCGGAAATATACGTATTTATATTTTTATAGATTGGAAATTCTGGGACGCAGTGATACCTAATATGTTGTGTTTTTTTTTACTTTTCTCCACTTCATAAAAATGATTTATTTTTTTATCATTTTAATGCATTTTTTTTAAATTTTTTTTTACTTTTTTAATTTTACAATACTAGCTTATGAACTAGTGATCATGTGATCGCAAGTTCATACTAATGCACTGCAATAACCATGTACTGCATTGCATTAGAAGTGTCACCCTATGCACTTCATTTAACTCCTTTTGCAGTTATGTAGATCCCGCGGTCACAACATTGACCGCGAGATCTAACGGGTTAAACAGACCAGATCGGAACACAAGGAGGGGTTGTGTGGTCCATGCAGAACTTAGGCTAGGCCGACGGAGACTCATTAGTGACCGAAGGAGAAATCCCTATTGGTGGTCACTAGGGGGTTAATTTATTGTGCCAATGAATGGGCAAAAACAAAGTAATACAGCCGCTGAAAATTTAACTTCATTACTTTTCTCCTTGATCACCTCCAAAAACCTAATTTGACTTTTAGACATAATACCAATTTAAAATCCATCCTTGCTCCTAGCAAACTAAAACCTAAACTGAGTACTACATTGCTTTATTTAATAAAATAATTACTTAATAGACCAAACCACATGGGATATATAAGTGTACCTCCAATCAATGTTTGTGCTGTAAAAACATTCTACATGGTTTTACTTAGTTGAAAAGTAACATCACCAATGAAGTTTTTCCTTTATTAGTTCCTCGTGTGAGGTTATCTACCTCCTGGAATATGTTGCAGCCTCCAATATATTGGCCGCACCATGTGATTAATAAGAAAACTTATAGATAAGCATCACTTCAATACTACTGTCAGGCTTGCAGGTGTGGATCCTCTGGACCACTGCAGACGATGACACAAGCCACTACCTGGGACCGGAGTCTAAGTGGTACCCGGTTTTCACCAGAGCCCGCCGCAAGGCGGGTTAGACAAGCTGCGGCGTGGTACCACCAGGTCGTTCCTCAGGCGTGACTTGTCTACAGTGGCGGCCAAGGTAGCAGTACAGAGACGGCAGACAATCTCGTGGTCGAAGTCCAGGCACAAGGTCAGGGCAGGCGGCAGAGGTGCAATGTCAGAGTCCGGTCCAGAGTCAGCAACAGGAGGTCCAAGCAGGAGGCTACGGGAACACAGCACACAGGACAGCAGCACGGAGGAACACTGGTACACAGGAACATGGAGGAGTTCAGGTAATACAGGAACACGGGAGCACAGGAACGCAGAAGACACAGGAATGCAGGAATCGCAGGCAAATCGCAGAATAGCTTTCTCTCAGGCTGTGAGGCACAAAGATCCGGCAAGGGCTTGCAGGAAGAGGCAGGCTTATATAGAATGAGTCAAATGGCCCTTTATATCCTAGCGAGGCGGCGCGCACGCGCCCTAGGAGACGGGGACGAGTGCGCCGAGCCGAGGGAGCAGCAGAGGACGCCGCGGGAGCCGGGGAAGGTGAGGGAAGCCGGCCACCAGACTCCGGGGAGGCACTGGTGCACCCGCAATCTGAGACAAGGATCGCAGGAGCACCCGTGACAACTACAAATGGTTTTAGGAAACAAAGTGCATCTTAACACCTCACTACTGAACATGGAAAGGATTTCTCAAATAGAAAAATCTGCCTGGTGGAACAAATCCCAGTCGAAACTAGGAATAAATTGCAAATTAGGGAATTCTCTTGGATTTTTACATTCCAAAGTCTGTCCCCCAAGAGTCTTAATTAAACTCTTCAACATGTATGATAGATTAATATAATTTCTTTACATTCCTCTTCCCCTTCCAGTTTATCTCCACTCCCTCATAAATGCTACTCCTACACATATTCCCCAGGATAAAAACTTATTTTTATTTTCATAAATATATACTGTATGTCCCTCTTTAGTTTATAGAGTGTACTTCTGTCCCAATCTTAGAGCATATCAATTTCCCATACTTAATATACATCTTATATTCAGCCAAATCCCTCTAGCTCCCTTCCATCCCAAGCCTGCACAAATTCTGCCAGACACAGCATCCGTCCCCACATGCTTGCATGTGGATGTGGATGGATGGTCTCCTTTCTTTAATAACAGGTTGACCACCTGGCACCAGCAGCTCTCTCAGACATACAGTTGCAAGCCAAAGTTCCACTCTATCACCCATGTAGGGTCTAGGGCCTCATCATTACCTCTCATTTTCTTCTACCACCAAGTCTTCACCACTATACTTCTTCCTGGTTTGCACATTACAGAAAGCCACTGCGTGGTCAGCCATCTCCACAATCAGCCTCCAACACAAGGTCTTGGGAATCTTGTAACTTCTGTCTGGGTGAGGGGCAGAAGAAGCCGCAGATTACGAGTAAGGAGAGTTATCGTACTGACTAATGACTGACTACGCCATGACCTGTGGCTGAAATGGCTTTGTGACTTTGAAGGGAGATGAGGTGAAGTTCTCTGTGCTTCCAACTTAGGATCAGCGTGGTGAAGATAATCCCACAAAAGTTGATGCACTGTCTACCATGTAATTGACCAATGCATCAAATGTGTGTGGCCTATTCGTGCCTACTAGTACGTACCACACACCCTGGCGCCTATTTGCACCAGATGGACTTGGAGCAGGCAACTAGGCCCTTCTTAAAGCACTCTGCTGTCCCTACTGCGACCAGCGCCTAAGGCAGGTTTTTCGACAGATTGACAGCTCTCATAGATAAAAAGCCCTGTCGCATAGTAAAAAAGACCTAATGCAGACAGTACCCCTTTGTCTTTTGATTTGATTTGATTTAATCTGGACCAATTTTCCACCATATTTTTTGTATGTGCCATTCATATATTTATATAAATTATTAATGCCACTTTTTGAAAAAAAAATAGCTTTAATCTTTCCTCATAACTAAGACCCTCCATACCTCATCATTTTTGTGGCTCTTCATTGTATCATCTCTAGCTCCAGGGAATCCTTTTTATGGACTGGAGCCCAGAACTGGATCATCATAGTTTATACGGTTGAAAAAAGACACTTGTCCATCAAGTTCAACCAAGGAAGGGAAGGGATTGCATAAGAAAGGGATTTAGGGGGAAACAATTCTATATAACATAACCATCAATGTTATTTAGGTGTAAAAAGGCATCTAGACCCTTCTTGAAGCTTTCTGCTGTCCCTGCTGTGACCAGCGCCTGAGGCAGGCTATTCCACAGATTGACAGCTCTCATAGTAAAAAAGCCCAGTCGGAGACAGTCTTTTGATTTGATTTAATCTGAAACAACCTACCAACATATTTTCTGTATGGACCACTCATATATTTATATAAATAATCATGTAGTCATCTCTTTTCCAGACTAAATAAATTTAGTTGTTTTAATCTTTCCTCATAACTGAGACCCTCCATACCCTTTTTCATTTTTCTGGCTCTATGTTGAACCCTCTCCAGCTCCAGGGCATCCTTTTTATGGACCGGTGCCCAGAACTGGAAGGCATATTCCAGGTGAGGCCGAACCAATGCCTTGTACAGTGGTAATATTACATCCCTATCAGAAGAGTCTATACCACTTTTGATACATGACAAGATCCTTCTGGCTTTAGAGGCAGCTGATTGACATTGCATGCTGTTATTTAATTTGTGATCTACTAGTACCCCCAGGTCCTTCTCAACAAGGGACTCTCCCAGATTTATTCCCCCGAGGACATATTTTGCCTTTGGATTATTAGCCCCCAAGTGCATAACCTTACATTTATCCACATTGAACCTCATTTGCCAAGTGGACGACCAAACACTCAGTTTGTCCAACTCACCCTGCAGCCTATGAACATCCTCCATAGACTGTATTACACTACACAGCTTGGTGTCATCTGCAAAAATAGACAGAGTGCTGTTAATTCCTTTGTCTATATCATTGCTAAATAAATTAAATAATAGTGTGCCAAGCACAGAACCCAGGGGTATGCCTTTGTAAAGTCTAACAACATAAAATATCTACACTAGCTCCTCTGTCCACGCATCTGCTCTCATCTTCATAGAAGCAGATCAAGTTAGACAACTTCTATCCTTAGTAAACCCATGCTGGCTGTTACTTTGTGATGTCACCTACTCCTATATGTTGTCTTTTAGTAACCCTTCCAATGTTTTCCTCACAATGGAAGTTAAGCTTACAGGCCTGTAATTGCCTGGTAAAGTTTTAGAGCCTTTTTTGAATATTGGCACCACATTCACCTTGCGCCAGACACTTGATACCGTACCAGTCATTGGGCAATCTCTGAAGATTTTTTGACACAGCAATAACAGTATCGAGTTTTTAAGAACTCTGGGGTGTAACCCATCTGGTCCAGGAGCCTTGTACATTTTATTGAGCTATTATTAGATTGGATCATGCCCACATTCAGCCAGTTTAGTATATTTTCTCATTTTAAAAAAACCTGCAGTACCAAACAATACTTTAAAAACACCCTTACAATCAAGGTATTACATTATTATTTGTGTGTACTGACCACACTTGTCTGAACAATGTATTGGTGTGTACTATTCTCATTGACCAAACTTTTCTGAACCATGTATTTATGTGTACTGACCACACTTTTCTGAAACACGTATTGGTGTGTGCTATTCTCACTGACAACACTTTTCTGAATCATGTATTAGTGTGTGCTATCCTCACTTACCGCACTTTTCTGAACCATGTATTAGACTGTGCTATTCTCACTGACTCCACTTTTTTGAACCACTTATTGGTGTGTGCTGTTCTCCCTGAAAACACTTTTCTGAAACATGTATTAGTGTGTGGTATTCTCACTGACCACAGTTTTTTGAACCATGTATTAAGGTGAGGTGAAATATTCTCTGACAAGAAGACTTTTCTAAACTAGGTATAAAAGCGCAATATTCTTTGACAGGAGCAACTTTGCCAACAAGGTATGATTGATGATGATTATTTCTGTGGCTCAATAGTAGACAAAGGCAGGATTTTGCTGGATGATGCAGTACATGCTAATAAAGCATTACTGTACAATATTGTATAATCAGTAAGAATACTCCTGCACAGATGCAATTCTTCACAGTACTCTTATAAGGACAGGCATAGAAACCTAGTTGCTGCTGTTTCACAAATCCAAACCTAGCTGACTGACCCTATGACAAGTAGCAAGCTCTCCTTAGTTGTCTCCTGTGTGTAATGACATCTAGACATGTGACTCTGCTCTTATATTGCAAAGTCACATGTCTAGTCCAGCCGATCACAGGCATTTCTATAGCATCGGGGTTCGGGCACTGCTCTGGCATTCCTTTTCACATGGGCAGGCATGTCATTTGCTTTGAGATGGGTGGCAGTGCCATTTTTATTAAGCCGCATGCAGAGGCTGCTCTGTTTGCCATATTGATGCGGCTGGCTGCTGCTCCGGCAGGTGGGCTGTTTGGGTGATTCCCCACTTAGGCAGCAAGGAGCTCCTGGACTAGTGTCTCCTCACATCATTAAATCAATCAATAAAAATGATAATATGTTGTCAATTTAGCATAACTGAAAACAGGGGTACATAGCCAGCATCTATTTAGTCTCAAAGGTATTGTCCTACATAAAGTTAGCAATAAGTCCAGCAATTGATACTGAAGACTTTATGATGCTTGAAATGGTTGGTAAGTTTACATTGCAGACATCCAAACAAAAATGGCTGATTTCAAAACGTGTCCAAGCAAAACCATTTAAAAATGTGAGCATCATAGTAATTATTATGTTTATTTTTTCATTACTTTGCCTTTATTTAACTAATGGCTAAGGCTGTCTTTAAAGTCGTATATATAGTAAGGAAAAAGCAAAGCGAAACTGAATATTTGCAATACACTATATCAACCACTAGATGTCATAATAATACTACAGAGGCAACTACATAGAGAAATTAGGAATACTAAAGCACTAAAGAATTGTAAATCTGCAGTATGGTAGTTGTGTTTTCCAATAAAAAAGGTTTTCCAGGCACTTAGCCCCTTCAGGACTATTTTGGCCTCAAGGACATAGACCCATGTTTCAAATCTGACGAGAATCTGACAATATTACAAGTTATAGACATTTTAACATATCCAGTGGATTTTGAGAATGTTTCTAGTGTCATATTGTACTTCAAATTAGATTAAAAAATTAGGATGATAGCATTAGTTATGTAAATTTGGCAAAAATTGGAAAAAATCTTCATTTTCAGGGTTCTAAATTCTCTACCTTGAAGCAGATAGTCATAGCGCCCAAATGAATTCATCATAACTTACCTTTCCTAAATGTCTCTATGTTGGCATGGTTTTTTTAAGATTCCATACATTTTTCTAGAACGTTAAGAGGCTCAGAATTTGGGTGCCAAAAAACAATTACAAAAATACCTAATTTATATGGCTTTTTAATTTTTTTTTTTTCCAATTTTCCAAAAAAAAAAAAAAAGTCACCATAATTCATAACATTTTTATTTTTGGGTTGACAAGAAGGGGTGTTTTTTTTTAGCCGTTTTATTTTGGAGCCTGTAACATTTTTTTTATCACATGTTAGAGCATTTTTAAGGGTGTTAATAAAAAAAATATCTTTTTTGGAAGATTTTTCAAGTTTTATTTTCATAGCGTTAACAGCGCAGGTCCAATAAAGATTGTATTTGTTTATTTGTATTTGATTGTTACAGACGCAGCAATAACAAATATGTGGGGTTTTTTTTGTGTATTTGTGTTTTTTATACTTTAAGTGTTTGTATGGGAAAGTGACTTTTTAGGGGCTTATTTAAGGCTGCATTCACACGATCTTATACATTTTCACATTCTGTATATTTCTGGCGTATTGTGCCGTATATACGTGCCGTTTTTACCCGTATGCGCACGTATTGCACCGTATCTGTACCGTGTCCGTACAAAATATGGTGGGCCAGCAAATAATGACAAATTATGACAAAAGCTTGCCCATCCCCAAATTTGGTCACCTGACCGGCCCAGACTCCATTTTGTCTTTTCTGAGAGCGAGGTTTAGTCTCCATTGCTGCTTCTGGTTTCTGGCACTTCTTGTCTTTTGCGATGGCGTACAATCCCACAGACGATCTGCTCCTGGACTGGGTTGTACTGCGCTTTCTCCGAAGGTGTTCTGCAATGCGTGAGGAGGAGCGGCACTCGACTAGGCGATTTTGGGTTCATCCCATTGTTGCTGAGCGGCCTAGGAGGGGTCACTTCATGAACTTGTACGCTGACCTGCGCCAGCATCCGGACAAGTTTCACAACTACGTTCGGATGACTGTGACTTCATTTGATCGTCTTTTGGCGGACCTGCGATCGGGGCTCTGTTTGCAGGATACCAACATGAGGCGATCTGTGACACCAGAGGAACGGCTCATCGTGACACTGCGGTAAGTTTTTTCAATTATATACATTTCATTATTTCAAATTGGACAGTCTCTTTAAATATTAAATGTATTTTTTTTTTAGGTTTCTTGCCACTGGGAACTCGTTTGCTTCGCTGCATTATGAGTTCCTGCTGGGCGTTTCCACCATTTCAATGATCGTGAGATCGACCTGCGAAGTGATATGGAAGCGACTAAGACCTGCGGTCATGCCTGTGCCAACTGCTGAAGACTGGATCCGGATTTCTGATGGTTTCCTGGACTCAGCACAGTTTCCAAATTGCATCGGGGCACTGGATGGGAAACACATACGTGTGAAGAAGCCGGCTCACTCAGGGTCCCAATTCTTCAATTTTAAACAATATTTTTCTGTGGTTTTGTTGGCTTTGGCTGACAGTGACTACAAGTTTATAATTGTTGATATTGGGGCCTATGGAAGTTCTGCGGATGCAGTGGTCTTCAGGGCTTCCAGAATGGGTGAACGACTTCGCTCCAACCAGCTGACCCTGCCCGAGCCGAGATGTCTACCTGGATCTACTGGACCTCCTGCACCATTTGTGATCGTCGCTGATGAAGGCTTTGGACTTTCTCGTCATGTGCTGCGGCCATTCCCGCGGCGTGGTTTGGATGAACGGAGGCGCATTTTCAACTATCGACTCACACGAGCAAGACGGTATGTGGAGTGTGCCTTCGGGATTCTTTGCAGCAAGTGGCGGGTTCTTCACAGCTCAATTCAGATGGACCCGGACAACGTTAAGAAGGTAGTGCAAGCCTGCGTTATTCTTCACAACTTCATTCGGATCCACGATGGTGCTTCAGATGGTGACCTGGAGGGACAACATCCAACAGCGTCTATCCCCCTGGACAACACTCTCCAAGGACGACCCGGAGTGGCTGGACTGTTTGTTCGTGAGCAGTTTGCCTCCTACTTTGTTTCTTCGGAGGGTGTCGTTCCCTGGCAGATGGATGCTATTAGTGGACGTTGAGGCTCTGGATTTTTAGATTAGTGTTTGTTTTTTATTTTGAACCTTTTTTGTTTTGGTAGTTTAGTGTAGGGACTCGCAAGCGATGGGGCCCCTTGACGCGGGTTGTGAGCTTACTACTTCTTTGACCCATTTTAGTTGCTTTTTGGCTGACATTGGAAAATGAGTCAAAGGAGTAAACTATCCATCCTTTTTTATTTTTAATAAAATTATATACACAATACTTCGTCATGTGTTTTTTTTTTCAAAGACATTAGCAATGTGGTTGGATGGTTATGTGTGCATTTGAATTTGGATGTAATAATCTTCAAAAATGTTTTAAAAATGTGGCCGTATCTGCTGTTCTTTTAGCTTCTTTGGTCCAAAGATTTAGGATATAATTCAAATGTACATGTGGGGCTCCAGGTATCATAGTCGCTAATGGAGCTTGGAGTTCCTCAAGCACATTTGCAAATTTTAAAAAGGAGTAATTAAAGGAGCAAGTAAAGGAGGTGTGAGTGAGATGGAGGTATTATAACAAATATAAGAAGATTACCACATTCAAGGTGCTCGTATCTATGAGCAAGTGTACCTGGTTTATCCATGCTTGATTTGATGGTGATTTGCCTTTCAAAAAAAAAACCTTTAAAAGTACGTCTGAGTGAACAAAAAAGAGCCAGAAGGATGCAAGGCTACTTTGCTGTTTGATCCCTGCGGCCATCTGTCTATTTTGCATGCATATACAGGATGGTAGTGGATGGAGTAAAGAATAATGAAAGAAGACTTGTAATTTTTTTTTAAACGAATTTATAAACAAATATTAACACTATATACAATTCAAAATGCTGTATTTATAGCTCATACAGCTCTCTGGTATATGGACCTTCTGTTGCATGGCCATGAGAAGCCATGGCTGAAGAGCCTTCGTAGGGGCCATGGAACACAGGGGCCATGGCAGGGTATCTGGTGGATGGAGGTGGGCTTGGAGGTAGCAGTCCACCCACATGCTGACGCCGTCTCTCCAAAAAAAGAGCCACCTCGGACTTGTCCTTCGGTGTGCCTTTTTTAAAAATTTGCAGGACAGCCATCATGGCTACCCTGCAATTCATGTTGTCATCCTCATGCACTCCTTTTAGGTCTTGCACCATGGAGCGCATGAAGATATCCTCCGCCGATTCTTCGCGCCTCCTCCTCAACTGATCCAGGACCTCCGTCTCTGCAGCAATACTGAGACTTGACGATGCCAGCTGCCTCCTTCTATAGTGCATTGATGCAACGACAATTCTGAGGACACAAGAACTTACAATTCTTTTATTAATAATGCTTTAAAGTAAAAATATATTTTGATAACTTACTCTCCAACGTCCATCACCACATCCAAAAAACGCAAGAAACCTGTGTAGAGGTAAGGTTTCTTGTGCAGTGTCCCACTGCCACTTCGCCCCCTTTCTCCGATTTTTCCCTCTTATACTGCTATTACTATACTACTATTCTCTTGCTGAGACCCAGCGTGTGGAGACCTTTTTTACTATAAAAAAAAAGTTTTTTAATTTGCCGTTTCAAGCAATCATACAGAATAGTAATAAGAAGGTACAGGCCTGATGGCTGCAGGGGTGATACAGGGCACATGGCTGCAGGGGTGATACAGGGCACATGGCTGCAGGGGTGATACAGGGCACATGGCTGCAGGGGTGATACAGGGCACATGGCTGCAGGGGTGATACAGGGCACATGGCTGCAGGGGTGATACAGGGCACATGGCTGCAGGGGTGATACAGGGCACATGGCTGCAGGGCTGATACAGGCCTGATGGCTGCAGGGGTGATACAGGGCACATGGCTGCCGGGGTGATACAGGCCACATGGCCAGGGCCGGTTCTAGACAAAGTGGGGCCCTGGGCAAAACTAAAAGTGGGGCCCCAAAATAAAACTATTTATGACCAGTCACAGTCAGCAAGAGGTTCCTTTAGTATGGGAAAACAAACTGTAATATGGGAGAATTTTATAGGAGATAGATAAATGATAGGAAGCATGATATGGGCAGCATGGTGGCTCCGTGATTAGCACTACAGCCTTGCAGCGCTGGTCAATATGTGCAAAGATTTTGTATGTTCTCTCTGTGTGGGTTTCCTCCGGTTTCCTCCCACACTCCAAAAATTACTGGTAGGTTGATTAGACTGAGGCCCATTGGGGAGAGGGACCGATATTTTGTGAAAGCAGACACTTGCCCCATTTTCAAAATTGTATCAAAGATTTTATAGACATAGGCGCCTTCATGCAATTTTGATTCAAATTGAAACATTTTATTAAAAATACTTAAAATTTGACTTTGATGGCAAAAAATTTGATCCAAAAAGAAAATGTTTTCCTTCACTTCTCCTAAATGTAATAGATGGACATGTATACAGTTCACAAATGTGCCCTATTGATATGTTCACATAAATAAATCCACATAATATCAATAAAACTGTAATAACTAGATATCTGCTTTTCAGCTAGACATTTTTAGACAGTCACAACCTGCAAAATATATCAATAAAACAGAATAAAAAGTAAAAGGCGCCATAAAACCTATATAATTTTGAAAGCAGACAACCAGGCGATGCATTTGGCAATTAACATTCAAAATTTCCTCTAAAATATGTACAAATCCAGAATACTTATATAAAGAAAATCTACTTTCCTAAAACAGTAAGATGTGAGGAGAGCATACATACCCCACACCAATATATTCACCAAAATATGCAGCAAAGGGAACTGCAGAAAATTCACACGGACGTATCATTGTCTGTTCCTTAGACAATGGTAACCCAAATAAATAACTATATATCCATAAACCTCTCTAATGAGATAATAAAAGTCACTTTTAGATGTGCGCCATTGTATTAGCTGCACAATAACAGAACGCTCCGCACTTCATAAGAACGAGAGTGAGAACGTCATAACATAGGTGTAAATAATGGAGGATGATGGGAAATAAAAACTTTATTCCAGGACATGTGTGTGCTTTTGGTGTTACATATAACTTTTCGGACATGTTCTGGTCGCGGTGTAGTCACATTAGTTGAAGAGGATTGAATGTTCATCGTATCAGTCAATTTTCCCAACAAAAAATAACTATCACAAAATAAAAGGGAATAAGAGAGAAAGGGCCACATTTATCACTTTTGTGCGCCTAAGTGTAGTAGTTGCGCCTAAATTCTGGCGCACTGTTTTCCAGAATTATCACAAGCTACAACCATCTGTGATAAGTTAACTTCCTGCCTCTTATTAATCACTTTACTTTAACACAGTTTAGGCGCAATGTTAGATTCGGGCACTTACATGTGATCCTGCTACAAGCTCCTCTCTGCTTCTCCCACAGCCCAGAATGAAGATAACAATCACAGCAGCACCCAGGTGTGTGACACCCAGCACCCAGTGACCTCCTCAGCAGTAGCTTCTCCTGGAAGGGATCCCCCAGTGCTGGTCTCCTGCTGCACCCCTGGAATTCTGCACAGTATCCCCCTCAGACACTGGTGATACTGTGCAGAATTACATGGGGAACACTTGTCAGTACTATGTGCAACATTCTGTAACGTTCTCTTCTCTCTTGCTCTGAGCTCAGGATTCTGCAGAATGTTTTGTAAATAGAAGGTGATGAACTGTAAATAGAGTCTGCAGCTCCTGTCTGCAGAGTATCTCATGTCTGTATGATCTGTTCTAGTGTCTGCAGTGTCTGGATGAGTTTTTCTGCTAGAAATGATCTGTTCTGCAAAGGGGCTCAGAGCTTTCTTCTCAGTTAACGCCACCTTCGGGCTGGAGTGTTTTTGCGCCTAAATGAAAAGTCGCAAGTGATGAATATCATTAGGCGCTGCATTGCTTGGATAAATGAGGGAAAGCTGGTTATTTTTGCTGCGCAGCTAGTTTGGCATTTAGTCGCAAAAATGGCACAAAAACAGTGCACCTGTATGAAAAGGCGCAAAAACAACAGAAAAAAACGATTGATACATGTGGCCCAAAGTGTGTTCTTAGATAGTTCTGCATAGAGAAGGGTTAAAAACATGAATATTAGTTGATATTATCCCTTCTCAGAATGTAGTAACATATAAAGTGAATATTTCCATTATCTGTGAGGTGCAGCAGCTCCTGTGTGCAGCAAATGTTCCCTGAAGCCTGATGGCTAAGAATCTGGATTGGGGGGGGGGGTTAATTTCAGGGGGCTGTATCTCTGGCTCTGTGACACATAGAACCTTACTTCTTTTTTTCTATGAAAGGAGAGAGTCTCCTCTTTTATATGAATCTAAATTTCTGTTTCTAAATTGTAGGAAAACGTAGATATTAACTGTTAAACTGCCGTTGGGAGTGATTTTTATATATAAAAATGGTACCTGATATTCTCACTTTAAACCTGAATATCTCTGGATCCATGGCACCTAGAAACAAAATTCAAGTTTCATTTGAAAGAAGAGATTCTCCCCTTTCTCCCAGGTGCCCTGGGCAATTGCCACCTTTGCCTACCCATAGCGCCGGCCCTGCACATGGCTGCAGGGGTAATAGAGGCCTGATGGCTGCAGGGGTGATACAGGGCACATGACTGCAGGGGTGATACAGGCATGATGGCTGCAGGGGTGATACAGGGCACATGGCTGCAGGGGTGATACAGGCCACATGGCTGCAGGGGTGATACAGGGCACATGGCTGCAGGGGTGATACAGGGCACATGGCTGCAGGGGTGATACAGGCCTGATGGCTGCAGGGGTGATACAGGCCACATGGCTGCAGGGGTGATACAGGCCACATGGCTGCAGGGGTGATAGAGGCCTGATGGCTGCAGGGGTGATACAGGCCACATGGCTGCAGGGGTGATACAGGCCTGATGGCTGCAGGGGTGATACAGGCCACATGACTGCAGGGGTGATACAGGCCACATGACTGCAGGGGTGATACAGGCCACATGGCTGCAGGGGTGATACAGGCCTGATGGCTGCAGGGGTGATACAGGGCACATGGCTGCAGGGGTGATACAGGCCACATGGCTGCAGGGGTGATACAGGCTACATGGCTGCAGGGGTGATACAGGCTACATGGAGGCTGGGATTATGCATTACAAATGTCTGCAGGGGAAGGTCATGCGCATGGCTTCAGGGATCCGCAGGGGTGGGGTATGCACATGGCTGCAGGGTAGGGTAATTAACTTACCAAGAGATGCACGTTCCCGGGTACTGCTAGTAGCCCATTCGTCCAGCAATATTATTGCTGTAATCTCCTCCCACTTTTTGTGCTTGAGGGCACGGTCATGGAAGCCTTCCATCCTCTTATCCCATAGGATAGGGTGCGCTTGCACCAGAGCCAGAAGCCTCTCCATCTGCACATAAGCCATGTTGCTTCTGACTCCCAGGAAAGTCCTCCCCTCCCATAGTTCCTGGTATTCCTAGATAAATAACGTATGAACGGCAGCATACGGTGGCTACAACGTATGACACCCGTATTTTATACGTTCCCATAGACTTCAATGGGGCATACGGCCGCAAGAACATGAAAAAATAGGACATGCTCTATCTTTTTATACGGCTCACATACGGTGCGGTACGGTACGGTACGGTGACAAATAGGGTAATTCTTTGTATCACCGTATCTCCCATAGGAATGAATGTTGGCGTATTCTGGACGAATATATATATGGGCGTTTTTCAACGGTCGTGTGAATGCAGCCTCATAGTTATAAATTATAATGTTTTAAACTTTTTTTATCCTTTTTTTTATGGTATACAAACTTGAACTTGAACCAGCGCTGCTCTGATCAATTCATCACACTGTTCTAGATCTCTGCTTGCTGACATTCTATAGAAAGCGTCAATATTTACATTCTGTGGACATAAACCTGTCCATGGTCACACAAAACTGCAGCTTGCTATAACACACAGCTCTGATAGCTCTCTGTGATACTAATGAGTTGTGCACCTGTGTAATCATGGTCCGATTTCTATCCACTGGAAGTAAACATAAAAGATTTCTATAGAAAGGCACCATGCACATATAATTTAATTCATTTGCAATATACATACATTTATTTATTTGGTTTTAAAACATGTATGTCCACTAAAAGCATCCGGACTGTTATACATCAGATTCCCCCCAACAAAATCTGACACCCGATAATAAAAAACACCCCAGAGACCAACAGATCAGAAACCCTAGTCAAGAGCCGACCTGCTGCTATACCTTCCATGAGGAAACAGGTCACTAAGAACCCACAAAGTCCTAATATAGTCCTAATAATAGACCACAATGGGAAGTATCTTAACACAAGGCGACTCTTCCCAGAAAATGGGGTCAATATGATCCACTCCTCATCTATTCAATCGGTAACAGCTGTCATGGAAAAACCATATTTCTCTAACCAAAATGCATCATTATCCACACCAGAACCAACAACCTCCAGAACCAGCATAAGCAGAATACCTGGCCCGGATAGCTTAGACCACACAGCAAAAGTTTCCTGGCTGAAAAATAATCCTCATTCCTGCTCTGAAGATAGGACATTCCTGACCACATCACCAAGGGGATCAACACCCAGCTGGCCACCAAAATCAGGATCATGTCACACATCACCCTGGCACAACACCCCTTCATCAATCATGACCACCTATATGACAACAAACACCTCAAAAAATATGACATAAACAAAAACAAACAAAACTCCCTACCCAAAACCAGACCACCAGAGGCATAAACCATGGAGAAAAACACTTGCTTCACACAGGGATATACAGAGCAGATACACAGAGGAGATAAAGACCCTGCTGATCACCTGCAAAATATTCATGTGACTGGACAGAACCAACCAGTTCAAACCTACTTTGTTCTAAATAGTAAAGCTTATTACAAGGTATATGGACACAACAACCATGTCCTTGTTATCAGTAGCTGGAACATTCAGGGCCTCAAAGCCACGGCCGTTGGATGTAAAAAGCTATACCCAGATTTCAAGAAAAGACTAAATAATATAGACTTACAAGTCATCCTAGAAACATGGACTAAAACAGAGGATGAATCCCTTTTAATACAGGGAAATCTCTGTCTCTGTCCTGAAAAATAAGAACACCAAGCAGGGCCGGAGATCAGGAGGAATATTAAAATGGTACAATCATAAGCTCTTTGGGCAGATGACATCAGTGAAGAGAAGAGACTAGCACATATGGATAAGAATAGGCCGCTCCATCCTCAGCTCTCATTCTGACCTCTATCTCTGTGCAGCTTACGAAGCACCACCAGAGCCCCCCTATTTTAATCCAGACTGTGTCGATGTTCTAAAGAGGGAAGTCTCTCATTTCCAGGCAAAGTTCTAATCTATGGAACCAGTCATCAGCATTGGTCTAAAAACCAATACCAGTATATTTTCAAACAGTGTCTAGTTTTTGTATCTTTCATGGTCCAGTGTGGTGACATCATCCTGAAAATCAATTTTGAAGTGAGATGTAAATTGGTTGCATAACGTCACGGAGGCAGAGAGTTAAACACTGCAGTCAAGGTAGGGACCTCTGAATGCCTCCTCCTCTGTGATTGAGATCATGCATCGGACTTCAGAAGATCTGTTTAGTGATGTCTCTAGATGTAGGACCATCAATTACAGTGAATGGGGCTTGAATTCAGTGTTGATTCTCTACCTCCTTGATATAGCTCATGAAAGAAACTCGACCCGGGAGGTATTCAACTGCTTGGTAACATAATGGAAGTGTTTGATAAGGTCAATTTAGCTGGTTCCTTGTAATGCAGAACTGGAAGGAAGAAGGACTTCCTAACTGTGGATGAAATTATCTACATCTTGGGAGCAGAGACCGGCTGTAGTAGCCCCATACACACATAAAGAAAGAGGAGCAACAGAAAACTGCTTAACATAAGCCTAGGCCTCAGCCTCCATATACTAAATAAACTTAGAAAGGGAGACTCTTTAGGAAGGTACACAATGAGTTCTCAAGTAGGCAGCAGTGTGCCATGAATTCTGCAAACATTGGTGGCTTCATAGTCAACCCCAAACACATCTCTTAGATTACAACCAGCTCCTTCTATTCATCAAGTTTAACAATAAATTATCTGCACAAAAACCTCAGCAGACAAGCCTCTTCTGCCTCCCACCATTATAAAGATACCCCCAAACAGCCCAGAAGTCAAAGAAAAGCCCCAGAACTTCTACACAACTGTGTATCAGATGAACCCACAGGCAAACCAAGCCAAGAAAGACCTCAACCATATGCTGTACAAAATAGCAGAAATGTCCCATGTAAGGAGTCACATGTAAGGAACCCCAAGAGGACAAAAGGAAAACACCTGAACAGCTGGTACGACAAAGAGTGCAAAGCTCTATGGAAGGTCCTCCGAACTGCCTCCAACAAGATACATAGAGACCACAATCATGCCAAAAATCATGGCACTTATAAACAAGGCCCAGGAGGAATATATCAGTGACAGGAAGACCACCCAGAAAATGAACATCAACCAAAGTCTACAGAGAGATAACAGACTGGCCCCATACTTGGAGAAACTATGGGATTCCAGTGACTGTTAGATCAAGACCTGCTACAGACTGAGCACACCAACCTGGCCATGGTGCCAGATGGCACAGACAGAAATATGCCCAGCAATAGTGCAATGCACATGCCAAGATCAGAAGGCCACAGCCAGGGTCGGTCTGGCCCGCCGGGGGGCCGGTGAATCCCCCGGTGGTCCCCGACTCCTGTCACTGTAGCATGGGCCTTTAATCGAGGCTGCTCCTCTACTACTAACAATAGTATTTGCATCATTCAGACGCAAGTACTATTTCTTACAGCACCGCGCAGGACCTCCTGTGCGGCGCTGCTGTGACACAGGAAGCCCTTGTTAGCGCTTCCTGTGTCACTACCACAGAAGCAGCCAGAGGAGCGAACAGGAGGAGGAGCGAGGGGGAGGAAGCGCGGGAGCACCACATTCAAATCTGTGGCTGGTCTCCCTGGAGGTGCAGCCCGGGCAGAGCTGACAGGAGAAGCCCCGCCCACCAGCCCTGGCCTGCTGCACAGAGGAGACAGCCCCATCCACTGCCTGACCTGGACCTGCTGCTGGATATGAGGTAAGTGTAATGTGTATATGTATGTGTCTTCCCTGTGTATGTGTGTTTTGTCATGTGTATATATGTGTGTACAACATGTCCTGTGCTTGTATATAGACTGATAACATGTAATAGCTGTATATATAGGTGTAATGTGTTCTATATGTGTGTATATATAATGGTATAACATGTATTAGGTGTGTATATATAGGTGTCATGTATGTGTATATACAGGTTTTACATGTGATATATGTGTGTATATGCAGCTATACCATGTAAAGGGTGTAGATATAGGTGTAATGTGTGTGTATATACAGGTATAACATGAAATAGGTTTATATATAGGTGTAATATGTAATGTGTGTGTATATTTATATATAGTGATTGCTGGGGAGCTGTATATAGTGATTGCTGGGGAGCTGTATATAGTGATTGCTGGGGGGGCTGTATATAGTGATTGCTGGGGGAGCTGTATACAGTGATTGCTGGGGGAGCTGTATATAGTGATTACTGGGGGAGCTGTATATAGTGATTACTGGGGGAGCTGTATATAGTGATTGCTGGGGGAGCTGTATATAGTGATTGCTGGGGGAGCTGTATACAGTGATTACTGGGGGAGCTGTATATAGTGATTACTGGGGGAGCTGTATATAGTGATTGCTGGGGGAGCTGTATGTAGTGATTGCTGGGGGAGCTGTACACGGTGATTGCTGGGGGAGCTGTATACAGTGATTGCTGGGGGAGCTGTATACAGTGATTGCTGGGGGAGCTGTATATAGTGATTGCTGGGGGAGCTGTATACAGTGATTGCTGGTGGAGCTGTATACAGTGATTGCTGGGGGAGCTGTATACAGTGATTGCTGGGGGAGCTGTATACAGTGATTGCTGGGGGAGCTGTATATAGTGATTGCTGGGGGAGCTGTATACAGTGATTGCTGGTGGAGCTGTATACAGTGATTGCTGGGGGAGCTGTATACAGTGATTGCTGGGGGAGCTGTATACAGTGATTGCTGGGGGAGCTGTATATAGTGATTGCTGGGGGAGCTGTATACAGTGATTGCTGGGGGAGCTGTATACAGTGATTGCTGGGGGAGCTGTATACACTGATTGCTGGTGGAGCTGTATACACTGATTGCTGGGGGAGCTGTATACACTGATTGCTGGGGGAGCTGTATACAGTGATTGCTGGGGGAGCTGTATACAGTGATTGCTGGGGGAGCTGTATACAGTGATTGCTGGGGGAGCTGTATACAGTGATTGCTGGGGGAGCTCTATATAGTGATTGCTGGGGAGCTGTATATAGTGATTGCTGGGGGAGCTGTATACAGTGATTACTGGGGGAGCTGTACACGGTGATTGCTGGGGGAGCTGTATACAGTGATTGCTGGGGGAGCTGTATATAGTGATTGCTGGGGGAGCTGTATATAGTGATTGCTGGGGAGCTGTATATAGTGATTGCTGGGGGGCTGTATATAGTGATTGCTGGGGGAGCTGTATACAGTGATTACTGGGGGAGCTGTACACGGTGATTGCTGGGGGAGCTGTATACAGTGATTGCTGGGGGAGCTGTATATAGTGATTGCTGGGGGGGCTGTATATAGTGATTGCTGGGGGAGCTGTATACAGTGATTGCTGGGGGAGCTGTATATAGTGATTACTGGGGGAGCTGTATATAGTGATTGCTGGGGAGCTGTATATAGTGATTGCTGGGGGGGCTGTATATAGTGATTGCTGGGGGAGCTGTATACAGTGATTACTGGGGGAGCTGTACACGGTGATTGCTGGGGGAGCTGTATGCAGTGATTGCTGGGGGAGCTGTATACAGTGATTGCTGGGGGAGCTGTATACAGTGATTGCTGGGGGAGCTGTATATAGTGATTGCTGGGGGAGCTGTATATAGTGATTGCTGGGGGAGCTGTACACGGTGATTGCTGGGGGAGCTGTATACAGTGATTGCTGGGGGAGCTGTATACGGTGATTGCTGGGGGAGCTGTATACGGTGATTGCTGGGGGAGCTGTATACAGTGATTGCTGGGGGAGCTGTATACAGTGATTGCTGGGGGAGCTGTATACAGTGATTGCTGGGGGAGCTGTATACACTGATTGCTGGGGGAGCTGTATACACTGATTACTGGGGGTGCTGTATACGGTGGTTGCTGGGGGAGCTGTATACAGTGATTACTGGGGGAGCTGTATACAGTGATTACTGGCGGAGCTGTATACAGTGATTACTGGGGGAGCTGTATATAGTGATTGCTGGGGGAGCTGTATATAGTGATTGCTGGGGGAGCTGTATACAGTGATTACTGGGGGAGCTGTATACAGTGATTGCTGGGGGAGCTGTATATAATGATTGCTGGGGGAGCTGTATACACTGATTACTGTACGCTGTATATATTTTGTACTACATGGCGGTACACTGTATGCATTTTGTACTACATGGCGGTACACTGTATGCATTTTGTACTACATGGCGTTACGCTGTAATTATTTTGTACTACATATTACATATATGGGGGGGGGTGGTCTCTCTATGGCTCGCCTCGGGCAGCATAAAGGCTTAAATTCTTCACCCCTGTATTGGAGGGCCCTGCCAAAGGCTGCAGTAGTACTCAATGCGGCCGGAAGCGGACGCTTGGGTACTATCACTGAGTGCGTGCACCGCACTCAAACCTTAGATGCTGGAGGGAATGGCAGCATGTATGGGGCGGGGGCCTTAATAAAATATGGAGGGGGGATAGCAGTTTGCATGGGGGGCATTAATAAAATATGGAGGGGGGGATGGCAGTGTGTCCGATCAGTATTGTAGTCCCTGACTTACCTTCTAGTGTGAGACTGCTCTCAGCTTATATACTGTTATATCTATAGGGTCAGAGAGCCAGGTATAACTTGTCTATGTGGTGCAGGGATGCCAGAGTAGGGTTATTGTCATCAGTTCTTATAAAGGTTTTCAGCATTTCCTTATTGGAAGGTTGGTGCAGTGCGAGCACTTACATCCCTAACCACAGCCCAGCCACCAGCAGAAAGCCCTGGAAACCAGGGGTAACTCTTATACTATCCCTAACCACAGCCCAGCCACCAGGAGAAGCCCTGGAAACCAGGGGTAACTCTTATACTATCCCTAACCACAGCCCAGCCACCAGCAGAAGCCCAGGACACCAGGGGTAACTCTTATACTATCCCTAACCAGTGCCCAGCCACCAGGAGAAGCCCTGGAAACCAGGGGTAACTCTTATACTATCCCTAACCACAGCCCAGCCACCAGCAGAAAGCCCTGGAAACCAGGGGTAACTCTTATACTATCCCTAACCACAGCCCAGCCACCAGCAGAAGCCCGGGACACCAGGGGTAACTCTTATACTATCCCTAACCACAGCCCAGCCACCAGCAGAAGCCCGGGAAACCAGGGGTAACTCTTATACTATCCCTAACCACAGCCCAGCGACCAGCAGAAAGCCCGGGAAACCAGGGGTAACTCTTATACTATCCCTAACCACAGCCCAGCCACCAGCAGAAGCCCTGGAAACCAGGGGTAACTCTTATACTATCCCTAACCACAGCCCAGCCACCAGCAGAAGCCCAGGACACCAGGGGTAACTCTTATACTATCCCTAACCACAGCCCAGCCACCAGCAGAAGCCCAGGACACCAGGGGTAACTCTTATACTATCCCTAACCAGTGCCCAGCCACCAGCAGAAAGCCCTGGAAACCAGGGGTAACTCTTATACTATCCCTAACCACTGCCCAGCCACCAGCAGAAAGCCCTGGAAACCAGGGGTAACTCTTATACTATCCCTAACCACAGCCCAGCGACCAGCAGAAAGCCCGGGAAACCAGGGGTAACTCTTATACTATCCCTAACCACAGCCCAGTCACCAGCAGAAAGCCCGGGAAACCAGGGGTAACTCTTATACTATCCCTAACCACAGCCCAGTCACCAGCAGAAAGCCCGGAACACCAGGGGTAACTCTTATACTATCCCTAACCGCAGCCCAGCCACCAGCAGAAGCCCAGGACACCAGGGGTAACTCTTATACTATCCCTAACCACTGCCCAGCCACCAGCAGAAAGCCCTGGAAACCAGGGGTAACTTTTATACTATCCCTCACCACAGCCCAGCGACCAGCAGAAAGCCCGGGAAACCAGGGGTAACTCTTATACTATCCCTAACCACAGCCCAGCGACCAGCAGAAAGCCTGGGAAACCAGGGGTAACTCTTATACTATCCCTAACCACAGCCCAGTCACCAGCAGAAAGCCCGGGACACCAGGGGTAACTCTTATACTATCCCTAACCACAGCCCAGTCACCAGCAGAAGCCCGGGACACCAGGGGTAACTCTTATACTATCCCTAACCACAGCCCAGCCACCAGCAGAAGCCCGGGACACCAGGGGTAATTCTTATACTATCCCTAGCATTAATGCCCTGAGGTGATATCACCACTGCAGCCCCTGTACACAAACCAAGAGCCGAGCACTAGCAGAAAAGGTGGGAGAAAGGGCCTAGCTTATCCTCTGCATCACTGCCCCCGCTAGTGCTTACAAATTCCCTCATCCCAGAATATTTATATGCAGTAGTAGGTGGGCCCCCAAAATCAATTTCACTGGTGGGCCCCAGGCACCCCAGTCCGACCCTGGCCACAGCCTCTGCATAAGGACCAAGCCAGGACCTTGGCAGGCTTTGCACCCCCCCTCCTTAGGGGTTACATAAAGCTGTGCGGACTTGAACTTTACTTTTTGTAGATAGATAGATAGATAGATAGATAGATAGATAGATAGATAGATAGATAGATAGATAGATAGATAGATAGATACAAAAGGAAATTTAAAGCAGCACAACTCTCAAAAACAGTCACATAATGCTTGGTGCATGCACAAAAAGGGTCAGGCTTCAGATCCTCCTCTGAAATGGCAGAAAACCAAGAGTTGTGATGAGAAAAGGTGAGAAAAGATTCCATCATCTTGATCACAACATTTTGGCTCTATTATGTGAGCCTTTTTCAAGATAAATATATGTGAGTGCATGTGCATATAAATATGCAAAATGGAGTGATCACATGATCATTTGGAGGGAAATCCCATGATCAATGAGAGGGAAATCCCATGATTAATGGGAGGAAAATAACATGATCAACGGGAACGCACATAACTGTAGTTCCACCCCCATGCAATGAATACAAAGTGCACGATAAATATACAAAGATAATATAATGCTACATTAACATAGACGTGTGCTCACCCGGAGCGCTGCTCCTCATTCTGTTATCCATAGGAAACAGCGCTGCCTGGCCGTTCGACCCCCATACAATGAATACAAAGTGCATTATAGATGTACAAAGACTACACAAAAGGAAATGTATACACCCACTGGGTGTATGTTTTAAGTGTTTTTATATTTGCTGTCTTGTTATTATTTTTGTTTGTATCAATAAATTGATTTTTTGGTTATGTGATTCCCTGTACGCATCCATCTTTTTCTTTGTTTTGATAGATGTACAAAGACAATATAAGTGTACAAAGTACAAGAAAATTTACATCAATGCATAATATACAATTAAGTGGTAGTGCCTGTGTGAATAAAGAGCCTATGAAATAATGCTATATGTATAATAATGCTATATTTATATAGCCATGGTCGAGGTACAAAGTCGGCAGGCAATCTGGTCGGGGATAGGCAGATGGTCAAGGCAGGCGGCAATGGTTCAGGGTCTGGGGCGGAGCAGGAGGTCAGGGCTTGTAGTGGAGGAGCAGAATCAGGAACAGGTCCGGGGTCACAATGGAAGCTCAATACATGGGACCAAGTCACAGGAAAGAGTTTTCTCAGAGGCATATAGTGCAAAGGTCTGGTGGGGGAAGCTGGAAGAAGCCGACTTTTAAGGAATCCAGGCAAGTGCCCATCGCTTATCAGTGGTGAGTGCGGAGTGCGCGGCCGAGGGAACAGGGATGCTGAGAAGCCAGGATGGGAGCAGGAAAGTGGAGAGGTAAGCGAGGTCGGGAAGGGCGGCCGCCACAGCAAGGGGCACGGGTGCGCTGCGACCTGAAGTCGCAGGAGCATATATAGTATAGTGTATAATATATAGTATATATTATATAGCAGTGGTGGTGAACCTATGGTACGGGTGCCAGAGGTGGCACTCAGAATCCTCTCTGTGGGCACCCAGGTCTACAGGCACCCTCAGCATAGAGTTTATAAGAAAGGACCCATAGCCTCCTTCTGCAGTCCAAGACCACAAAGGACATTGTGCACTCACTACTATTTTAAAGCAACACATCCTTGGCTGCCTGCGACTGAGAAGATGTGGACTCCTGCCATGGGCCCTGCAATTCTTCCTCTACAGTGGACCCTGGAGGGAAGCTACAATAATAATCTTAATTTCTCCTCTTTCTGCTGTATTGATGTCCTCATGTGATTGAAAGATTTGACAAAGCAGTAAGCAATAAGTTTTTGTGTAAATTGCCATGTTGGCACTTAGAAATAAATAAGCGTGTTTTTGTTGTAGTTTGGTCACTTGCTCTCTAAAAGGTTCGCCATCACTGTTATATAGTATAAAACAGTCCCCTTGCATAAAGCCAGTGACTGCCCCATTGTATATAGCCAGCAGCCCCATGTATATAGCAAGAGCCAGTGCAAGAGCCTCCATGTCTATAGTTCACTGTTAGATAGAGCAGGAGTATTAGTGGTTAACACATAACTTTATTGATTACAAATTAAAAAAAATTGCCAAAAACCATGATAAACAACTGCCCCTCCACTACAATAAAATGTATTGAATGCTTCACTATCACTGTTCCTAGATAAGTTTTATTTTTAACCTGTGACAGACTGATATGTTTGGGCACTAATATTGCTGAATTGCATGGACTGAGGAGGATACCTAACAGCTAGGTGTCTAATATCAGGTCTACTGCATTAGGTTTTATAATGGCAATTTGCATATACTCCAGAATGTTATAAAGAGTGATCAGTGTAACAGCAATTAATTACAAAGTCAATATTTGCCTAGAAAATTAACTTTTTCCCCCAAAAACAAATTTCAACTTCATTGCAGGCCTGCCTTAAAAGGAGCAGCTAACATAGTTTCAGTGATTGCTCCATTAACACAGGTTTGGGTGTTGATGAGGACAAGGCTGGAGATCAATCTATCATGATTAAGTAAGAAACACACCACTAAAAGGAGGCTGGTGCTTGACATCATTGTTTTTCTTCTGTTAACCATGGTTATCTCTAAAGAAACACATGCAGTCATCATTGCACTGCACAAAACTGGCCTAACAGGGAAGAATATCGCAGCTTGAAAGATTGCACCTCAGTCAACAATCTATCGCATCATCAATAAATTCAAGGAGAGAGGTTCCATTGTTGCCAAAAAGGCTCCAGGGTGCCCAAGAAGGACCAGCAAGCGCCAGGACCGTCTCTGAAAAGAGTTTCAGCTTCGGGATCGGGCTATCAGCAGTGCAGAGCTTGCTCAGGAATGGCAGCAGGCAGGTGTGAGTGCATCTGCACGCACTGTGAGGCACAGACTCTTGGAGCAAGGCCTGGTGTCAAGGAGGGCAGCATAGAAGCCACTTCTCTCCAGAAAAAAACATCAGGGACAGAATGATATTCTGCAAAAGGTACAGGAAGTGGACCGGTGAGGACTGGGGTAAAGTCATTTTCTCTGATGAATCCCCTTTCCGATTGTTTGGAACATCTGGAAAACAGCTTGTTCGGAGAAGACAAGGTGATCGATACCACCACTCTTGTCTCATGCCAACTGTAAAGCATCCTCCAACCATTCATGTGTGGGGTTGCTTCTCCGCCAAGGGAATCGCCTCTCTCACAGTCTTGCCTAAAAATAAAGAATGGTACCAGAATGTCCTCCAAGAGCAATTTCTCCCAACCGTCCAAGAGCAGTTTGGTGATCAACAATGCCTTTTCCAGCATGATGGAGCACCTTGCCATAAAGCAAAGGTGATAACTAAATGGCTTAGAGAACAAAACATAGAGATTTTGGGGCATATTTATCGGGTTGCGAATTTGCAGCGGCGGGGCGATCATATGCTGGCGCACGAGCGCCAGCGTATGATAAATATCCCCCTTTGGGTCCATGGCCTGGAAACTCCCCAGTTCTTAATCCCATTGAGACCTTGTGGTCAATCATCAAGAGACGGGCGTACAAACAAAAACCAACAAATTGTGACAAAATGCAAGCATTGATTGTGCAAGAATTGGGCTGCTATCAGCCGGATTTGGTCCAGAAGTTGATTGAGAGCATGCCAGGGAGGTCCTGAAGAAGAAGAAGAACACTGCAAATATTGACTTGCTGCATTAACTCATTCTAACTATCAATAAAAGCTTTTGTTATTCGTAACCCCAGAGGCACACCTATCACCGCACACAAAACAAATTTATCTCCTGCCGATTTATCATATAAGACTGACAGTATACCAGAAACCAGTGGGACACTAACAAAAGACCCAAACACTGAGTGCCCCTTACATAAAAAGCCTCACTCACTGCAGAAGTGTAGAAGTTTCAGGAACAAATCTCTTAAGGACCACAGAACTTTCCTCAAAGAGAATGACATATGTTATAGGTGTTGTGCATCTACATCTCACTTAGCCAGAGATTGCAGCACTAGTATTTCTTGCTCCGAGTGCAACAGCCAAGAACACATTATGGCTCTACACCAAGGGCCAGCACCACAGATTCCCTTACCCTCAGATAGTACTTCAGAGCACAGCGGGGAGATGATAGACAGTGCACCTCCTGACGTGTCACTTCTGTGTACTCAAATTTGCGGGGAAGTTCTAGGTTACAAATCTTACTCAAAGATCTGTCCTGTTTACCCTATAGGTCACAGAGAAAGAGCAGTTAAACTGTACACCATCCTGGATGACCAGAGCAACAGGTCACTTGCAAGCACAGCCTTCTTTGACGTCTGTCAAAGGAAATAGTTTGTCCTACTCTCTTAAAACATGTACAGGAGTGAGCAAAGAAACTGGGAGAAGAGCCACAGGTTACCAGATTGAATCTATAGAGGGTCAAACATCCTTACCCCTTCCTACATTAGTAGAGTGTAATTCAATCCCGAACAATAGGGAAGAGATCCCCACACCAGAAGCAGCTCCACAGCCTTCTCATTTGAGAAGCATAGCACATCTCTTCCCTACACTGGATCCTCAAGCCAAGTTGGTCCTTTTGCTGGGTAGAGACATTGTCATAGTTCACAAAGTGAGGAAGCAGATAAATGGTCCTCATAACTCGCCCTACGCTCAGAAACTAGACTTAGGATGATGGGTCATCATAGTGCAGTGATGGTGAACCTTTTGGAGACAGAGTGCCCAAGCTACAACCAAAACCCACTTTTATGTCACAAAGTGCCAACATGACAATTTAAGCAGTAACTTATTGATCCCTGCTGTATCACAGGTTTTTATCCGTATTGGCGTCTTGAGTTCACCAATACAATAGAAAGATGATGGAAAAATTTGGATCCAGGGTCCCCTAAAGAGGAAGAATCAGGGAACCCAGAGCAGGAGCTCAAATGACAATCCATCTCTTTCCACACCTTCTTGCTCCTCATGTAGTCCTGGCAGCCAAATAGCTCTGAGCATGGCACGTCAAGGGCTGTATTGGATCACAGGAGAAAGCCTTGAGTCATAGCCGGCAAACTCTGTGTTGGAGTGAAGGCCTGGGTGCCCAGAGAAAGGACTCTGAGTGCCACCACTGGCACCCGTGCCATAGGTTTGCCAGCACTGTCATAGGGGATGTTTACTGAGAGAAGCTCCCCAACCCAGCACACCTGAATACCAAAGAAGGCAGGCATGCCACCAATTACCTGTGTGATAGAGATGTGATCACCTAAGGGTGCCCATCTTCATTTTATGGAAAGGACTCTACCGATGTCTGTCAGTGCCACAATGGAGCCAATTGTGAACACATCACTAAGCAGTGCCCACGTAGAACAGGATTCACAGGTAAACATTGCAAACACAAACGTCTTCCATGGACTCTCGGATATGACCGCCGTGAGATTTGTAAGTGTTCACACAATGCAACCTGTGACCATGTGAATGGAACCTGTTACTGCAAACCTGGTTTAAAAAGCACCTGCTGTGATCAAGCTGCCCTAAAGATAGAGGAACTAAACCCGTACACCAAGATCAGCCCTGTGCATGGCTCTGAGAGACACTCTGCAAGTGCAATTATTGGTGTCATTGTCCTGCTGATCACCTTACTGGGGCTTTTCTTGTGCTACAGAGGCAAAAGGACAAAGATCATGTCATTCTGAACGTGTCTTTTTCCCCAGCAATGTGCATGATAAATGTTGTGTGGAAAGAAGACAGAAAACACACCCAATGGAAAATGGCTTCAAAGATTGTATGAAAGAGTCAGATTGCAGCTCCAGCACCTCCTCTCTGAGTGCCACTCCGGCGCAGCAGTCCAAACACTCAGAGAACTGTTATGTGGACACTCAGATCCAACACCAGATCCCAAACTACATGCAGAACCCTTGCGACCTGCCAAGAAACAGCCACATCACCAGCCACTACGACCACCTGCATGTCCGGCACGGTCCTTCACTTGGGACATTTTGGGACAAGCAAAATGGAAAGCTGTTTCTTAGACCTGTTTTTGAGCTTGTTCTATTTCTTTCTAGTTGAAATGTTCATGTGGTATCCCTTGGAAACCAGACGGGGAGTGTCATGCCTTCTCAGGCATATATCCAAGTGGTTTGCCAGCAGCTCCACCTGTTGATAGGCTCTTGTATTGCAGCCTCATTTATTCTGCCTAATGTTTCTTTGCAGACTAACCTTTACCTACTTAGGCTTCCTTAGTTTCCCATCATGCCTTTCTCTAGCCTGGCCCCATCCCTCTGCAGTAGCCATCTTGCTCCATAGAAGCTGCACATACTAATGTCTCTCTCTTGGACAGTTAGTTTATCTATTGTTTTCCTCATCATAGAACAGTCGGTGAGTTATTATATAATTCATGTGTCTTACACAATGTTATGTACTGAAATATGCTGTGCACCTTGTACTGAATACTGTTATTTTCTTGTAGTTTTACACTGATCCTATAATAAAAGTTGAAAAGGACCCCCTGCATCCAGCTCAATGCATTGATAGGATAAGAGTTTATCTGTCTGACAACTCGTTCACAGGGATGATTTGAGGGTGTCAGAACAAGGAAACCAAATGCATTTACAGCCTGGATACACTAGAACCAGCTGGTCTCAATGAAAAAGTTTGTCAGCTTCTTATAATCATGAATAGTATTTAGATGTTGTCTCCCCTTAACCTGTACTGTGTAGCTACCACTATGTAGACACTATGTAAACTACTAGAATGGTGACTAGGGGGTGAATTGGCTGACACATTACATATCATTAATCTATATTCTATAGGAAGTGAATATCTCATCCTTTCCTGCACCTCTGACAAACAATATACATATCCTGTCACTCATATAAGTCCTGGTTGTGAGGATATAGACAGTCCGTCTTTGTCCTGCACTATGTATGCATCTCTCTTTGTTAAAAATAGCTAGTGTAATTCCCCCTCTAAGATGTTCTCTGAGCTTCCTCCATTAAGGCTACGTATGGGGCATACCTGTGATTGATGAATCACTATCCAGCAGGGACTCTTGTATGATGGGTCCTTTTTTATTTTCAATATATTTCTTCTATGAATACTCATCCTCCAGTGTATTTTGGTGGAGTTATTGTCCCTTGTGATCCGGTGAGCCAAACTCTCCATTGGCTCCCGTGGGAGCTGCGTAAGTGATGCTGTGATGTCGTAGCCCCGATGCTGCGTGATTTGTGACGCTACGGGGAGGAGAATCAGGTGTTTGGCCGACCTGCAGTGCTCCCTCACGAAGGGGAGAGTTGTTTTCTTTTCATAAAGAATCGCAGGCAATTGCTGCTTACATCAATGCAATCATATGCTGCTATGTGTAATTACTGTCATACTATCGTCTTCATGACATTTTAGATAGGATCCCTGATGAATTTTACTAAGGAAACGCGTCAGGTCTAAATGTGTAGAGTGGGACAGCTAGTTGAGGACTATATGAGGGAAAGCCTAGTGTGAACAGCAAGGGTTTGTGCTTGCGATATCAGACACCTAGCTGTTAGGCATCCTCCTCAGTCCATGCATTTCAGCAATATTAGTGCCCAAACGTATCAGTCTGTCACAGGTTAAAAATAAAACTTATCTAGGTACCACTAATATCACTGCTACATCAAACAGTGAATAATTTAACTACAGAGAGGTGGACAAGTTGATTATCGATAAATAGTGAATCACCCCTTGTATATAGCCAGTGCCTGCCCGCCAGTATATAGCCAGTGCCTGCCCGCCAGTATATAGCCAGTGCCTGCCCCCCAGTATATAGCCAGTGCCTGCCCCCCAGTTCCTGACCCCTCGTATATAGCCAGTGCCTGCCCCCCAGTTCCTGACCCCTCGTATATAGCCAGTGCCTGCCCCCTAGTTCCTGACCCCTCGTATATAGCCAGTGCCTGCCCCCTTGGTTTATAGCCAGCAGCCCCCTGCCAAGCCTAAAAAATTGCAAAAAGCTCATCTTTTCAACGCCCCCTGCAGGTCATCTTCTGTCTTCAGCTCCTGCTCCATCTGCGGATCCCCGCGCAGTCGGCAAGCGGACGTCATGGCCTGTTCGACGGGACCACGTGGGGAGCTGAAGGTGGAGCCGGAGCTGAAGACAGAAGAGGACCTGTGGGGGGGCGTCAGAAAGATGAGTACAGAGGGTTTTTTTTCATAGACTTGAGTGTAAGCTGAATATTTTTATTTTCTGCTGAAAAACTCGGCTTATATTTGAGTATATACGTTAATCTCATATACATATAGCATTATTTATACCAATTGGCACTTTATTCACACATTTACTAGTGTTTTATAGTATATTATGCATTGATACACATTTTCTAACACATATTTTGTACACATATTGGGGCTTATTTACTAAGGGTCCTTCGGACTTCCCAAGGTTTTTGGGATTTGCACCTCTGGGACAGGTATTTAGAAGGGGATTGTGTTGCAGGCGACCAGAATTTGGTGCAGCAGTGATGGCTTTCATGTGACGGAAATGGGGCATACACCGGGAAGAAGATGGTGAACTCCGGCGAACCTGATCGGGGAAGCGACACATGCAGCATATCGGGCGCACAATGTTAGCACAGTGTATTCCGTTCGGTCAATGCACATCGAGGAACGCTCCAGGGATGGGTAAGTAAATGTGCCCTATTGTCTTGATTTATCTCTCATGCATTTTGTATTCATTGCATGCATATGGAACTGCAGTTGTGGGTGTTCCCATTGATCATGTAATTTCCCTCCCACTGATCACGTGACCCCCTCCATTTTGTGTGTGTATATATATATATATATATGTATATGTGTGTGTGTGTATTATTCACACTTAGGCAAAAAATGGAAAAGCAGCACTCCGTGTCAAATGGGTGTTTATTTCACCAGTGGGGATTACAACGTTTGAGCTATCTCAATGTAGCTACATTGAGATAGCTGAAACGTTGTAATCCCCACTGGTGAAATAAACACCCAATTGACATGGAGTGCTGCTTTTCCATTTTTTGTCTATTGGATATTTGGGATCCCTGAGTCGGACCTTACAAGCCTGCACCCTACCTTTGGATTTAATCCGGATTCACAGTGCCGCTTCATCCCTCCACTCTATATATATTCACACTTATATATATATTTTCACACTTATATATATAGCTGAATAAAGGCTCACGTGGCAGAGCTACAATGTTGCTATCAAGATGATGGATAGCATCAAGTACTATTGCTATGACTTGAAGTGGCCTCCTATGAAGACAGGGACCCCTGCCTTAGTGTGTTAAAGAAATATAAATATATACACTCACCGGCCACTTTCTTAGGTACACCATGCTAGTAACGGGTTGGACCCCTTTTAGCCTTCAGAACTGCCTCAATTCTTCGTGGCATAGATTTTGGTCCATTTTGACATGATGGCATCACACAGTTGCCGCAGATTTGTCGGCTGCACATCCATGATGCGAATCTCCCGTTCCACCACATCCCAAAGATTCTCTATTGGATTGAGATCTGGTGACTGTGGAGGACATTTGAGTACAGTGAACTCATTGTCATGTTCAAGAAACCAGTCTGAGATGATTCCAGCTTTATGACATGGCGCATTATCCTGCTGAAAGTAGCCATCAGATGTTGGATACATTGTGGTCATAAAGGGATGGACATGGTCAGCAACAATACTCAGGTAGGCTGTGGCGTTGCAACGATGCTCAATTGGTACCAAGGGGCCCAAAGAGTGCCAAGAAAATATTCCCCACACCATGACACCACCACCACCAGCCTGAACCATTGATACAAGGCAGGATGGATCCATGCTTTCATGTTGTTGACGCCAAATTCTGACCCTACCATCCGAATGTCGCAGCAGAAATCGAGACTCATCAGACCAGGCAACGTTTTTCCAATCTTCTACTGTCCAATTTCGATGAGCTTGTGCAAATTGTAGCCTCAGTTTCCTTACCACACCCGGTGTGGTCTTCTGCTGCTGTAGCCCATCTGCCTCAAAGTTCGACGTACTGTGCGTTCAGAGATGCTCTTCTGCCTACCTTGGTTGTAACGGGTGGCGATTTGAGTCACTGTTGCCTTTCTATCAGCTCTAACCAGTCTGCCCATTCTCCTCTGACCTCTGGCATCAACAAGGCATTTCCGCCCACAGAACTGACGCTCACTGGATGTTTTTTCTTTTTCGGACCATTCTCTGTAAACCCTAGAGATGGTTGTGCGTGAAAATCCCAGTAGATCAGCAGTTTCTGAAATACTCAGACCAGCCCTTCTGGCACCTACAACCATGCCACGTTCAAAGGCACTCAAGTCACCTTTCTTCCCCATACTGATGCCCGGTTTGAACTGCAGGAGATTGTCTTGACCATGTCTACATGCCTAAATGCACTGAGTTGCCGCCATGTGATTGGCTGATTAAAAATTAAGTGTTAACGAGCAGTTGGACAGGTGTAACTAATAAAGTGGCCGGTGAGTGTATATTCACAGTTGACTAGTTGGACAGTTTTGAAAATATATAAAATTCTTACAACTTTTTTCAGATATATTTTTGCATCCGAATATGTATATAAAATTATATTATCACATCATGTAGGCCCAATTATAGCCTTTTTACTGCCTGAGGGAAAAATTTAAATGATGCCCCTGCTCTGCTTACTACTTGCCTGCTACAATGGCTCACTGAATTTATAGACAGGTTTTTAAAAAGTGTGTACAACGTAATCTAAGAATTCTGGCAACATTATTAACAATTGATCACATCCCCACACAGTGGTAAAGGCTCAAAATCAGAAGGCAATGACTCCCTGGCCTATGTGGCTGACACCACACATGCCATAGCTTCCAACCGTCCCGATTTTGCCGCGTAGTTCCAGGGTACCCGGAAGTCAGAGCACACGTGGTGGCTCCAGTCACGTGCTCCGACGCTTCTTTGGAGAACTTCCAGTCGCACCGGAAGTGACGTTTGGGTCACTGAAAGGCCGGAGCGTGGTCACATGCTCCGGCGCACGGATTACATGTCTTCCGGTCGCACCAGAAGTGACGTTTGGGGGCTCGGCGGCGCCAAAATTTAAAGGTTGGTCGCAGGTAGTCACTCTGACTCTGAGGTCTAAATCGCCTACCACTACGCCGATAAGGTACTGTACACTATGATCATGTGTTAATGTACTTGATACTGCTATATATTGTACTGCTGTATGTGAATAAGCCCCCCTTACCTATGAATTATAGGTGCCCATGGAAGTATCTATCTTTCCAAGTGAGGTCCTTGCCATGGAATCTTCTGTATCAGATCCCCTGTCTACAGGCCCTGTGTGTGTCTTATAGATTTAAAGGGGCAGGGGCTCTATTTCAAATATATGTTATATCCCCTTTAAAACTAAGCTGTCACTTCTCTCTTGGCAGGAGCCGAAAGAGAAAGTGAGGAGTAAAGATCCCTCTAAAGATGGGAAGAAATCAGCCTATCGTAAATGCAACATGTGCAATATAAGGCTTAATTCTAACTATAAAAAACCAGTATGCAAGGACTGTTTGGATAACCTTCTAAGAGAAGAGAGAACAGGATTCATGGAGGAGATACGTTCTTTCATTAAAGGGGAAGTCCAGACTTCTGTAGCCTCCTCCTTAGCCTCGCTTAGCCTACCTGGCCCCCCACCGAAAAGGGCCCTAATATGTGCCTCAGAATCAGACCCTGACTCAGAGGATAATTCCTCCTTTAAGGACTCTCTAGATATGGAGCCATCCACTTCTCTATCCGCTTCAAAAATGGAATCCAGATATCTGTTTTCCTCTGAGGATTTAGACCAATTGCTTAAGGCTATTCGTGATACTCTAAAGATTGAGGAAGTGGAGGAAGCTAGATCCATTCAGGATGAACTGTTTGGCATCCTTAGATCCCAGAAAAAGAGAGTGTTCCCCATCAACGATGCTCTCAAACAACTTATTCAGGAACAGTGGAGAGATCCTGAAAAGAGGATTTCTGTGTCTAAGGAGTTCAGGAATCGTCTATTATTTGACGAAAGCGATGCTAAGTTCTGGAATTCACCTCCCAAGGTTGATGTCCAGGTGACGAAACTGACAAAGCGCACTGACCTGCCCTTTGAGGACTCTATCCAGCTAATAGACGCCCATGGATAGGAAAGCTGACTGTTTGCTTAAAAAAGCTTGGGAGTCGACTATGCTTAATCTAAAAGCTAATGTAGCCACTACCTCGATTGCCCGTACAATGTACTTCTGGTTATCGGAGCTGGAAAATCCTATTAGGGAAGGCACCCCTAGAGAACTCCTGTTAGAGACTCTTCCTACTCTAAAGTCTGCTACTGCCTTTATTGCCGATGCATCTGGTGAATCCGTCAGGTTCTCGGCAAAAGAAGGTGTCTTGTCCATTGCAACCAGAAGAGCGCTATGGCTAAGACAATGGAGTGGTGATTTCAGGCCAAAGTCCAAACTTTGCAGCATTCCATTTGAAGGAGAATTTGTGTTTGGTCCTGAGCTGGATTCTATTCTGGAGAAGGCGGCGGACAAAAAGAAAGGGTTTCCTGAGGTTAAGAAGCCACCCAGAAAACAGCCCTTTCAGGACTTTAGAGATTGGAAAAATTCATACAGAGGCAAAGGCAAGCAAGGGCGCTGGAGCCATCCGAAAGGAGGTAGAGGCTTCCTCCTTAGCTCCAGTAATTCGACCTCATTTGGGAAACAATGACGCCAGAGTGGGAGGAAGGTTACTGGGGTTCCTTGCACAATGGTCCCAGATCACATCCAACCCTTGGATTCTGGACATAATAAAGCAAGGGTACAAGCTAGAATTAACTTCTCTTCCTCCCCACAAGTTATCCTTACAAGGTTGGCGTCTCAAAGGTAATTACAGCAGTACCAGAAGGAAGGTGGAAGTGCGGACACTTCTACCCCTTGTTTCTCATTCAAAAGCCAAATGGATCCCACAGGATGATTTGCAACCTCAGAGGCTTGAACCAGCATCTCTTGTACAGGAAGTTCAAGATGGAGTCAATAAAATCTGCAATAACACTGATCCATCCAGGAGCCTATATGTGCATGATAAACCTGAAGGATGCGTATTACCACGTCCCTATCTACCTTCCGTCTCCAGAAGTTTCTGAGGTTCACAAGAGTCTCACCACAAGGGAAAAATCTATGCTTCCAATACAGGTCTCTACCTTTTGGGATTGCATCAGCGCCAAGAGTTTTTTTCCAAAATTATCATAGAGGTCGTAGCCTTCTTGAGAACACATCAAGTCCTGGTCGTCCCATACCTGGACGACTTACTCATAATAGCGGAAAATGGAGAAGAGCTTATTCTACACAGAGACTTTATAATCCAAACGCTACAGGATCTAGGATGGATCATAAACTGGGAGAAGTCTGCTTTGCATCCAAATACTCAGATCCTTTTCCTGGGAACCCTCCTGGACTCTGTGAACCAGAAATCTTATCTTCCCAGAGAGAAATCAGAACGCCTGGTATGTCAGGTCAACATTTGTTTCATCGCCAGAGATGCTCCATAAGAGATGCTATGAAGCTTCTGGGACAGTTAACATCTTGCATACAGTGTGTCCAGTGGGCACAGAACCATACGAGAGTCCTGCAAGGCTGGATACTGCAATCATGGGACAAAGATCCCCTACATCTGGACAATTACATCAGCGGTCAAACAGTCCTTAGAGTGGTGGACCATTCCTGCACATCTACAGAAGGGGGTTCCATGGCATCCCTGGCCCCTATCTATAGTCCAAACAGATGCAAGTCAAAAGGGCTGAGGTCCGAACATAGCAGGGTCCATCTTCCAGGGAAACTGGCTTCCTCCTATCCAAAGGATGTCTTCCAACTATCGAGAACTGAGAGCAGTCCTGGAAACCCTGAAGACAGCCAGTCATCTCTTGGTAGGTCAGCAGGTGAAAGTCCTATCGGACAATTCCACGACGATAGCCTACCTTCAACATCAAAGGGGTACAAGATCAACAGACCTCTCGAGCGAAATATTCTCATGGGCAGAATTGAACATCAAGTCCCTATCAGCAGTTCATCTGAGAGGGAAGGACAACAAGGTGGCAGATTTTCTGAGCAGAAAAAAACTAGACCACAACGAATGGTGTCTGAACCAGAAAGTGTTCCATCTTCTAACCCAGATGTGGGGCATGCCTGTAGTGGATCTGTTTGCCACCAGAGGAAATACAAAAGCGGATCTTTTTTACTCTCTCAATTATTCAGAGACCGCCTCGAAGTTGGATGCATTCAGCCACAAGTGGGATGCTTCTCTGGCATATGCTTTTCCTCCTCTGCCTATAATAGCAAGAGTTCTTCGGAAAATTCAAAGAGACAGGTCCAAGGTCATCCTGATCGTTCCTTTCTGGCCCAAAAAGTGCTGGTTTCCGCTCCTGAAGAAGATGGCTCTAGCAGAATCTCTTATGGAAACGCAAGTCCTTTCAGGCATTTTTTTTTTAAAACAATCCAGTTAAAAACTTGGTCTGGCAAATATCCTCCTTCATCAATAATCACTTCCAATATCTTGGGAAAGTCACTTGCAGCACTTATGTTGGCACTTGCTGCTTCACCTTGAACTTTAATATTATGCAAGTTACTCAAGGAAAGACTAATGGGCATATTACGTTAATTCTGGGCATCTATCCAAATTACCAACAGCCGTTCCATCTCAATAATTAAGCCACTGCGTTGCTTGGTAATAATTGTATGTAGTATGGCCTTTCACATGCTCCTTAAAATGCTCCTAAAATTGTTGCAATTGTTGACCGACTGTAACCAAGCTTTCTGCCAGTGGATGATGGAGTTTCAACTCTCTCTGACCTCCTTATTATATTTACTTTATTTTCCATTGTGATGGTTTTCCTTTTATTTGCTGTATAACCAGCACTTACTTCAGATTTGTGTTTAGAAAGCACTGTTTCTTGGTGCAGTACCTATTAAGAAACACCTGCTGCTGTTGTCCAGTAATGCAGCTGTTTCAATTAAGTTCTGTATACCAGGGTACTGTAGGTAGAAACACCAGCCCCTGCGTCTGGGAACTGTAGGAAGAAACACCGCCCCTGTTTCTGGGCTTTGTAGCAACACGGCACTGTAAGAGGAAACACCGCCTCAGTGTCTGGGCACTGCAGCAATGGGCACTGTAGCAGAAAACACCACCTCGGTGTCTGGGCACTGCAGCAATGGGCACTGTGGCAAATTGTGGCTGATATAACGGGACCACAGTGAAATTAAGGGTGGCTATAGAACATCAAAAAAGATAAGGTAACTAAGGATGCAAACTCACCAGCTAATGCTTCCTTAGTTACCAGTGAATAGGCTGCGGGAATAGCTGCATTCTGTCACTATGACACAGCTGGTATGCGGACAGTAGTAGCTTGTTTCCGCCCCTGGTATCCATAATCATAGGTAACTTAAGGATGCAGCGCTACTGAGATCTCATGAGATCACTCATGTTTACTTGGTGACCTGTGGTTTTGAATTGCAGTGGCTTGCGTTTATCTCTTCTAGCAGAGGCTGGTGTTTCATCCTATGGTGCCCAGATGCGAGGCTGGTGTTTCATCCTATGGTGCCCAGATGCGAGGCTGGTGTTTCATCCCTCAGTGCCCAGATGTGGGGCTGGTGTTTCATCCCTCAGTGCCCAGACACTGGGGTGGTGTTTCCTCCTGCAGTGCCCAGTTGCTATCGCATGACACCGTCCTTAGTTACCTCCCGCTCCGTTTGTATGACTAAGGAGGTGGTAGTTGCCGCGTACCAGCGGCGCATAGAAGAGCAGCTCAAGTGAATCTGGCGTTTCTACAGAGTTCTTATGATAAAGAAGTGCTACTGCGATCCGAGAAACAGGTCAACCCTAGATACAAACCCCACTCGTATCTAGGGGTCGTTCATAACTCGGATGGTCATAAGTCGGGGACTGCGTGTATATCAATTAAATTAGTTATTGTATATAATATACCGTCTCCACTAATTCACTAATATATAGCCATCTAAGGCTAGGTTTATATGATGCTTTTAAATTGTGTTTTCAAACCCCGATTCCTTCATGACGCTGGTTTTCCGGTGAAACATGTCGGGGGGGGGGGGGGGGGCTTCTGTTTTTTGTCTTTCCAAATTAGTTTTTTTCAAACCTAGTACAAATGCATCAGGCAAAACTCCTCAACACATTCATATATATAAGTTATTTCTATAAGTAACAACATGTGATTACCTATTTAACAGAATATTATAAAATGAGTAATATATCATATATATTTATATAATATAATTGGTAATAAATGTATAACCCTCCAATTTATTTAGATACAAACCCACCCCCTCTGTAATTCATTTAAAGGCCTCGTACAGCTCTCCATATACAACCCCCAAAATAAATTATATACTGCTCCCAAAGTTTCATTAAAATCTGATCCCTATATATACCCCCCAAGTTTAATTATGTTTAGTTATATAGTACCTTACATAGACATTCCCAGTTTAAAGGGGTTTGATCACGAAAGAAATTTCTCAAATATCCCCTAGTGATGTTTACACAAGAAACATAATTTTTAACCCCTTGCTTTACAATTTCACTCAATTTTATTACTGTTTTAGCTCCTATAACTCAGCGATGGTTAGTGTAAAATCCCAGAGTGTGGACGGGGACTCTCTAAGCAGACACATTATGGTCCCTGTAGTGCTGTGAGATAGTGTGCTGACAATGTGGTTAGATTATCAGGGTACAGGGTGCATATACACTTTCTTCTGAACATTGTACTAGTATCTGATACATAGAAAGAGAGATGAGACAGATAAGAGATGATATGTTGAGATGAGATGCATATTACCCACAATGACACAGTCATCTCTACCTCATCTCTGCTCTGTCATAATGCACACATCAGGTCTGCTATGCTATGCCCCCCCTTTCCCCGAATAAAGAACTTACCTGCCCATAGATAGTTGCTCTCGACACGCTGTGATGGGTTGTTTGCCAGCAGGAAGTGTGTTTGAGCTTGTCCTGGAATGCAAGGTTTGGTGCCAGAGGCAGAGGACAGCTCAGTTCCTCAGTGTCAGACAAGATTTTTGCCAAGCATAAAGTCAGAAGATTCAGGGTCTGAAACCAGCGGCAACTGAAATTGTTTACACCAGGACTGATATAGACAGGTTGGAATCTGTGAAATGCTGTATTTTTGTTAATCACAGTGAATTAGAGAATGTGTTAATTTGTTATCCTGAGTATATTTAAGAAACTTGTCTTTGTAGGAATACCCCTTTAATTAAAATCTGTTGCCTATATACAGCCCCATGTACAGATGATCCACAAGGTATATTATATAGAGCTGCCCCAGTTATATACAGTTCCCCATATTAGTATCCAGCCCCAATGCAAAGATACCACCCCCAAGCTACATAATATCCACCTCCCATCTACAGATGCCCCCAAAGAATATTATACACAGCCCCTAAGTTATATACATCTCCCCATAAATCTATAGCGACAAAACACTACTTCCCGACTGACAATGCCCCGTCTCCCAGCAAATGGAGAATGTGATACCACCACCACCACCAAGCCTGTACACAGGCAAATCAAAGAAGTAGCAGCACTCTGTGTCCAATTCAAGGGTGTTTATTCACCAAGTGACAGTACAGCAACGTTTCCTGCTTGATATCACTGCTTGATAATGGCTACATTGAGTTAGCTGAAACGTTGCTGTACTGTCACTTGGTGAATAAACACCCTTGAATTGGACACGGAGTGCTGCTACTTCTTTGATTTGCTGTTGAACGTAGCGGTCTTGGATCAGACACGCCGTAGCCTGCACCCATCGGGTTGAACCCCTTTTCTTTTACTGTGCCGCCCACCCATACAGCAGTTAAGCCTGTACACACCATGCCAGAGAAGGGTCCAGCTTTTCTATCCACCAAACAATAGACAGAAACGGGAAGTTTGACCCATTCCACCCACTGACTGGGCGTTTTGGCGTTTGATAAAGCTACCATTCCAGCCCGCTTTAAAATGTAATGGTGAAAAATGGCCCGCAAAACATCATTCCCAGCAGTTAATACTTTCCTATGCAGGCCATCCCCGCCCATTACCAACAGGTTGTGGGGAAAATAAGGTTTGCACTGTGCAATGTCATTAGTCGCAAGGAGTAGATCACAACTTATATGTAGACTAGCAAGCATGGGCAGGGACGTTACATCTCCTTAACTGTCCAAAGGGTTAATGGTGGCTGAGCTTGAGGCAAGTATCGCTGTGGCAGATATACTTCTGAGGATTGTAGGAAATCTTTCCTTGCCTTCTCCTCCTAATCTGCGAGCTCTTCTCCTGCCTCCTCATCCAGTCAGCGACGACCAGCATCACCAGTGTCAACATAGCCATGGGAAAACACCACAAAAGTAGTAATCTATCCCGACCCCTATGGTGTTATGACTGTTTGTAATATTATATTTGTATATGTACCCTATGATTTGTAAAAATGATGGCGTTATATAAATGTAGAAAGGAGAAAGAGAAGACAGCAATCCAAGGCTCCAATTACAATTGGGTGGTGCTCGCAGCTGGGGATCCAGTGCTCAGAGTCCCAAAATCAGCATAAAGGATGGAGAAAGCCACAGCACCCGGTACGGTTCAGTTCCAGAAAATCTTTATTGTAACATCATCCAGGCATAAAATTGCAATTCCAACTGAATCTTTCTCAAGCATAAAAATCATGACCAAGACTAACATATATATAGAAAAAGTAGTAGTGACATAATTTCGTGTGTGACGTGATCAGCCAGTGAAAATTCATTATCAGTGTTCTTATTTACAATATATATATAAAACATATAAGATATAAAATGTACAGTATACATCCTAGAAGACCTTGTATCCCATAAAAATATACATCGTCTAGTGAAAAGGAAAATATGCGATAAAATGGACAACCATCCCCGTGTGCCGCAGCACCGCACGTGTATACTATTAAAATAACTGGCCCGTCTCCTCACCAGGGATCCGGGAGCCCAACTGCGCTTGCGTAGCTATTATGGTTGTCATGGAAGTCGAGTAATCCAGATGAACTCATTGGGCTCCGTAGCTCCATCTCTGGCTCCGGTCATGTGATTGCTACTCCGATCATGTGACCTCTTCGTGGTTGTCACGAATAAAATAGAACTACGCTGTTATACTTGATGAGAGCAATATCTTAGGTAAGTATATCGATTTAAACAAATCAAACAGTATAACAATCATCAACTGTTCCTATTAGGAATGACCATTTAATTCTGAGGGGCAACCCACTCAACGTATGAATAAACGCATATATCGCTCCCAGACGCAAAGTCGCAAAGAAGTAAAAAGTGGAGATAGATATGCATATAGCATTAGTAGTGCAGTTTATAGAAATCTGATTATTCAGTAGTGGGATGTCGCAAAGGGACAATCCACTGTGTCCATATGGATCTCAACAGAAAAAAAGAGTCTGATGGGTCCATAAAAATGGGATATATCTATAGAAAAAAAGTGTTAAAGAATGTATTCGGAGGTACATGCATTAATCTCAAGCACACATAGTTTCATAACATACATATTTATGCCTCCATTTTGGTACCAAGGGGGTGGCATGGAAAAGGTTGACAAAAACCCATAGGTGGTAATGTCCTATCCCAGCGCACGTCCCCATTCGATACTCCATACGGGCTAAACGGACCAAACGTGAATGGCACATCCTTCAGCTCATGCCAGACATATCCGGACATGTCATAAGCCAAGATTTCTATGCCCACGTATTTGTCCAACAATATATAGTCGCTACATTGAGCTACAGAGATAAAGTAACAGTCACTCTTTTTTTATGTTGAGATCCATATGGACACAGTGGATTGTCCCTTTGCGACATCCCGCTACTGAGTAATCAGATTTCTATAAACTGCACTCATAATGCTACATGCATATCTATCTCCACTTTTTACTTCGTTGCGACTTTGCGCGTATATTCATACGTTGAGTGGGTTGCCCCTCAGAAATAAATGGTCATTCCTAATAGGAACAGTTGATGATTGTTATACTGTTGGATTTGTTTAAATCGATATACTTACCTAAGATATTGCTCTCATCAAGTATAACAGCGTAGTTCTATTGTATTCGTGACAACCAAGAGATGGAGCTACGGAGCCCAATGAGTTCATCTGGATTACTCGACTGCCATGACAACCATAATAGCTACGCAAACGCAGTTGGGCTCCCGTATCCCTGACGATGATAGTATATTTTAATTAGTATACACGTGCGGGGCTGCGGCACACGGGGATGGTTGTCTATTTTATCCCATATTGTCCTTTTCACTAGACGATGTATATTTTTATAGGGTACAAGTAGAGATGAGCGAACATACTCGTCCGAGCTTGATGCTCGTTCGAGCATTAGCGTACTCGAAACTGCTCGTTGCTCGGACGAATACTTCGCCCGCTCGAGAAAATGGCATCTCCCGCCGTTTTGCTTTTTGGCGGCCAGAAACAGAGCCAATAACAAGCCAGGAGACTCTGCACTCCACCCAGCATGACGTGGTACCCTTACACGTCGATAGCAGTGGTTGGCTGGCCTGATCAGGTGACCCTGGAATAGACTAGTCCCTGCCCACGCTGCTCGGATCATTCTCTGTCTGGATGCCGCTAGGGAGAGAGCTGCTGCTGGTCAGGGAAAGCGTTAGGGTGTTCTATTAGAATCGTGTTAGGCAGGAGTGATTCTACAAGAACCCAACAGCCCTTCTTAGGGCTACAATAACGTTTTATTTAACTTTTTTTTTGGTTTGCCTGTGGCTGGGCTTGCTGCCATTAGTAGTGCAGCTAGTACCATATTGTGAGTAATTTGCAGGGAGACTTGCTACCGTTGTATTTAGCTCTTAGTGACACACATATCCACCTCAAACACCGAAGTGGGACAATTTATAAGGGGTTTGATTAGAATTAGGCAGAGTCTGCTGATTTATTTTTTTTTCCCTTTCTTTTTATAGCTCAAAGTCATCAGGCACAGCACAAAATCTAGTTGTGTGCTGTCAGTGTAGGTTAGAAACTAGCCATAGCAATAGGATAGCATCGTTTTGTTTAATAAAAATAAATAAAAAACACACAAAAAAAAAAATTTAAGTTTACACTTTAATTTTGAAAATGTTTAACCCGAGGGCTGGGGGTAGAGGACGAGGGCGTGGACGTGGGCGTCCAACTACTGCAGGGGTCAGAGGCCGTGGTCCTGGGCGGGGTGAGACCACCTGCTGATGAGGGAGCAGGGGAACGCCGCAGAGCTACATTCCCTAGGTTCATCATGTCTCAAGTTACTGGGACTCGTGGTAGAGCACTGTTGAGGCCAGAACAGTGCGAAGAGGTGATGTCGTGGATTGCGGACAATGCTTCTAGCCATTTGTCCACCAGTCAGTCTTCCACGCAGTCCACCCATGTCACCGAAATCAGCACTCCTCCAGCTCCTCCACCTCAGCCTCCTTCCCCCCAGTCTGCCCCCTCCCAGCAAAATTTGGCATTTGAACCGGCATACTCTGAGGAACTGTTTTCTGGACCCTTCCCACAGTCACAAACCACTTGTCCGGTTGCTGCTGAGCAATTTTCCGATGCCCAGGTTTTCCACCGGTCACAGTCTGTGGGTGATGATGACATTATTGACGTAGTGGAAGAAGTGTGTAAAGAGGTGTCGGACGATGAGGAGACACGGTTGTCAGACAGTGGTGAAGTTGTTGTCAGGGCAGGAAGTCCGAGGGGGGAGCAGACTGAGGGATCGGAGGATGATGAGGTGACAGACCCAAGCTGGGTTGATAGGCCGGGTGAACACAGTGCTTCTGAGACGGAGGTGAGTCCTATAGCAGAACAGGTTGGAAGAGGCAGTGGTGGGGCCAGACGGAGAGGCAGGGCCAGAGCTGGTGCATCAGCGCCAAATGTTGCCCGTAGTCAAGTTCCTGTGGCCTTCCACGCAGTCCACCCATGTCACCGAAATCAGCACTCCTCCAGCTCCTCCACCTCAGCCTCCTTCCCCCCAGTCTGCCCCCTCCCAGCAAAATTTGGCATTTGAACCGGCATACTCTGAGGAACTGTTTTCTGGACCCTTCCCACAGTCACAAACCACTTGTCCGGTTGCTGCTGAGCAATTTTCCGATGCCCAGGTTTTCCACCGGTCACAGTCTGTGGGTGATGATGACATTATTGACGTAGTGGAAGAAGTGTGTAAAGAGGTGTCGGACGATGAGGAGACACGGTTGTCAGACAGTGGTGAAGTTGTTGTCAGGGCAGGAAGTCCGAGGGGGGAGCAGACTGAGGGATCGGAGGATGATGAGGTGACAGACCCAAGCTGGGTTGATAGGCCGGGTGAACACAGTGCTTCTGAGACGGAGGTGAGTCCTATAGCAGAACAGGTTGGAAGAGGCAGTGGTGGGGCCAGACGGAGAGGCAGGGCCAGAGCTGGTGCATCAGCGCCAAATGTTGCCCGTAGTCAAGTTCCTGTGGCAAGGGCTAGATTTTCAGAAGTCTGGAGGTTCTTTAAAGAAACACTGGATGACCGACGGACTGTGGTGTGCAACCTTTGCCAAACCAGGATCAGCAGGGGTTCCACCACTACTAGCTTAACTACCACCAGTATGCGCAGGCATATGAATGCTAAACACCCCACTCAATGGCACCAAGCCCGTTCACCTCCGGCCGGGCACACCACTGCTCCTTCCCCTGTGTCATCTGCTAGTCAGCCCCCTGCCCAGGACCACGGGCCAAACACCTCCGGTGCGAAAACCCCATCTTCGCCTCCACGATCCTCCACAGCATCCACCAGCGTTCAGCTCTCCATACCTCAGACGCTGGAGCGCAAAAGGAAGTATAGCGCAACCCACCCACACGCCCAAGTCCTAAACGTCCACATCTCCAAGTTGCTTAGCCTGGAGATGCTGCCCTATAGGCTGGTAAAAACCGAGGCCTTTTGAAACCTCATGGCGGCGGCCGCCCCTCGGTATTCGGTCCCCAGCCGCCACTACTTTTCCCGATGTGCTGTCCCAGCCCTGCACAAGCACTTGTCAGAGAACATCATCCGTGCCCTGACCAACGCCATTTCTGACAAGGTCCACCTGACCACGGACACGTGGACGAGTGCTGCCGGGCAGGGCCACTATATATCGCTGACGGCACATTGGGTTAAATTGGTGGAGGCTGGGACCGAGTCTGACCCTGGGGCTGCTCATATACTGCCGACGCCGAGGATTGCGGGGCCTACCTCTGTCCAGGTCTCAAAGGCCTACTATGCCTCCTCCTCCTCCCACCCCACTTCCTCCTCCGAATTACCATCCGTGGGCATGGCGCCATCAGTCGGTAGCTCTAGGCACAGCAGCAGTGCCGTCGCTAAGTGACAGCAGGCGGTGCTCAAACTGCTGAGCCTAGGCAATAAAAGGCACACCGCTCAAGACATACCCCAATCTGTCTGATTTGCTCACGAAGGTGCGCCGCATCTGTGCGCATATCAGGAAGTCCAGCACAGATGCTGCCACTCTCAGGGCAGCGCAGCGCCACCTCCAACTGCCCGCTCACCGACTGTTGTGCGACGTGCCCACGAGGTGGAATTCAACATTAACCATGTTATCCAGAGTTTACCAGCAGCGCAGAGCGATTGTAGACTGCCAGATGTCAACTTCCACCAGAACTGGTAGTCAGGTCAGTCAGCTTCCTCAAGTCTACAATGAGGAGTGGACGTGGATGTCTGATATCTGTCAGGTGCTGAGTAACTTTGAGGAGTCAACACGGATGGTCAGTGGCGATGCCGCCATCATCAGCCTCACCATCCCGCTGCTTGGCCTGTTGAAAAACTCTCTGGTCAGCATGAAGTCGGAAGCTTTGCGCTCGTCACAAGAGACAGGGGAAGAAGATTCCCTTGTTGATAGCCAAAGCACCCTTAGGTCTGTTTCTCAGCGCATATCGGAGGAGGTGGAGGAGGATGAGGAGGAAGAGGAGGAGAATGTTGGCGAGACAGAAGAGGGGACCATTGTTCAGTCCTTCACTGTTCAGCGTGTATGGGCAGAAGAAGAGGATTTGGAGGAGTTGGAGGAGGAGGAAGAAATGGGCAGTCAGGCCAGTGAGGGGAGTGAATTCTTGCGCGTTGGGACTCTGGCGCATATGGCAGATTTCATGCTAGGCTGCCTATCCCGTGTCCCTCGCGTTCAAAGAATTTATTCCAGCACCGATTACTGGGTATTCACTCTCCTGGACCCACGGTACAAGCAAAATCTTTCCACTCTCATCCCTGGAGAGGAAAGGAGTGTGAGAATGCATGAATACCAGCAGGCCCTGGTGCACAAGCTGAAACAGTATTTCCCTTCTGACAGCGCTAGCGGCAGAGGGCGTACTTCTGCGGGACAAGTAGCGAGGGAGAGTAGGCGAGCAGGCAGCTTTTCCAGCACTGGCAGGGGTACACTTTACAAGGCCTTTGCCAGTTTTATGTCACCCCAGCAAGACACTGTCACCTGTCCCCAGTCTCGGCAGAGTAGGGCTGATCTTTACAGAAAGATGGTGAGGGAGTACGTAGCTGACCATACCATCGTCCTAAATGATCACACAGCTCCCTACAACTACTGGGTTTCAAAGCTGGACATGGCACGAACTGGCGTTGTACGCCTTGGAGGTTCTTGCCTGCCCTGCCGCTAGCGTGTTGTCTGAGCGGGTTTTCAGTGCAGCTGGTGGCATCATCACCGATAAGCGTACACGCCTGTCGACTGACAGCGCTGACAGGCTGACGCTTATTAAGATGAATAAAGCCTGGATTTCTCATAATTTCCAATCTCCACCAGGTGAAGGAAGCTCAACCTGAATAATTTATCCACTCCTCCTCCTCCTCATTTTCCTCCTTCTCCTCCTCTTTGTACACTAAAGCAGAGGAAACTGGCTATTTTTTGCCAGGGCCAACTGGCTCTAGCTATAGTACTCTATGTATTTAATTTTCTGGAGGGCCACCTACCCGGTCCTCTGTTTTAAGCAATTTTTGGGAGTGCCACATACAGGCACTCAATTTATTAAATTTTTCTGGAGGACCACCTACCTGCTCCTCTGGTTTGAAAACTTTTTTGGACTGCCACATACAGGCACTATCCAAATTAAATTGTCTCCATAGCAACCTCCACATGTCGTCTTTCTAGCTGGCTCCACACGTTGTCTCCATTGCTACCTCCACATGTCATCGCCATAGCTGCCTCCAAAAGTCGTCCATATAGCTGCCTCCATACATGGTCTCCCTATCAAACGAACTGTGTCAGGCAGAATTTTGGGTTGTTTTCATGGCTTCCACATCAAACTTGTTAACTTTGTTGCCACCCTGCTGTGTAATCCACAAAATATACTGGCAAACTTTTATCATTTACCGATATTATTTCAGCGCTTCTTGCGCATCTGTTTACATTCCCCTCACCCGCCATATCCTAAACTTATAAGAACGCTACTACACTTGATCTTATACAAAAGGTTCTTAGAAGTGCTGTTTGGGGAGTAGCCTAGAGACAGGGGCTTGGATTGGCGAAAGCTCGCCTGGCAGCGGAGCGCCAGCTCCATCTCAAGATCCAACATACATAGTTTTAACTGCAGCACCTTTAATCTACTACTAGTTCACTGCCTCCATACATCGTCCCCTTATCAAACGAGCTGTGTCAGGCAGAATTTTCAGGTGTTTCACCAGATACATAGTGGAACTCGGCCCATCTGTCGCCGCCATGCTGGAGACCTGAAGTTGCAATCATAGCAGCGCAATATGAATGCCCCATACTGTCGCTCTTAATCATGGAACCATTTCCGTAAAAATAGAACCACCATGCTATTCCATTATTCCTAGGTGAAATATTCAAACGACCCGGCCTGCTTTGAAAATTATAATTTTTTCAAAGTAAACGCTTCTGGCCCCCAGGCCCATTTTGGGTGGGCAGGAGCCGAGAGACAGGGGCTTGGACAGGCGAAATCTTGCCTGGCAGTGGACCGCCAGCTCCATCCCAAGATTAGGCAGCCTCAGAGGCATCCATACATGCTGCCCCTGCTGTTTCCTGTCCATTTTGCCTCCACGATCCTCCACAGCGTCCACCAATGTCTCATTTCAACTCTCTATATCCCAGACGCTGGAGCACGAGAGGATATGCAGCACATCATCCCCTTATCAAACGAGCTGTGTCAGGCAGAATTTTCAGGTGTATCACCAGATACCTAGTGGAACTCGGCCCATCTGTCGCCGCCATGCTGGAGACCTGAAGTTGCAATCATAGCAGCACAATATGGATGCCCCATACTGTCGCTCTTAATCATGGAAGTCGTCTCCATGGCTGCCTCCACATGTTGTCCCCTTATCAAAAGAGCTGTGTCAGGCTCATTTTTCGGGTGTTTCACCAGATACGTTATGGAACTTGGTCACTATGTCGCCACCATGCTGTGTTATCGACTAAATATACCGTCAACCTTTTGTTCACATAGGAAATCTAGCCTCATTCGGTCACTCTGTCATGGCCATGCTGTTGCCCATAATTTTGGCATAATGGTGCGATTAAGCAGCCTCAGAGGCATCCATGCATGCTGCCCCTGCTGTTTCCTGTCCATGTCTGTGGTGTTTCCATCCTTTTCTGAGGTTCCCAGGTGTTTGGCCAAGCTTCCCTGTGCAGAGCCTTGGTCCCCTTGAAAAATGCTCGAGTCTCCCATTGACTTCAATGGGGCTCGTTATTCGAGACGAGCACTCGAGCATCAGGAAAAGTTTGTCTCGAATAACGAGTCATTTTAGTGCTCGCTCATCTCTAGGTACAAGGTCTTCTAGGATGCATACTGATGTCACTACCACTTTTTCTATATATATGTTAGTCTTGGTCATGATTTTTATGCTTGAGAAAGATTCAACTGGTTGTTACAATAAAGATTTTCTGGAACTGCTGTGGCTTTCTCCATCCCTTATGATATATAAATGTAGTTTATTCTTCTTCTTATTATTATTATAGTACAGGCGGTCCCCTACTTAAGAACATTCGACTTACATACGACCCCTAGTTACAAACGGACCTCTGGATATTGGTAATTTATTATACTTTAGTCGTAGGCTACAATAAACAGCTGTAACAGTTATCGAATGTGTCTGCAATTAACCCCTTAACGCTGAAGCCACTTTTCACCTTCCTGACACAGCCCATTTTTTCAAATCTGCCTTGTGTGACTATAAATGGTTATAACTTTGAAATGCTTTAACATAGCCAAGTGATTTTAAAATTGTTTTCTCGTGACACTTTGTACTTCATGTTAGTTGAAAAATTTTAGTGGTATGTTTTGCATTTATTTATGAGAAAATCAGATATTTGTTGAAAATTTGGAAAAATTCTCGATTTTCAAACTTCAAAATGTTCTACTTTTTCCACACATAGTCATAACAGCAAAAAAACTTAATAACTAACATTAACCAAATGTCTACTTTATGTGGACATGGTTTTTTATGCATACTCTTATTTTTGTAGGATGTTATGGGCCTTTGAACGTTAGGTGCGATTTTTCACATTTTCATAAAAACCGCAAAATCCTGCTATTGAGGGACCTGCTCAGGTTTTAAATCACTTTGAGAGGCCTAAATAAAAGTAAAACCCCTTAAATTACCCCATTATAGAAACTACACCCCTCAACGTACATAAAACAACTTTTATGAAGTTTATTAACCCTTTAATTGTTTTACAGGGGTTAAAACAAAATCGGCAGTCCCGGGGCTGCGATCGGAACCACGGACCCCCCCGGTAAGCGCCGCGGGGGGGTTTGATTCTTGCGAAACGCCCCTAACACGCCGCGGTCAGCGCGGAGATTTCTCCGATCGCGGGTGTTAGAGGCGGGTGTCAGCTATAATATATAGCCGAAACCCGCAGCTTCTGGCCCCGGCTCCGTTCAGGAGCCGGGGCCAGACGCTTGGCGTAATAGTACTGCATTTTGCGGGAACGCACCTCCCGCCATGCAGTACTATTACGTCAAATGTCGGGAAGGGGTTAAGATTTAGTGTAAATATTGATTCTTATGACAACCCAACATTTTTAAAATCCAATTGTCACAGAGACCAAAAAAGTTCTGGCTGGGATTACATTGATAAAATATACAGTTCCGACTTACATACAAACTCAACTTAAGAACAAACCTACAGACCCTATCTTGTATGTAACCCGGGGACTGCCTGTAATGGTGATCAACCAACTAAAATGTTTTGAAAAAAATTGTAAAAATAAAAACAAGCATGCATGTGCAAACATTTGTATTGTGAGAAAAAAAAATCAAGTTCTACACAACAGAATGGGGCACATTAACTTACTGTCTCATCGCAATCCCCGCTGTGCGTTGTTCGATGAGGATTCGGGTCTGCCACGATTCACTAAGAACGTGGTTCCAATTTCCTGCATATGTCGCTTCCCCCGCTGAGGTCCGCCGGAGTTAACCTTTTTCTTCCAGGTGCATGTGAGTGCTGATCTTGCAACACAATTTTGTTTTTAAGTTGCACAGTTTGTCCGAATCAGTGGGGTTGTCTGACGCCCACGCCTCCCGATTTGTGTCGCATGCAAGCTGGCTCTAATGCGCCCATCACGTGCAGTGAACACGTATGTGGCGGTTTGTAATTATGGATGCAGAAAACGAATACTGCTATTTAGCAAAAAGAATAACCTTGCCGTGAGCTCATATGTGCAAGTTTGTGATGTATGCTCATGCATAAAACAGACATGGCTACTTAGAAAATAAACAATATTCTTGCATTGAACACATCAATGCAAGTTTGTGATGATTACTTATGCAGAAAAGTGAAAAAGCTACTTAGCAAAAATAACATGCTTCTATTGAACACCTGCTAGTTTGTGATGTATACTTATGGAGAACATTGACATGGCTACTTAGAAAAAAGCATACTTGCAGTGAACACCTCTGTGATGTATACTTATGCAGAAATCTAACACCGGCACCCAGCAAATAAACATGCTTGATGTGAACACATATGTGCTGGTTTGTTATTATGGATACAGAAAACTGACACTGCTACTTTGAAGCTATCAAGCAGTAATCCATAAAGTTTTTCTGCCGAATAATGAACTATTAACACTAAGTTTTAAATAATTTGGGGTTTTGGATCCACTCTTCACTTCTCATAAACCATTAATAAATATCTTGATTTACATTTAAGTAAATAAAACAAATATTCAAAGATTCAGTATAGTGAAAATAGTTCACTTTAGGATTTATTAAGATATGTGCAAAATATTCTGTACAGTACACAGTGCTTGAAAAATATCTGAAATAGTAAATATAATATATTTCACTTAAGCAAACTGGTTTGGGTAGGCATATCACTATGACTGGTCATAGAATGCACAGAAGAGGAAAATCAACTAAACACATTTCTACAGTTAGCTGGGACATCAGCACAGACACTTCTTAGTAGTTCTTTTATATACAGTGCCAGCAAAACCATAGGAAGGACTTGATTAAGGAGACCAAGATTACTTCCTCAACTTCAGGACCGTCCAAGAAAATTTCTGGTTCCATAATATAACTTTCCTCTGGTGCTTACTTTAATGTGTATATTTTAGACCTTTTATGATATTGTGCCCATTGGGGCAAAAGACCACTTGCTGTATCTTTGTGATGTAGGACATATATTATCACAGTCTACAGTGACATTTTGTCCATAGGAATGTATCACAACCATTGGGCCAAATGTGTATTCTAGCCCAGTAGAAGCTGAGGGAGATCTATACAAGTATAGCAATCTTTATTTTCTTATTTTCAATAGTCTTGGAAAACTATTGCCATGACAGACGGCTCATTCAAGCTCTTGCCCAGCACTAAAAAATATAATTTGGGGGAATTCATTAAGGCTCAACTGACAAACACCAGTCTTAAAATTTCCCCCCGCCGGTGGTTCTGCGCCGATATTCACTTAGCGGCTCCGGCCACTTATTTAATATGGGGATGCAAACTTCACCCATTCTGCCTTTAGCCCAGAACTGACAGAGTTTCCACCAGTTTTCCATTCACACCACATATTGGAGTACGGGTCGGAGAAACTCTAAAACTGGTGGGTAAATACAAAAGCTATTCCCTTTCCTAGATATAATACCCAGTTGAGGGTTTGTTCTTCATAATGATAAAGTCGGCTCCATGAAGTTTATGACAGCACATGCCGGCTCTGGAGACGCAAAAAATCCTGAGGTCACTACATTGCTTGATCATAATCCTGCAACTAATTTTTACTCAATTTCACTATTTACAGTGAAATCTTTGCGTGTCTAATAGCATCGTAAAACACAGTAATGTTTAAAGCACGTAATATTGGATAGGAAAAATGTCTGACTGTGAAATGCAATTTTATAACAAGCATATGTATAGTAAATAAAACAAATATTGCTCCGTCCTAAACATAACAATTAACAGCCAGCCACATCAAATACAAATGACAGGTCAGGAAAACAACTTTTTCTTTATCATACAAAATTTATAAAAAAACCTCAGCCCTTTTTTTTTTTTTTGTGCCACCAGATTTAGTTTAAAGGAAACCTACCACTTTAAAATGGTAGTTATAACCCACAAATACCTTGCTCCAGCTCAGGGTGAGCTGGTGCCGGAGCATATCTTTATAATTTTTAGAAACCGCTGTATTGCTTGAAAAACTCGTTTATTCATTAGATTTCACCCCCCTAGGCGCACCATGATACGTTCTTGGCGCACCATGTGCGCGACCGTGCCTGCGCCTGAATAGGAAGTGCCGGAGGGCCAGTGACTTCCCAGAGCTCTCGGGCACACTCGTGTATGCGCAACTTCAAATTTTTATCCTGGCTGGCTTCGCACGCAAAGTTGCAGAGGCGCGAGTGTGCCCGAGAGCTTGGTGATGTCACCGGATCTCCGGCACTTCCTATTCGGGCGCATGCACGGACGCGCGCTTGGTGCGCCGAGAACGCATCATGGTGTGCCGAAGGTGGGTTGAAATTTAATGCAAAAACAAGTTTTCAACTCGTTTTCTTTAATCCTAAATACATCATCATAAGTCTGTAACAGCACCAAAATTTTTATGGTGTGTTTAACAGTCATAATGTTGTGCTTGGGTTGATCTACCTGAATAATAGAAGTGGGACTTTTTCATCTATACACAGACAGATGTTATACACTGTATACATAACATGTAATTATAATCGTCATAACTAAGCATGAGTTATCCAAAGGCTAGTTATATGGCTTTAATGAGGCTTAAGGGGGTTGGCCACTTTACCTCATGTTTTTTGTAATGTGTGAGGTGCAGGATATTAAGTAATTTACCAATATACATCTATCAATAGTTTCTGCTTTCTTGATATGTAAAGTGAAGTCTCTTGTCTTTTACCTCATCAACCAGATATTCCTGTCCATAAAATGGCTGCTGATGGAGGGTCATGTGATCTCTAACTGGAGATTGTTCATGGACAGTTAGAGATCACATGATCCTCCATCTGCATCCATTTTATGGACAGGAATGTCTGTCTGATGATGTAAAAGACATATTAAGAAAGTAGAGCAGAACTTTCAAGAGATGTATTTTGGTAAATTACCTAATATCCTTCCCCACACTTACACACACATTACAAAAACATGAGATAAAGTATTCAACCCCTTTAAAGTTCATTTCTAAGATTATGAAATTCATGATTTACAGTAAATTATAAATACCATTGGTCACTTGAGTTGAGTGGGAGTTGAGCTGCAGTAGCTTGCCACAATCACCCATTACATTATACTACATGGAGCTCTGTGCACTGCAGCTGCTGGTGTAAGGACCACAATTAGCTGGTGTTGCTGACCTATCCTAGAGTTCAGGTATTGGGTTTAAACAAATGTGAAAAGATGGTAGGTGAATTTTTCATTTTGAGTTTCACATTAATCTTAAAAACAGAACTCCAACTGGACATTCACGCTTACATCTGAAAATGTATATGTATAATATATACCTTCAATTACATGTTAGTTAAAATATGTACCTGTCTGAAAATAATTTCCCATAAATGGGAATTTCTGTGGGACAAATAATTTCCCATAAATGGGAATTTCTATGGGACAATATTTGTGGGAAATTATCTTCACATTTTTGAATAACCTGCAATTGAAGAAATAAATATATACATATACAGTGCCTTGCAAAACTATTTGGCCCCCTTAAACCTTTCTACCTTTTGTCACATTTCAGGTTTCAAACATAAACAGATTTGTGCAGTGTGAAGTTTAAAGTTTGTGAAATCTTTACCGTCACCGGTTGCCTGACCATGCGAATAGCTGGGAACGGTCCATACGAATAAGGCAGGGCAGGGGCGTGCATTAATTAGCTTTCAGAGGAGCCAGGAGGCGCTTGTCAGACGAGACACTGAGAGCCTCTGGCCAGAAATTTATTTTCTCCATACAACAGGGGCCCTGGAGGAAGCGCAAAGAGGGTCGTAAACATAAGGTAATGAGAGTGGCATATGAGACAGTCTACCACTGGGAAAATGTTGGTAGATGTCCTTTACACTTCTCCACAGTTTAATGGACCTACCTGGTGTGTTCCTCGGTCTTCATGGTGCTCTCTGCACTTTAAAAAGGACAGAGATTTGATTACACACAGGTGGATTATATTTATCATCATCAGTCATTTAGGACAACATTGGAGATTTCCTCACTGAACTTCTGGAGTGAGTTTGCTGCATTAAAAGTAAAGGGGCCAAAAAAATATTGCACATCCCACTTTTAGATTTATTATTTTTTGTTTATTTTTTACCAAATTTTAAAATACATTTTGTTCCATTTCACTATTGTATCCCACTTGCTGTTGATTCTTCACCAAATATTGACAACTTTATATCTTTATTAGAGATGAGCGAGCACTAAAATGCTCGGGTGCTCGTTACTCGAGCCGAACATTTCCCAATGCTCGAGTGCTCGTTTCGAGTAACGAGCCCCATTGAAATCAATGGGAGACCCGAGCATTTTTCAGTAAAATTACAAACTGAACGAGCACAGTGAAAGAACACAGTGCAGAACAGATTGCAGATGTTCGGGAACATCTGCGATCTGTTCCGGAGACACGCGTGCAGAACGGTGTTCTCTGCAATAGTATTTGAAGAACAATATGTGTGAAGAACAACTTGCAGATGTTGCCAACACATATTGTTCTTCAAATACTATTGCGGAGAACACAGTTCTGCACGCGTGTCTCCGGAACAGATCGCAGATGTTCCCGAACATCTGCAATCTATTCTGCACTGTGTTCTTTCGCTGTTTTCTTCAATTAAATGATTAAATTAATTGTTTTAATTGTATTTTTTTACTGTTCTTCACTTCTTTTTTTTTTAATTAAATGCTCGTTATCGAGCAGGGCAAATACTCGTCCGAGCAACGAGCCGGTCCGAGTATGCTAATACTCGACCGAGCATCAAGCTCGGACGAGTATACTCGCTCATCACTAATCTTTATGTTTGAAGCCTGAAATGTAGCAAAAGGTAGAAGAGATCAAGGGGGCCCAATACTTTCGCAAGGCACTATATAATTAATTGTGTATACCCAAACAGAAACCCCTATAACATTTGTTCAAATAGGTTTAAGAGTACTTCAGGGCCTGGATATAGTATATGGACGTTATAATCTTGATATACATACAACATCTCTACACAAATGTCACCATAATGTCATTTAATTACTGTTGTGCTCATGTTGCCTGAAGGTTATCTGTTCCAGAAAAAAAGACAAGGAATTAGGAAATAGCAAAGGAGGGTTATGTGGTCAGTAATTGTTCCAGTATATGACATGTACAGGAACAAGTTCAAGTCTTGTAGGCTTCTTCTGCATCTCACTAATCAAAAGTAAACATGATGCACATCAAAGTAACCACGTTATTCCATCAAGTATATAGTAAATGATTTGTTCAGAAGACATCAGTAACATATTCCAGGATTTTTTTAAACAATGTCTTATTTTGTATTTGAAAATCTCTGAATCTCTAAACTTTATTCTGGAGCTGATGGCAGTCTTGGGCGTGGTTTGGGTTCTGCTGTTCCATTGGTTGAAGCATATGAACATGCCTCTGTTCCATTATTCCAAGAGGTTGATCTGTTAATTGAATGTTTTCCTCCACCAATGTTTAACAAATTTTCACTCCTTGGATCTGTAAACGTAGAAAGAAAATTGTCATTGATGAACATACTGGAAAGAAAAGTTATGGATTAAAAGGAGGAAAAGAAATATGTTGTCATGCAACCAACAACCTTAGCTTTGTCAATTTCTCTGTTAAAAAGCTGTTATGTTATGCATTAGTTAGCTTATTAGAACAAACCACTGCTTATAAGTGCCTTTTTATAAAAGAAGAATGTAAAAATCCTTGGTGAATCATCTCTTACTGTATTCCAGGAATGTTTTTGTAACTGGACTGGGAACACCGTCGGTTAAGGGACCTACAATCTACAAGAGATGTGAGAAAGTTTGATTGCCAGGAGTTTCCATTTATCAGGTAATGATTCCCCACTCCTTCACAAATCACAATGCAAGCAGCATTTTCTTAAAATAAAGACTCTTCCACATCTCAAGATAAAATAGTACTTATAATAAATTAGGATTTTGGAGAGATGACTTTATAGGTCTTAAAGTAGAACAGGGGAAAAGATGAACTAATTGATCTTGGTTATTGAAGAGATTTATGATTCACTGTGAATTAGTCAGGTCCAGATTTGAATTGAAAAACAACCCTAGCAAACAAACCATACCTATCGACACTCAAGAAAATAACGAAATGTTCCAAATTTAGTATTGCTTGGTGAAAAAACAGCAGAATGTGGCTGCACTGTTCCTGAATTAGTTATGCTATGTCCTTTCATCCTCCAGCCTCCAGCTGAGTGACATGCGTTTGTCAAACTAAATGGACTGCTATGGGGAGTTGATACAGCATATTACATCCCTCCTCACAGCCTTGCTGAGCGCATACATCGCTGGGCAGGAGGGGCGACCCATGAGATATCACTGTCCTTATTTGGCTGTTGCCGATAAACTGTTTATTCCCACAGTGATGTAACTGTCCTATCACCGGCTGTACTCAGGGGGTAGAGGAAGTTTCCGGGAGACATATTCCACTGTATAGACATACAGTGGGATTTGTCTGTGCCATACGTTGTTAGGGCACGTTGGATTCCTCCTGATGAGTCCATACAACGTATGGCAAATAATGTGGTGTGAACCCACCCTTATAGAAATAACTAAGCAGAGCTTGACCTCTTGAGGGCTACAGGAGGAAGAGAGAGGAAAGCAGAGGGAGCTCAGCTGAACAAATAACATCCTGACACTGGTTAAAATTAGAACATTTTATGTATTGTTTCCCAAGGCTCAGAGGGAAGCTTTTATGTGTATTTTACATAGCCAGCCAAATGACCTACTAAATGACCAGATCGCAAGAAACTTACCCAGTAGGTTAGGTTAAGCTGCTAACTTGTAACATGCATGAGTATGGAAGACTAATAACTTTTTGGCTTTTAGTCAACAGCTACAAAAGATGTATGAGCTTAAGCATATATAGGAGCTATGTACTTGAGTCACATACCTAGTGTATTTTTCTGCCAAGAAAGGTGATCTTGATCTCCTAAATTGCAATCGAATGCCTCACTGGTACTAAACATACAGCTTTATTGCTTTAGGGATAATAATAAGTCTTTATTTATATAGCGCACCCAGATTAAGCAGCGCTGCACAAAGCATGGCATATCGGTCCCTGTCCCCATGGGGCTCACAATCTAAACAACCTACCAGTATGTTTTGAAATGTGGGAGGAAACCGGAGGACCCAGAGGGAAACCCCCGCAAACACGGAGAGAACATACAAACTCTATGCAGATGTTGACCTGGCTTGGATTAGAACCCTGGACTCCAGCGCTGCAAGGCAGAAGTGCTACTCACTCAGCCACAATGCTGCCCCACTTGTCAGATTTAATATTTTTTTATTATTTAGGACAAAATACTGGATGGTTATATAATAGAGCATACTTACCTCCCTTTCCCCCAATGATCCCTCACTGCTTCCATTCTGCTTCATCCAGCATTTGACTGCTGAGTGGTCATGTGCCGTATACATGCCAGGCTGTGTAGAACTGCTCAGTCAGTATATGGTATGTATATATACCGATCAACCCTTATCTGCAGCATTTGGGATCAATATCAGTTAACAGGTAGCTGATTTATAATACGTTGTACCTTATCCTATGAGTCTCCTCCATAAAGCCTTAATGACCTAAATGCCATTGCCCCTCAATAGTTTGGTAAATTTCCTTGGCCACATATTCCATCCACCCATAATGTTTACTACTCTACATTTCCAAAAAAAAAAAAAAAGCTAAACTGTTTAAATGATTTAGGTAAGTAATATAAAGAACAAATTTGATTTAAATTATTTTGTTTCTAGAGTAGAGCTTTTTTTTTTAAATGGGATGTTTGTAATGTTTTAATATATTTTACTGTACAGGTTCCATAGAAGACTTGCTGGGCACATATTTGCTTACCTGCATTCTTTTTCTGAGAATTAACTTTGCAGTTTGTTTCCTCCTGAATCTTTTTCTCAAATTTGCGAACATCTTCTAATGACATACCTGTAAACATAGCATGCATGTCATATGTTCTTCTGATGTAGATTTCAGTAGAAAACACTCACAGCCTTATATAACATGGAGAAGGCAAAGGTTTTAAATAAACTGATTCACTGGCTAAGCCCACCAAAACAAAATACCCGGATGCTAATTAAATAACACTGGCCACAAACTGGGATCTGGGATGATCTAAAATCACCATATGTGCTAGAGGGGGGGGGGGCATCTGGAACTCTCCTCCATATAAATCACTCCATCCATATGCTTTTTGACATTCTAATATATCTAGAATACCCAGTGAAGAATGCATGGTCTTTGCCGATGAAGTATGAAGACTTAAAGGCAAAATCTCACTCACTGTCCTTTCACCTAACCAAACCAGTTTCCTGCACTATTGATGAAATGCACAATGGAGATCTATTCCTTTTGAAAAGTGATATTGGTTTGAGTCTTGTCCCACATCAAACTACCAGATATGTATTGGTATTGTATTGATTGGTCATGTATTGATTTGTAGGGAGCTGTCATTAAAAGTAGCACAGAGACAAAGTATCCATCCATGGCCTTGAAAGGGGTATTCCCATCTCGGCATTTACATTTAATTTCATTCATTTGCCATATGTAAACATTACTTCAATTGGATGTTGTTAAAAAAAATGTTCATGTGTGAAGATAATTTCTCATAAATGCAGCCATGTTGTCCCTTAAAAACGAGATGGCTTCTTCGGATACGACCACCTCACATTTAGGCAGCAGTGGCCAGATGCTATTGAGCCCTGCCTGACCACCTGACTTCAGCTATCATTACCACAGGACAGCTGTAGGTAATGCAGTAACTCCCAGACATTTCCTATACAAACACCCTTTGTGTCTTTGTGCAAACACTCCAGAAGAGGTGGCCGTATCCAAGGACACAGTCTTGTTTCTAAGGGACCATATCACTACATTTATGGGAAATTTTCACACAGGAACAATTTTTTTTAATAACATCTAATTGAAGAAATGTTTGTGTATGGTAGGTTAATGAAATTGAATGTGAATGCCAAGACGAGAATACACCTTTAAGTCAATGTATCTCTGTAATGGTGGCCTAAAATGGCAAAATCCCCATAAGGAGTTTAGTTTCTTCCCTGACCTACAAAGTGATCAGGTCATGCATAGCCTAGGTGGCATGTAAATGTCTTGATTATTGCAATTCAATGAGGCCATGTACTGTATACAACAACAAGAGAAAACTATTTAGCAAATAGTAGGAGGTGAAATGAAGTATGATGGACTGAAACACATGCCGTTATTTGCACATTGCTTAACTTCTGATGGGGGATAAGTTATATATTCATGGATTTTGATTTAATTCTACTACATTTTAACAAAAAATCTTCTGCTTTGACTAATAACAATTAGTATAAGGATAAGCCAGGTACTTACCATACCATTCATCCATCCAAGCGACTGCGTGTCTGTGGCCTGCAAGCAAAATGTCTTTGATGTTCTATAAAAATACAAAGACCACTGTTTGACTATGGTAATAGAACCTGGGATTTGTTCAGTATATTTAACAAATCAACAAGCATAGTTTAACCCCTTAACGCTCTGTGCCGTAGCTCTACGGCGCAGAGGTATAAGGGATGTATGAAGAGGGCTCACGGGCTGAGTCCTCTTCATACAGAGGTGGGGGTTTTTGCATTTTGCACAAAACCCCCACCGCTAATAACCGCGGTCGGTGCTTGCACCGATCGCGGCTATTAACCCTCTAAACGCCGCCCGCAAAGTCGCGGGCGGCGTTTAAAAGACGGCGGCGCGCGGGCGCCGCCATCTTTTTTTCGATCGCCACGCCCCCGAACGTCATCGGGGGGCGGCGATCGGTTACCATGGTAGCCTCGGGTCTTCTTTTGACACGAGGCTACATGGTTTATGCAGGTTCGTTACAATGAGCCAGTGGCTCATTGTAATGTATGACCTGCAAAAACGCCATATATTGCAATACTGTAGTATTGCAGTATATGGTAGGAGCGATCTGATCATCTAGAGTTAATGTACCCTAGATGGACTAAAAAATAGTGAAAAAAAAAAGAAAAAAAAAAATTTAAAAAATAAAAAAAAAAAAATAAAATATTAAAAGTTCAAATCACCCCCCTTTCCCTAGAACGGATATAAAACATAACAAACAGTAAAAATCACAGACATATTAGGTATCGCCGCGTCCCAAAATGCCCGATCTATCAAAATATAAAAACGGTTACGGCCGGCGGTGACCTCCGAGGCGGGAAATGGCGCCCAAATGTCCGAAATGCGACTTTTACACCTTTTTACATAACATAAAAAATGAAATAAAAAATGATCAAAATGTCGCACAGACCTCAAAATGGTAGCATTGAAAACGTCGCCTCATTTAGCAAAAAATGACCCCTCACACATTTCCGTGCGCCAAAGTATAAAAAAGTTATTAGCGTCAGAAGATGGCAAAAAATTTTTTTTCTTTTTTGTACACATTCGTTTAATTTTTGAAAATGTATTAAAACACAATAAAACCTGTATAAATTTGGTATCACCGCGATCGCACCGAACCAAAGAATAAAGTAGGCATGTTATTTGGAGCGAAGAGTGAAAGTCGTAAAAACTGAGCCCACAAGAACGTGACGCACGTGCGGTTTTTTTTCAATTTTTCCACATTTGGAATTTTTTTTCAGCTTCGCAGTACACGGCATGTTAAAATAAATAACATTACGGGAAAGTAAAATTTGTTACGCACAAAATAAGCCCTCACACAGGTCTGTACACGTAAAAATGAAAAAGTTATGGATTTTTGAAGTTGGAGAATTTAGCCGAAAAACCCTCCGTCCTTAAGGGGTTAAAGTAGTCTCTGAATGCTTAATAATATATATATAATATATATATTATTCATTACTATCTCAAATTACAGTGCATTCAAAGCAAAAAATAAGGGATAAACATTCTCAAAAATGTATCATCTTGCAGCATGATAAACAGTTTTATTATAAATATGATGAATGAGATTTCTAAAAGTTGCACAAGCTACAACTGCCAAAAGACTTATTTATCAGGTGTACCATATCCTAAATGTGACTCATAGTTCTGCAGCGCTTGGGTTATTATGGGCAATATACAAAATGCTCTCCCTCACCCACACAGCTCAGAGAATTAAACACATTTAAAACGACCACATTACTTTAATTACCTTCAAATTTGTACCAATATACTTAAATCATTATGTCAATATTTGACGTCAATAGAAGATTTTAAAAAATTATGAAAATATAAAGGCAAAGTATACTGCTACTTAGCAGCCAAGAACATCATTCTTTCAACTGCATTGTTAGCAAGCAATGGTATGAAGAAGTGGTCAATGAAGAGGACAAGCATAATCCATGGCCTTGGTATTATAATGGTGGTGGCAAATCGCTCTGAATGGGATCAAGTTTTAAACTTCTGTGCTTGAAAACCACACCCGGACCTGCCTGTGATTGACAACTTGCTTTCAGGATCTTTCCTTAGAGAAAGCTTGGTGCAGGTTTGAGCTTGTTTTGTCTGCAGCTGTGGCTTGTGTGATGGACGGCTGAACTGTGGGCAGTTTTCTTTTCTCCCCTTAGATTCTGCCCAGTTCCTTCAGAGGGTGCTGATTATTCAGTCTTGTCTTGCTATCTAGTGCTATTTCTTGTTTGCTATTATGTGTATTCGACTACTGCTGCACTTCCCGACCATTTTGTTGCTTTCTGACACTGTACCTTTGCCGCCATTTGGGTTTTGACCCAGTTCTGTCTGACTCTGCTTGTCTATTTGTATCTGTTTGTCCATCTGTGTCATGTGACTCCTAGTGTGACCCCGCTTTCCCTGTCTCAGTCTGGTTTGTTTTTGGCTTGACATTTTTCTGTGTGCTAGGGTGAACACTGGTCTAGTTGTCTTCGCTGTCACCTTGTAGGGTCTCTCAGGGTCCGTTAGTTAGATTCCTGATAGTGGGTTTGCCATTGTCAGGCTGGTTTTATCTGCTGTAGGGAGGACCACCACTTACCCAGTCTAACAGCTGCCGCCAAGTCTGGGTGTGTTTGTGCTGTTGCTAGACACGTTTGTTACAGGGGGCTCAGTTTGGTCTTTGATATTGAGCCCTACTTCCTGCCATATATACCTTTTGTTTTTATAATATATGATTTTTCTTTTTAACCACTAGTTGATGCCTCTCACATACACATTATGGAACTGCACAAATGTGCAAAGTAAATAATCTGTACTTCTGTATTAGCACTTAAATTAATTATGATATTATAAAGGGAACGGGTCAAAAAAAAATATTCTAATAAAATCCTGTGAGTACCTTTATCAAGCAGGTTAACATCACTAACATGATGGAGGCACCAACATTTTGGGGAGGATGGTAAATCCCCAATGATGTTATTGGGAGCAAAGACTCTCCCCAAAATGGTGAATTTTAGGGGGTCTGCTCATAATGACTCAGCAATAAAGTCAAATTCCCTACACCTGAAACAGCCCCCTCAACTGTAAGACTTCATGAGAATTATTATTAATATTCTCAGTGCAGGGACATCAATCACAGCATTAGGAAAGGAGAACTTGACTTTAACATAGAATTTTCTGTCTCTGTGAGTTTATATGACAAATTTACATATCATGATGCTGCAGGAAGGCATCCCGTTTTTTAAGTGACTGGTAATAGTGTAATAGCTTCCTTTTAATAATCTCTAATTCAGCTGGGTTTACAATACAGAAAAAATACCTACCTTATGAATGAAACTTTCTACTCTTGACTGAAATCCGTACACTTCAAATTTTGCTGCTACTAATTTATAAGAGCACATAATGGGCTTTGTGGTTTTATGCCAGTCCTGCAGCAATGGCCCTCGACCAGTCTTTTGAGAATGGAAGGTCCTGAGGTCCTAGTAATATATTAGCATATGAATGATTGATATGATGGTAAAATAGACCACACAATTTTGTAAAAGCTTTTCAATGTTACCAAACTAGAGCATTTAATGTAGAGCATTCAATATTTGAAAACTTTGAAGGCAAAATCTCTAGGGGGAGGAAGTAAAATGTAAATTTTATATGATTGTGTGCTCATCTCACCTGCTACCTCCTCGCCTTTCGAATGCATGGAGTTACACCTTGAAGCTTGTGCAAATCCAGTATAGAAACAAAGGCACTCGCATAGATGATATTATTCCATATATAAAAATTACACAGTATACATGTAAGAGGCCCAACAAATGACTAATTTGTTTTGACTACAAAGAAGTCTTAATCATGGTCTGGGGAAACTAAGAAAGCCCTCAGTATATATGGTAGCTCTTCCTCCTCACACACAAATCACATGTAACAATCCAATCATTTGACCTACATAAAATTAAGATAGCAATTTGATTAAAACATACAAACAATAGATTCCTAAATACATAAATGTACCAATACCAAAGTTTCCTCGTAGACAAAGTTTGTTATGGGCATACAGGCTCAATACCTAACTACCTTGAGTTACATATACAGTATCTAATTAAAATTAATGACAAGTAAGACTTCCACCGATATAAGAGCAACTGATGGGCGTCTGTACCAAGGTATATGCTTACCAGCTTCCTCCATCTGTTGAGTGTCATCACAGCAAACAAGTAAGCTAAATGTCAGGATCAAGTCACATGTTAACATTTCTCATGTGACCAAGAAGCAGAGCATTCGGTACGATACCCTGATACATATAAATAACTATAACATAGCACATTTACATATAGTTTATAAAAACTATATGTACATAATTTGTTCACACCATATTAAAAGCAAAGGATGAGTAAACTAGACCCAATGCATAAAGGGAAACATGTATTTAAATTACAAATCAAAACCCATTATTCAATAGTATGTATCTCCTAAAATCAAATCCTGTTTAAGATTGAGGCCAAAGGATTGCCTGGAGTTTAAGAGAAATATCCAATAGGACTCTGAACAGGATGACTCTTTTCAAGTTCCTTCCTCTAGGTGGTCTGTATATTTTCTCTAACAGAGAACCCTAACCGAGGACCCTCAGGTTTTTATCTAAAATGCCTAGAGATAGCTGAAACATTAATTGTTTCCTTAGAGGAATCAAACATATGCCTTATGCTGATTACTCCTTAAGGACACAGGGTTTTTTCACTCATTTCCTGCTTTCCACCTTCAAAAATCCATAACTTACTCATTTTTCCATGTAGTGTTGTGTGGGGGCTTATTTTCTCTGTAACAAATTTTACTTCCCAGTGACGTTGTATATTATTCCATGCTGTATACTGGGAAGCTTAAATAAGATTCCAAATGTGGTGAAATTGGCAAAAAAAGGCATTTGAGTCACGTTGTTGTTGACACAGTTTTTACAACCTTTACTGTTCACTACAAATAAAACCTCTTATTTATCCTTTGGTTCAGTAAATTCATGGTGATACCAAATTTATATAGGTTTTATTGTGTTTTAATACATTTTCAAAAATTAAAGGAATGCGTACGATAACAAATTATACTATGTTGTACGAAGCTATGTGAGGTATAATTTTTAGCGAAATGAGCTGATGTTTTCATTGTTAGCATTTTGAGGACTGTGCAACATTTTGATCACTTTTTTTTATTATTTTTTTTAATGTGATTTAAAATTATGTAAACATAGCATTTCGGACATTTGGCGCTAAATCAGACTACGTTTTAAATCCGTTCTAGGGAAAGGGTAGTGATTTAAATATTTAGGTCTTCTAAATTTTTTATTATTTTTTTTAACACTTTTTAACTTTTTTTTTAGATTCTCTAGGGCAGTGGTGGCTAACCTATGGCACCAAACAGAACCAAATTCACCAAATCTTCCTGCAGTCCCAGGCAATTTAAGAGATTCTGCTCTCAGCGCTATTTTAAAGCGACACTTCATTGACTGTTTGGAACTGCAGGAAAAGTGAGAAGGTGTTGATAGAACTGCATTATCTTTGGAGGTCCTCCTACTGGACCCACCATTCTTCCTGAACAGAGAGACCCTGGTGAGAAGCTACAATAATAGACTGAATGTGCCCTTCTTCTTTCAACTGTATTAGTGGCCTCAGGTGGCTTATACGATCGAAAGATGTTGAAAAACAGATAGCAATAACTTACTGCTTAAAACGCAATGTTGGGACTTTGCGGTAAATAAGTGGATTTTGGTTAGAGTTTGGGCACCCGGTCTCTAAAAGGTTCGCCATCACTGCTCTAGGGTATATTAACACTAGATGATCCGATTGTTCCTACCATATACTGCTGTATTGCAGTACATGGCATTTTTACACAGTATTCATTGCAATGAGCCTCTGGCTATACTGAATTTGCACCAGCCATGGGGCATAACTCGGGGAAGATGAGGATTGCAAGACAAGGATTTCTCATGGGGATAACTGATCCTGAAGTCTATACTGAAGAGATGGCAGAAGAAAGGGAAATATAGAGGCAAGAATAACTCTGATGTAAGTTTTTCTTATACTGAAGATCCATTTATTAGCTCAACACCTAATACATCACAAGAAAGTGTAGATGCTTCCTCGGTATCCAATAATTGTAGGGTGGCAGGCCATAAACATTGGAGCAGGAGGAATGAAAACATAGCAACACAAGGTGAAATAATAAGACTTATCAGTATTTAATCTTTCATGTTATATCTTATCCCCTTATCAGATCATGTTATTACAAAAAGATGATTAATAGAGATGAGCGAACACTAAAATGCTCGGGTACTCGTTATTCGAGACGAACTTTTCCCGATGCTCGAGTGCTCGTCTCGAATAACGAACCCCATTGAAGTCAATGGGAGACTCGAGCATTTTTCAAGGGGACCAAGGCTCTGCACAGGGAAGCTTGGCCAAACACCTGGGAACCTCAGAAAAGGATGGAAACACCACGGAAATGGACAGGAAACAGCAGGGGCAGCATGCATGGATGCCTCTGAGGCTGCTTAAACGCACCATTATGCCAAAATTATGGGCAACAGCATGGCCATGACAGAGTGACAGAATGAAGCTAGATAGCATCTAAAACATGCAATAATTGACCCTGACACTATAGGGGACGGCATGCAGAGGCAGCGGCAGCAGGCTAGAGAGTGTCATGGCGACATACCCTAAATGGACTCAGGCTTCAAACCAATGGGTGGCAGAGAGGAACCAAAGGAGGTGAGCAAGAAGTGCTCAAATAATATCGGTACATGATAAAAGTTTGCCAGTATATTTTGTGGATTACACAGCAGGGTGGCGACAAAGTTAACATGGAAGCCATGAAAACAACCCAAAATTCTGCCTGACACAGCTCGTTTGATAAGGGGACCATGTATGGAGGCAGTGAACTAGTAGTAGATTAAAGGTGCTGCAGTTAAAACTATGTTAGTTGGATCTTGGCATGGAGCTGGCGCTCCGCTGCCAGGCGAGCTTTCGCCAATCCAAGCCCCTGTCTCTAGGCTACTCCCCAAACAGCACTTCTAAGAACCTTTTGTATAAGATCAAGTGTAGTAGCGTTCTTATAAGTTTAGGATATGCCGGGTGAGGGGAATGTAAACAGATGCGCAAGAAGCGCATGATGCGCATGGAGCTGGCGCTCCGCTGCCAGGCGAGCTTTCGCAAATCCAAGCCCCTGTCTCTAGGCTACTCCCCAAACAGCACTTTTGTATAAGATCAAGTGTAGTAGCGTTCTTATAAGTTTAGGATATGGCGGGTGAGGGGAATGTAAACAGATGCGCAAGAAGCGCTGAAATAATATCCCTAAATGGTAAAAGTTTGCAAGTATATTTTGTGGATTACACAGCAGGGTGGCGACAAAGTTAACAACTTTGATGTGGAATCCATGAAAACAACCCAAATTTCTGCCTGACACACCTCGTTTGATAAAGGGACGATGTATGGAGGCAGCTATATGGACGACTTTTGGAGGTAGGAATGGAGACAACGTGTGGAGGCTGCTATGGAGACAATTTAATTTGGATAGTGCCTGTATGTGGCAGTCCCAAACATTTTTCAAACCAGAGGAGCAGGTAGGTGGCCCTCCAGTAAAATGGGATAGATTGAGTGCCTGTATGTGGCAGTCCCAAAAATTGTTCAAACCAGAGGAGCAGGTAGGTGGCCCTCCAGTAAAATGGAATAGATTGAGTGCCTGTATGTGGCAGTCCCAAAAATTGTTCAAACCAGAGGAGCAGGTAGGTGGCCCTGCAGTAAAATGGAATAGATTGAGTGCCTGTATGTGGCAGTCCCAAAAATGTTTCAAACCAGAGGAGCAGGTAGGTGGCCCTCCAGTAAAATGGGATAGATTGAGTGCCTGTATGTGGCAGTCCCAAAAATGTTTCAAACCAGAGGAGCAGGTAGGTGGCCCTCCAGTAAAATGGGATAGATTGAGTGCCTGTATGTGGCAGTCCCAAAAATGTTTCAAACCAGAGGAGCAGGTAGGTGGCCCTCCAGTAAAATGGAATAGATTGAGTGCCTGTATGTGGCAGTCCCAAAAATTCTTCAAACCAGAGGAGCAGGTAGGTGGCCCTCCAGTAAAATGGAATAGATTGAGTGCCTGTATGTGGCAGTCCCAAAAATTGTTCAAACCAGAGGACCGGGTAGGTGGCCCTCCAGAAAAATGGAATAGATTGAGTGCCTGTATGTGGCACTCACAAAAATTGTTTCAAACAGAGGACCGGGTAGGTGGCCCTCCAGAAAAATTAAATGCATGAAGTATAGCAAGAGCCAGTGGGCCCTGTCAAAAAATAGCCATTTTCCTCTGCTTTACTGTACAAAGAGGAGGAGAAGGAGGAAAATGAGGAGGAGGAGGAGGAGTGGATCAATTATTCAGGTTGAGCTTCCTTCACCTGGTGGAGATTGGAAATTCTGAGAAATCCAGCCTTTATTCATTTTAATAAGCGTCAGCCTGTCAGCGCTGTCAGTCGACAGGCGTGTACGCTTATCGGTGATGATGCCACCAGCTGCACTGAAAACCCGCTCGGACAAGACGCTAGCGGCAGGGCAGGCAAGAACCTCCAAGGCGTACAGCGCCAGTTCGTGCCACATGTCCAGCTTTGAAACCCAGTAGTTGTAGGGAGCTGTGTGATCATTTAGGACGATGGTATGGTCAGCTACGTACTCCCTCACCATCTTTCTGTAAAGATCAGCCCTACTCTGCCGAGACTGGGGACAGGTGACAGTGTCTTGCTGGGGTGACATAAAGCTGGCAAAAGCCTTGTAAAGCGTACCCTTGCCAGTGCTGGACAAGCTGCCTGCTCGCCTACTCTCCCTCGCTACTTGTCCCGCAGAACTACGCACTCTGCCGCTAGCGCTGTCAGAAGGGAAATACTGTTTCAGCTTGTGCACCAGGGCCTGCTGGTATTCATGCATTCTCACACTCCTTTCCTCTGCAGGGATGAGAGTGGCAAGATTTTGCTTGTACCGTGGGTCCAGGAGAGTGAACACCCAGTAATCGGTGCTGGAATAAATTCTTTGAACGCGAGGGTCACGGGATAGGCAGCCTAGCATGAAATCTGCCATATGCGCCAGAGTACCAACGCGTAAGAATTCACTCCCCTCACTGGCCTGACTGTCCATTTCCTCCTCCTCCAACTCCTCCAACTCCTCTTCTTCTGCCCATACACGCTGAACAGTGAAGGACTCAACAATGGTCCCCTCTTGTGTCTCGCCAACATTCTCCTCCTCTTCCTCCTCATCCTCCTCCACCTCCACCTCCTCCGATATGCGCTGAGAAACAGACCTCAGGGTGCTTTGGCTATCAACAAGGGAATATTCTTCCCCCGTCTCTTGTGACGAGCGCAAAGCTTCCGACTTCATGCTGACCAGAGAGTTTTTCAACAGGCCAAGCAGCGGGATGGTGAGGCTGATGATGGCGGCATCGCCACTGACCATCTGTGTTGACTCCTCAAAGTTACTCAGCACCTGACAGATATCAGACATCCACGTCCACTCCTCATTGTAGACTTGAGGAAGCTGACTGACCTGACTACCAGTTCTGGTGGAAGTTGACATCTGGCAGTCTACAATCGCTCTGCGCTGCTGGTAAACTCTGGATAACATGGTCAGTGTTGAATTCCACCTCGTGGGCACGTCGCACAACAGTCGGTGAGCGGGCAGTTGGAGGCGGCGCTGCGCTGCCCTGAGAGTGGCAGCATCTGGGCTGGACTTCCTGAAATGCGCACAGATGCGGCGCACCTTCGTGAGCAAATCAGACAGATTGGGGTATGTCTTGAGGAAACGCTGCACTATCAGATTTAACACATGGGCCAGGCATGGCACATGTGTCAGTCTGCCGAGTTGCAGAGCCGCCACCAGGTTACGGCCGTTGTCACACACAACCATTCCCGGCTTGAGGTTCAGCGGTGCCAGCCACAGATCAGTCTGCGCCGTGATGCCCTGTAATAGCTCTTGGGCGGTGTGCCTTTTGTCGCCTAGGCTCAGCAGTTTGAGCACCGCCTGCTGTCGCTTAGCGACGGCACTGCTGCTGTGCCTAGAGCTACCGACTGATGGCGCCGTGCCCACGGATGGTAGTTCGGAGGAGGAGGTGGAGGAGGGGTGGGAGGAGGAGGAGGCATAGTAGGCCTGAAACACCTGGACCGAGGTAGGCCCCGCAATCCTCGGCGTCGGCAGTATATGAGCAGCCCCAGGGTCAGTCTCGGTCCCAGCCTCCACCAAGTTAACCCAATGTGCCGTCAGCGATATATAGTGGCCCTGCCCGGCAGCACTCGTCCACGTGTCCGTGGTCAGGTGGACCTTGTCAGAAACGGCGTTGGTCAGGGCACGGATGATGTTGTCTGACACGTGCTGGTGCAGGGCTGGGACGGCACATCGGGAAAAGTAGTGGCGGCTGGGGACCGAATACCGAGGGGCGGCCGCCGCCATGAGGTTGCGAAAGGCCTCGGTCTCTACTAGCCTATAGGGCAGCATCTCCAGGCTAAGCAATCTGGAGATGTGCACATTAAGGGCTTGGGCGTGCGGGTGGGTTGCACTATATTTGCGTTTCCGCTCCAGCGTCTGGGGTATGGAGAGCTGAACGCTGGTGGATGCTGTGGAGGATCGTGGAGGCGACGATGGGGTTTTTGGGCCAGGGTCCTGGGCAGGGGGCTGACTAGCAGCTGACACAGGGGAAGGAGCAGTGGTGTGCACGGCCGGAGGTGAACGGGCTTGTTGCCACTGAGTGGGGTGCTTAGCATTCATATGCCTGCGCATACTGGTGGTAGTTAAGCTAGTAGTGGTGGAACCCCTGCTGAGCCTGGTTTGGCAAATGTTGCACACCACAGTCCGTCGGTCATCCGGTGTTTCCTTAAAGAACCTCCACACTTCTGAAGATCTAGCCCTCGCCGCAAGAGCCCTCACCACGGGAGCTTCACTAGTTGACAGTGGCGCTGATGCACCAGCTCTGGCCCTGCCTCTCCGTCTGGCCCCACCACTGCCTCTTCCAACCTGTTCAGGTCGAGGACTCTCCTCCGTCTCAGAAGCACTGTGTTCACCCGGCCTCTCAACCCAGCTTGGGTCTGTCACCTCATCATCCTCCGATCCCTCAGTCTGCTCCCCCCTCGGACTTCCTGCCCTGACAACAACTTCCCCACTGTCTGACAACCGTGTCTCCTCATCGTCGGACACCTTTTTACACACTTCCACTACGTCAAGAAGGTCATCATCACCCACAGACTGTGACTGGTGGAAAACCTGGGCATCGGAAAATTGCTCAGCAGCAACCGGACAAGTGGTTTGTGACTGTGGGAAGGGTCCAGAAAACAGTTCCTCAGAGTATGCCGGTTCAAATGGCAAATTTTCCTGGGAGGGGGCAGACTGGGGGGGAGGAGGCTGAGGTGCAGGAGCTGGAGGAGTGGGGATTTCGGTGACATGGGTGGACTGCGTGGAAGACTGACTGGTGGTGGACAAATTGCTCGAAGCATTGTCAGCAATCCACGACATCACCTGTTCGCACTGTTCTGGCCTCAACAGTGCTCTACCACGAGTCCCAGTAACTTCAGACATGAACCTAGGGAGTGTAGCTCTGCGGCGTTCCCCTGCTCCCTCATCAGCAGGTGGTGTCTCACCCCGCCCAGGACCACGGCCTCTGACCCCTGCAGTAGTTGGACGCCCACGTCCCCGCCCTCGTCCTCTACCCCTAGCCCTGGGGTTAAACATTTTTAAAATGAGAGTTATAACTTTTTTTTTTTTTTTACTTTTTTTTTTTTTTTTTTGTGTGTTTTTTTTGTGTTTTTTGTTTTTTTTTGTGTTTTTTGTTTTTTTTTGAGTTTTTAGAACCAAACAATCCTATCCTATTGCTATGGCTATTTTCTAGCCAAGTATCAAAGGAAGCACACTACTATGCCAGATGAGATGACACTGAGTTATTGCCTAATAGAAATCCAACCCCTACTGAATTTTGCCACTTCAGCCTTTGCTATGGATATGTGCGCCACTAAGCGCAGAACACAGCGGTCGCAAGTCTCACTACAAATTGCTCAGAATTGGCAAGTACATGCACTGCAGAAACTACAGCCACCAGCAGATCAACCAGAAATCAAATATATAGAACGCTACTGTAGGCTTCAAGAAGCTATTTGTATTCTCCTATGGCTATTTTCTAGCCAAGTATCAAAGGAAGCACACTACTATGCCAGATGAGATGACACTGAGTTATTGCCTAATAGAAATCCAACCCCTACTGAATTTTCCCACTTCAGCCTTTGCTATGGATATGTGCGCCACTAAGCGCAGAACACAGCGGTCGCAAGTCTCACTACAAATTGCTCAGAATTGGCAAGTACATGCACTGCAGAAACTACAGCCACCAGCAGATCAACCAGAAATCAAATATATAGAACGCTACTGTAGGCTTCAAGAAGCTATTTGTATTCTCCTATGGCTATTTTCTAGCCAAGTATCAAAGGAAGCACACTACTATGCCAGATGAGATGACACTGAGTTATTGCCTAATAGAAATCCAACCCCTACTGAATTTTCCCACTTCAGCCTTTGCTATGGATATGTGCGCCACTAAGCGCAGAACACAGCGGTCGCAAGTCTCACTACAAATTGCTCAGAATTGGCAAGTACATGCACTGCAGAAACTACAGCCACCAGCAGATCAACCAGAAATCAAATATATAGAACGCTACTGTAGGCTTCAAGAAGCTATTTGTATTCTCCTATGGCTATTTTCTAGCCAAGTATCAAAGGAAGCACACTACTATGCCAGATGAGATGACACTGAGTTATTGCCTAATAGAAATCCAACCCCTACTGAATTTTGCCACTTCAGCCTTTGCTATGGATATGTGCGCCACTAAGCGCAGAACACAGCGGTCGCAAGTCTCACTACAAATTGCTCAGAATTGGCAAGTACATGCACTGCAGAAACTACAGCCACCAGCAGATCAACCAGAAATCAAATATATAGAACGCTACTGTAGGCTTCAAGAAGCTATTTGTATTCTCCTATGGCTATTTTCTAGCCAAGTATCAAAGGAAGCACACTACTATGCCAGATGAGATGACACTGAGTTATTGCCTAATAGAAATCCAACCCCTACTGAATTTTCCCACTTCAGCCTTTGCTATGGATATGTGCGCCACTAAGCGCAGAACACAGCGGTCGCAAGTCTCACTACAAATTGCTCAGAATTGGCAAGTACATGCACTGCAGAAACTACAGCCACCAGCAGATCAACCAGAAATCAAATATATAGAACGCTACTGTAGGCTTCAAGAAGCTATTTGTATTCTCCTATGGCTATTTTCTAGCCAAGTATCAAAGGAAGCACACTACTATGCCAGATGAGATGACACTGAGTTATTGCCTAATAGAAATCCAACCCCTACTGAATTTTCCCACTTCAGCCTTTGCTATGGATATGTGCGCCACTAAGCGCAGAACACAGCGGTCGCAAGTCTCACTACAAATTGCTCAGAATTGGCAAGTACATGCACTGCAGAAACTACAGCCACCAGCAGATCAACCAGAAATCAAATATATAGAACGCTACTGTAGGCTTCAAGAAGCTATTTGTATTCTCCTATGGCTATTTTCTAGCCAAGTATCAAAGGAAGCACACTACTATGCCAGATGAGATGACACTGAGTTATTGCCTAATAGAAATCCAACCCCTACTGAATTTTCCCACTTCAGCCTTTGCTATGGATATGTGCGCCACTAAGCGCAGAACACAGCGGTCGCAAGTCTCACTACAAATTGCTCAGAATTGGCAAGTACATGCACTGCAGAAACTACAGCCACCAGCAGATCAACCAGAAATCAAATATATAGAACGCTACTGTAGGCTTCAAGAAGCTATTTGTATTCTCCTATGGCTATTTTCTAGCCAAGTATCAAAGGAAGCACACTACTATGCCAGATGAGATGACACTGAGTTATTGCCTAATAGAAATCCAACCCCTACTGAATTTTCCCACTTCAGCCTTTGCTATGGATATGTGCGCCACTAAGCGCAGAACACAGCGGTCGCAAGTCTCACTACAAATTGCTCAGAATTGGCAAGTACATGCACTGCAGAAACTACAGCCACCAGCAGATCAACCAGAAATCAAATATATAGAACGCTACTGTAGGCTTCAAGAAGCTATTTGTATTCTCCTATGGCTATTTTCTAGCCAAGTATCAAAGGAAGCACACTACTATGCCAGATGAGATGACACTGAGTTATTGCCTAATAGAAATCCAACCCCTACTGAATTTTCCCACTTCGGTCTTTGCTATGGATATGTGTGCCACTAAGAGCTAAACACAACGGTAGCAAGTCCCCCTGCTAATTCCTCACAAAATGGTAAAAGATGCAAATTAAAATAAAAAAAGTAGAACGTTATTGTAGCCCTAAGAAGGGCTGTTGGGTTCTTTGAGAATCACTCCTGCCTAACAGTAAGCTAATAGAACACCCTAACGCTTTCCCTGACCAGCAGCAGCTCTCTCCCTAGCGGCATCCAGAGACAGAATGATCCGAGCAGCGCGGCCAGCGGCTAGTCTATCCCAGGGTCACCTGATCTGGCCAGCCAACCACTGCTATCGACGTGTAAGGGTACCACGTCATGCTGGGTGGAGTGCAGAGTCTCCTGGCTTGTGATTGGCTCTGTTTCTGGCCGCCAAAAAGCAAAACGGCGGGAGCTGCCATTTTCTCGAGCGGGCAAAGTATTCGTCCGAGCAACGAGCAGTTTCGAGTACCCTAATGCTCGACCGAGCATCAAGCTCGGACGAGCATGTTCGCTCATCTCTAATGATTAAGACCATGATTAAGACTGTTTTGTAGTGGAAATGTGTTAGTCATTTGTTGAGCCTTTTGCTTAAATACTATATAAATTTTAGATATGGAAGGAAACAAATATATACATGTATATAAGGAAAACATTTTTTATCACCTATGGGAGAGCCGGAGGAAATCTTTTGTTTCTATACTGAATTTGCGCATGTTTTGGGGCATAATGGGGAGCACCGGGAAGACAAGCTAAGAACACAATCAAAAATTTGCCAATTTACCAAGTCCACCCCTTTGAAGATGAGGATTTTTCTTGATGCCTACAAAGGTTTCAAATACCGATTGCTCACATTAGGTGCTTGAAATTGGGAAAAATTGGATAACTTGTAAAAAATATTACATACATCAATTTTCAGATTTTATATCTGATGTGTATGTAATGAAATATCCCCCTTTTCAATTTTGGTGACAGATGGTATAACATGTGAAAAAATGTTGAAAAGTCCTGGGGCAAATCAATATAATTTTTCTTTGGAATCTAAATCTGCAATGAAAAATAGGTCTTCCTATGTAAGATTTGAAAGTTGTGCCCACCCTCAGGGGAATCGGGTGGGGGTTGAGTTTGGTATAATCAAATAGACTTTGTTATATTTGGCAAGTATATTTTTAGTTTTTTGATTTAATGTGTATCTCACAAGATATATCTTTGAAAAAACTAAAAAATAATTTCAAGTACAATTTTACAAATATACAGACATACAGTTCAAGTTTCCTTTCATTAATTTCTCCAGGGGCATTGCCATGTTTCTTCACAACTCCACGAGCGAGCATTGCCCCTTTACAAAATTATTAACAGCCCCCATAGAAAGGAGGCGTGTAAGGAAGAAAATGGCAGGCACAACCACACCTCTGGTGCTTCTGAGCAGCTTATTTGCATAAATAAGTTTCTTTATAAAGACAAATGTTTGGAAAGCTAAAAAGTGCTTCTAATAGTGTACTTATATTTTACTGTTTGGTGCTCTGGGAGCTGTTAGTATCCATTTGATATGTTGCATAGAACCATCTTGTAACTCTAATAATATCTAAATAGATGGTACACATGCTTTTTAACCAAACTCCTTGGTACATGGATGGATTCAATTAGGTGAAATACTAATACAATTTGCAATCTTTTTATTCATCTAAAAATGCTGCAATATAGTAAATAAACTATTTCTTACCTCAGATTTTTTGTAATATCCTTCTGGAAGTTCATCAGTAGCTATGTCAATAAAACACACATCATCCTCTGGAGTTGGCTTTTCACCAAAAACCTTGAAATATAATTTGATAATATGTTTGGCATTTGTAAATGAAATGATGTGCATCAGTATTGCAGTGTATTTTCATGAACAAGCAATCAGATGATAATAAATCAATAAAACGTCCATAAGCCCCTAAAAATATTATGCACAGAAAAGTCTAAATCAGAACACAAACCCCAAATATATAGTATATATATATAGAATAAAAGTAAACAATTATTGAACCCGTATGATGAATTTGTTAAAAAAAAAACGTTAAAAACCTGCCAAAAATTATGATTGTTACCTATTTAATCATACAAAAAATGCAATAAAAAGTGATTAAAAACATATGTACTCCAGAATGATACTGTTGCAAAGTACAACATGTTCCACAAGAAACAAGCCATCTGCCAGCTCCATAGCCAAAAAAGTAAAAATATTGTGCCACTTGGACAGCGATGCAAAAATGATAGATTTTTCCCCACATTTTGCAAATTTAGTAGAACATAAGAAAAAATATTCATGTATGGTATCCCCATAATAGTATCGACCCATAGAATAAAGAAAACATGATTATTAGGCTATACGGTGAACACCAAAAAAAAAAACTCCAGTACAGAATTGATGCTTTTCTACTCCTGACCTAAAAAAGTTAATTCATTTTCGACAATAGGGGATACCATCCCATAAATGGTAGCACTGGAAAAAGCATCTCTTCCCGCAAAAAAATGCTGTCACATGGCCCCAATAACGAAAAAGCGAAAATTTTATAGCCTAGAAAGGGGGTCAATGAGGAAACTATAATCCTGGCAGCTGCAGGGTGCTCCTTCCCTTCTGAATCTCTCTGTGCGCCCATAAAACAAGTAACGGCCACATGTGGGGGGTTTCTGTACTCGGGAGAAATTGCTGAACAAATTGTAAGATGGGTTTTCTCTTTTTATCTTTTGAAAATGTGTAAATTTTAGGGCTAAATGAACATATAACCGACAAACTTTGACCATTCTAAATTTCACCACCATTTTGATTTAAGATGATCGCAAGGGGTTAACAATCTTCCTAAAAGCTGTTTCTGATAGTTTGAGGGGTGCAGATTTGAAAATGGGTTGGTTATATAGGGGGTTTTAATGCTAAATATTTAAAATTTCATTCAAAACAGTATTTATCCCCAAAATAGTAAATTCTGAAAATACAGAAAATTGTTATCGATTTGTAAGCCGCGCGACATAAAAATTTCAAAAATTATGAAAATGTAAAGTAGACATATGGAAAATGTTATTCAGCAATTCAGCAATATATTTTTTGCAAATAAACACAAAACTTATCAGCCAACATTTACCTCTAAAGTGAAGTACAACATGTGGGGAAAAAACATTCTCAGAATCGCATTGATAAGTAACAGTGTTCAAAAGTTATAACCGTATAAAGCGACACATGTCAGAATACAAAAAAATTGTGGCAGAGCCTTAAGCTATAAAATGGCTACGTCCTTAAGTTGGTTTCACATGTGTAAAAGTTTTTTATCTTTATGTGTTGACATTGTACATCCAAGTTTATACTTCTGGCTTCATTTCTAGTCATGATTGCAGTCTGCTAGCTATTATTTTGCCAGCTGAGTCATTGTTCTTTGCATGTCTCTGATTTGTATACGTATTTGTTTAGTGTTTTTTACATTGATGCAAAAGACAGAGACTTTGTACTTTCTGATTTGCAACACAAATGTGTACATATTCAGGAAACACAAGTAATCTATGTATGGCATTTTCATAGAACATAGTCCAGTAGGCCCAAAGTAACTCATATTTGATAGAATGTTAGAATGTTAATGATGAGTTACCATTTAAAGATGCAAGGCAAATGTTAACCAGAATGCCTGGATTAGCTAAAAGCTACTTTGCATTTTATATTTAAAAGATGTTGAAAGGTAGATGAACATTTAATTTGTGATTTTGTTAACAGTATCTTATCTTTATGCATTGAATGGGGTTTCCTATTACCTGAAAAAAGTGTCTAAGAGGATGCATAATTAACTTATATAATTATATAAAAGTGCCCCATAATAATCAGGTGAATAGCTGTTGTATGTAGAATTACCTTTAAAGACAAGGGGTCACTCTATCAATCTTGGCCAGTTGTGACAAACCTCGGAGCCCCCTCTGCAGGCACATAGTGCGCCACCCAGTACAGACTTCACCAGACAGGACTCAAAGCCTCCTCCGGCAGTCCTGGGTAGCCCCAGATTTGTTGCATTCAGCACTATTTTAAAGCAACACTTCCTTGGACTAAAGGAGGAGCAAGGAGATATGGAAAGGTCTGGATTATGGTTGGAGCTCCTGCCCTGCAAATCTTCCTGTTTTAGGGGACCCTGAAGGGAATGATAATCCAAATTTCCCCTCATTATTTCAACGGTATTGTGTCTCAAAAGCTGGTAACAGCAGAGAGACAGTCAAAGGCATCAAAATGGTCTAACACATAGATTTATTCTTAAAGAAGAGTAACATTATGAGACATCATCCTAAAAGCCTTTGGCATTACACTTTGATGTGTATCCATGAGATCCAAAACAAAATCTCAAACAAAATGTGTGAATTTTTTATCCCTCGCCCTTGCCCTCTAACTTATTTTTGATGGATGTGTCTTTTTTCAACCTTATTTCTTCAGCCTTATGTCACATGTTCTCTTTTTATAAGAATTCTATAGGCCCTATGCTAATTGTGTTCTTGAATTTTGCATATAAAATAGTACACGGTTAGCTCTTACATTCCCACTACTGGGGTCAACTTATTCAGCAGAGAAGTTTTGAATTAAAAGCTACAGTATTTTAAAAGAAGAATGAAAAATGATAAGGATAAGACATAACGGGAACATGTCATCAGAAATTGGCCTAATAAACCACTACCTTCATGTTGTCAAGATGAAAAGCTTCTAGATCATGTCTATTCCACAGTCCAGTGTGGCATCATCCATAAAATCAACTTTGAAGTGAGATTTAAATTGGTTTTATGAAGTCAAGTTTTAAAACTGAAGTTAACCTTAGAATGCCCCCTTCACTGTAATAATGGTCCTGCCTCCAGGGACATCATGACCAGATCTCCTGAAGTCCGATGCATTATGTCAATCACAAGGGAGGAGGTGTTGAGAGGCAGGGAGAGCTTGACATCAGTGCTAAACTCTCTGCATCCCTGACTTGATGCAACCAATTAACATCTCACTTCAAAGTAGATTTTTTTGGATGATGCCACCACACTAGGCCTGAAAGAACCATGATCTGGAACCTATCCAGCTGTTGACATACTGGTAGCGGTTTATTAGGCCAATTTCTGATGACAGGTTCCCTTTAAGGAAGATCAATGACAAGATGTTTGTTTCAGCAGTAATAAGAGAGAGAGAGAATGCTCACCCTTGTATTGCAGCCATTGTTATTTTCAAACTTGGTTTCTATTCGGATTTGAAATTTTGGCAGAAAAGAGCACTATAAAAAAAATATCATCCATAAATATCATGTGTTATGTTACAGGAAAAAGAAATTGTTTAAACTTGTAGGTTGGACTGAAACTAAAACTAAGAAGTGGTAAATGGTAAACACAGTTAAATGTCCGAGTTTCAACTACAAAGGCCTGGATATTTGTACCTTGGACCTGTTTTAGCACTTTCCCATAAAACTGCCTGGAGATGCATTTCTTCTAACCCTAAAATGCCTTTGTTTATAGGTTTCTATGAAACTCTGTTATGCAAGGAGTTTCTAGTGCTATATTAACTTGAGATGTTAAAGGGAATATATAACACCAGTCTTGATACCCAGTACATTGGAGTAGTTCTTTAGAAGTCACACTGTCATTAAATAATACCATATATCTTCAGCTTTCTTGGTGTAAGAAAATAAAAAGCCAAGAGATTATATATTTGAACCACCAATGATACCAGTTTTTACTGTAAATTAAACAGAATTAGGGCAACATATAACGTTAAGAAGGCAAAAATTCTTGTGTTGAAATTTCCACGCCGCAAAATAGGTGATTTTCTTTCCACTAAATTGTGCACTGGAATTATGAATTCACCTTTTTATTGTTAAAAGGGAACCTTTCACCAGCATACCCCACAAAATCCAAAGCACACTTGGGTAGGGTAGTGAATATCCTTTAGCACTCCGTCTTTTATCCTTAAAAATTGTCCATTTACGTACAAAATAATGATTTCATTAAAAATGTAAGTGAGCTAAGAAGTGTCTCTCAGTTCTAGTTATCTGAAGTTATAATTTAGGGTATTTCATGTCTTCATGAAATTCTGAGGTTCTTTTGGTCTGCAGACTAGTACACCCTGGTTTTTGTAAATTTTGATAGCTGCTAGTTACTGGCTCATTTAACATAATTTATCTATTTTATTTCTTTAATTATTTTATCCCTTAACCCCTTAACGCTGAAGCCACTTTTCACCTTCCTGACACGGCCCATTTTTTAAAATCTGACATGTGTCTATTTAAGTGGTTATAACTTTGGAACACTTTAACATATCCAGTTGATTTTGAGATTGTTTTTTCGTGACACATTGTACTTCATGTTGGTCGAGAAATTTAATCAATATGTTTGGTATTTATTTATGAAATAAATGAAAATTTGCCAAAAATTTTGAAAAAAAACAATGTTTTCAAAATTCAAAATTTTCTACTTTTTGGAAAGTTAGTCATATCACTAAAATAACTTGATAACTAACATTTTCCATATGTCTGCTTTAACTTGGCATCATTTTTCAAACCTCTTTTCCTTTTTTTTAGGATGTTAGGAGGCTTATAACTTTAGGTGCAATTTTTCTGATTTTCACGAAAATCATCAAAACCTACTTTTGGAGGGTCAGTTTAGTTAGAAGTGACTTTATAAGGCCTACATGATAGAAAACCCCCACAAATGACACCATTTTAGAAACTACACCCCTCAAAATATTCATAACAACCTTTGGGAATTTTGTTAACCCTTTGAGCGTTTCATGAGGGTGAAAGATAAATGAAAGTGAAATTACAGAAATGTAATTTTATCTTACAATAGATTCATTGAACACTAAAATTTGCACCTTCACAATGGGTTAAAAAGGAAAATGCATTTTACCATGTTTAAGGCAATTCCTCCTGAGCATGCCAATGCCCATTTTGTCACTGTACCCTTCTGTACGGGCACAGGGGGGCACTTGGAATGGAAAGAGCGTTGTTTCGTTTTTGCAGGGCAAATATGGCTGAAAAATTTTTCATGTGTCAGGATGCATTTGGAGAGCCATAATGGTACCAAAACAGAGGAAAGCCCCAACAAGAGACACCATTCTGGAAAGTACACCCCTTGGAGAGTTTAGCAAGGTGTAATTTGTGTATTTGCCCAAACAGGTGTTTGATTCAATTAGGCCCCAAAAGGGAAAAAAGGTGAAAATGTTCTCAAAAAAGTCACTTTTACCCCAAATTTTTGTAAGCCACAAGGGATAAAAGATGAAACAACTCCCATAAATGTGTAAAACTATTTCTCCTAAGCACAGAACTGCACCACTTTTGCATATAAAGTGTTGTATGGGTACACAGTAGGGCTCAGAAGGGAAGGAGGAGCTTTGGCCTTTTAGAAGCCAGATTTGACAATCATCCATTACATGTGTCAGGATGCATTTGGAGAGCCCTAGTGGTACCAAAACAGAGCGGAACCCCAACAAGTGACACCATTTTGGAAAGCACACCCCTTAGAGAATTTAGTAAGGTGTAATATGAGTATTTGTCCATATAGGTGTTTGATTTAATTAGGGCTTAAATAGGACAAAGGTGAACATTTTCTTATAAAGGTCATTGTACCCCTAATTTTTTGAAGCCACAAGGGATAAAAAAAATGTAATAACCCCCCAAAATGTGTAAACCTATTTCTCTCAAGTGTAGAAGTACCCCACATGTGTATATAAAATGTTGTATGGGCGCACAGTAAAAGGAAAGGGGGAGGTTTGCCTTTTAGAAGCCAAATTTGACAGAAATGTTTGACATGCATTTGGAGAGCCCTAGTGGTATAAAACAGATAAGAATCCAAAAAGTGACCCTAATTTATGAACACACACCCCTTAGAGAATTTTGCAATGTGTAATATATGTATTTGCCCCTACAGGTGAATGATCCAATTAGGCCCTAAACATTAAAAAGGTGAAAATTTTCCTATAAATGTCACTTTACCCCTAATTTATGTAAGCCACAAGGGATAATATATTAAATAACCCCGAAAAAGGTGTAAAACTATTTCTCCTGAGTGTAGAAGTACCCCACATGTGCATATAAAATGCTTTATGGGCGCACAGTAGAGGAAAAGAGGGATGTTTGTCTTTTAGAGGCCAAATTTGCAAGAAATCCTTCACATGTGTCAGGATACATTTGGAGAGCCGTAGTGGTACCAAAACAGAGGAAAACCCGAAAAGTGACCCTAATTGTTGAATGTACACCCCTTGGGGAATTTAGCAAGGTGTAATATGTGGTGTAGTGTAAAACACGTGGTGAAATGAGCATTTGAACATACAGGTGGTTTCCAAATACGATGTGCGATGGAGTCCAAGATGGAAATTGCAATTATTTCTGGAACGTTCAGTGCCCGTTATGTGGCGCCCCTTATGAAATAATGTGGAGGGGTATAGGGAGCAACGTGACCTACCAGTTGTTACAATTATTAATTTTACTGAATTCACAACAGGTTGGGCGTGAATTTTGAATGTGTTGCGTATAAGGAGGTAGAATAGACCAGGGGACCATCTAAACTTTTGTCACACTTGGAGTTGTCGCAGGTCTCTTAGTAGTATATAGTGTCCATCCTTAGTATATAGTGTCCATCCTTAGTATATAGTGTCCATCCTAACTCCTCTTTTGGAACAGACTCTTTATTGAGTCCTACCTTTAGAAGCAGCAGAATTTACTGTGAAAATGCTGCCCTGACAAAATACAGGAACATCTAAACCAGAGGTACAGGGGCCCCGTCCTTCTTGTCCCAATATTAGTTTCCTAATATCTTCCTCTTGAAAACGGAGAAATGATACGGCAGGACCTGCACATTGGAACAGCTCGTAAGAGTTGTACAGCGTAATCTGTACAATGTACACGGCCAGCGCTTTTGTACCATATCTTCGTTTTAGTAGGGAAATTATCGCCAAGTGTTGCTCTTATTCACCCTAGCGATGCCCATTGTGACGAATATTGCTGCTTTTAGCTGGACCAAATCGACCAGCCAATAGCGGCAAACATGGACAGAGGGGGGCAACAAAACCCCTCTGAACCACAAGGCACAATTGGTGGCTGTCAGGAACAGCCGCCACTCTGCCCCGATCACCGTGTCTACAGACATGGTGACCGGTATTACTGACGTCATAAGTAAATTCGCTGCTATTGGCTCGTCTGAATTGATGAGCCAATAGCAGCGATAATAAACTGGGGGTGTGTGGGGGGGACATAACCCTTCTGGTCCATGGGGCAGGATGGATGGCTGTTAGGATCAGCTGCCATCTTGCCCCGATCACTGTGTCTGAACCGTGTTGGCAAGTCACTACCCGCCGCACCGTTCTATTACAACGCTCGTTGGGAATAGGCTATACAATCTTTATTTTTTAACCCCTAGGGGACGCAGCCTCTTTTGGCCTTAAGGACGCGGTCCCATTTTTCAAATCTGACCTGTGTCACTATAAGTGGTTATAGCTTTGGAACGCTATGAGATATCCAGGGGATTTTGAGATTGTTTTCTCGTGACACATTGTACTTCAAATTAGTTTAAAAATTTGGATGAAATCTTTTGCGTTTAGTTATGAAAAAAACCAAAATTTGGCAAAAATTTGGAAAAATTCTTTATTTTCAACATTCTAAATTCTCTACTTTTGATGCAGATAGTCATAGCACCCAAATAAATTCATAACTTACATTTCCCAAATGTCTGCTTTATGTTGGCATGGTTTTTTAAGATTCCACATATTTTACTAGAATGTTATGAGGCTCAGAATTTAGGTATCATTTTTCACATTTTTTGTAAAATCACCAAAACCTGTATTTAGATGGACCTGCTCAACTTCTAATTGACACCGAGAGGCCTAAATAATAGCGAGACTCATAAATTACCCCATTGTGGAAACTACACCACTCAATGTATGAAAAACCACTTTTAAGAAGTTTGTTAACCCTTTAGGTGTTTTATAGGGGTTAAAACAAAATGGAGGTGCAGTCTGCAAATTGTAATATTTTTTCACAATACACTCATTTTGGGTGGAAAATTAAACATTTACAATGGATTAAATTAAAAAAGGCTCCACAAAGTTTGTTACCCAATCTCTCCCGAGTACACGGATACCCCACATGTGGTGGTAACCTGCTGTATGGGCGCACGCCTGGGCATAGGAGGGAAGGAGGCGCCATCCAGATCAGATTTGCTATGTCACATTGTACAGGCTATAATTTTTTTTCTTTTTTTATTGTGGACCTATAGGGGCTTATTTATTTTGCCACATGAGATGCACTTTTCTGGTACGTAATTTCGGGGAATCTCTAGGCTAATTGGTGAGATTTTATTAACTCTTTGTTGGTGGAGGAAATGAAAATCATCACTTTTTAGGAAGATTTTTGTTTGTTTTTTTTTTGGCCGTTTACCATACCATAAAAATAGTATATTATTTTTATTCTATGGGTCGCCACGATTACGAAAAGACCTCATTTATATAGATTTTTTATTTTTCCCATTTTTACTGAATAAAAAGTAATTTGGCAAAAATGTTGTTAATTTTAGCATCACCGACTTTCATATGCATAACTTTTTTATTTTTCGCCTCACAAATCTGTTTAAGGGCTTATTTTTTGCGAGAAGGATGGTTCTTTTTAGTGGTCTTATTTTAGATTGCATAACATTTTTTAAATTAATTTTTAGAGCATTTTTTATAGGGTATTAATTGAAAATTGTCTTTTTTTTTTTAGCTTTTTTTGGGGTTTTTTTAACGGGGTTCACTTTGCGAATCTAATAACGATTCTGTTTTATTATTCAGATTGTTACGGACGCAGGGATACCAAATATGTGGGGGTTTTGTGTATTTTATTCAATTGTACTGAATAAAAACCAATTTGGAGAAAATCTTGTTCATTTTAGCATCACCATCTTTTCATATGCATAACTTTTTTATTTTTCGGCTGACAAATCTAGTTAGGGGCTTATTTTTTGCGAGAAGAGTTGTTCTTTTTAGTGGGCTTATTTTGGAGTGCATAACATTTTTTAAATCACTTTTTAGAGCATTTTTTATAGGGTATTAATTAAAAATTATCTTTTTTCGGAACGTTTTTGCTTTTTTTTTTCCTACGGCGTTTACCGTGCGGGTCCAGTAACGATTCGGTTTTATTATACAGATTGTTACGGACGCGGCAATACCAAATATGCGGGTTTTTTTTGTGTTTTTGTGTTTTTTATACTTTATTAAGTGTTTTTATAGGAAAGTGACATTTTAGGGGCTTATATTTTAATGTATTTATTTTTTATTTATTGTAATGTGATAACTTTAGTGTTTTTTACTTTTTTTTACTTATACATACTTGAACTTGAACCAGTGATGCTCTGATCACTGGTTTAAGTCCAATACACTGCTCTACAATACTATTTTATTGTAGAGCAGTGTAAACTGTCTGAGCAAGCTTGCGCATGCTCAGACAGTTTACAGTCAGACCCGGAAGGGGTCTGGCTGCCATGGCAACCGGGCAGCTCCGAGGCACATGCCAGTCATCGGAGCTGCCCAGAAGTGGATCGGATCCCCCGGTAAGCGGCACGGGGGATCCAATTCACGGCGCAGACACCCTTACACGCCGCGGTCATGCTTGACCGCGGCGTGTAAGGGGTTAACACCCGCGATCGGAGCCGGCTCCGATCGCGGGTGTTAGCGCAGGCTGTCAGCTGTACTAGACAGCTGACAGCCGCTGCTTCTGGTGCCGGCTCCGTTCGCGAGCCGGTGCCAGAAGCAGGACGTTATAGAACGTCCTGGTGCGCTCAGTATGTAGCCTCGGGGACGTACTATAACGTCCTGGTGCGCCTAAGGGTTAAGCAATTTAGACAAATAAGGGCTTATTTTTTGCGAGACGCGATGCACTGTAAAAAAAAACTTTATTTTAGAGGGTGTTTAGCTTATTGAAGCAATTTTATTAACTTTTTTCGTGTGGAAGAAAATAAAATCATCAATTCTTGTTTTGGATTTTTAGCATTTTTGAGGGGGGGTTCGCTGTAGCATAACAATAATATATTATCTTTATTCTACGGATCACTACGATTACGGTGATACCTCATTTATATAGTTTTATTTATATTTGTCCAATTTTATTGAAGGAAAACTAGAATAGAAAAAATTTAATTTGTTTTAGTATTGCCATCTTTATAGCGGCATAACTATAGTATTTTTTGGTTGACGGAGCTGGTTGTGAGCTTATTTTTTGCGTGACAAGTTGTTCTTTTCAGTGGTATCATTTTGGCGCTTGTAACTTTTTCGGATCACTTTTTAGAACATTTTTTGTAAAGCAATTTGATAAAAAGTTTTAATTTTTGGCAAGTTTTTGGTTTTTTTTTTTACCACGTTCACCGAGCGGGTCCAATTATGATTAGGATTTATTGTACAGATTGTTACGGACGCGGCGATACCAAATAAGTGGGGTTTTTTTGTGATTTAGTGTATTTTATACTTTATTACTTGTGTAAAGGGAAATGTGGTGTTTGGGGGGACTTTCACTTTCTTTTATTATTTATTTTTATTTTAAAAAACCTTTATTTATTGTTTTAACTTTTTTTTACAGGTTCGTTTTTTTTTAATGCTCGTTTAACTCTCAGCATACTCTACTTTTGTAAGTCATGCATGTGAAAAACGCACCATACAAGTCTATGGAGATGCATCAAAGACACATGGCACTTGCAATGCGTTTTTGACTGATAAATTGCCATAGAAAAGATAGATCACAGTCCTGAATCTTTTTCACATGCATTTTCTGGGTGTGAATAAGGCATTGAAATTGTCAAAAAAAATGTGCATGAAAAACTAACTAACTGAAAATTGATTGAACTCTGATGAAAAATGTCAGTTTTTCACTGACCAAACCCTGATCAGACTCTGAAGTGGTCTGCAACGCAAGTGTGAAAGAGGCCTTAGTTCCCAATGGTAGCAATGAAAACTTCAGCTTGTCAATGCTTGTTAATAAAACATAATGAAACCTATCTAAATTTACTAAAGAAATAAAATGAATATGCAATTTGGCATGCACAGTGAAAGCTGCAAGAACTGAGCTCTCACAAAAATTTCGCAAATGTGTTTTTTTGTCAATTTCAATGCATTTGGAACCATTTTCCAGCTTCCAAGTATTTCACATGCAATATCAAATACTGACAGCTGCAAGTACAGTTTGTTAGAAATTAGTAGACTTGCTTTTTGCTGGTCTGATTATATTCCAAAAATGGTGCCAAAAAGTGCTGGGAAATCAGTGCAGGAAAAGTGTTGGATTTCAAAAACTGCACCCAAATTGAGCGTCCAATAAAAGCATGGGCGTTTGTGTCAGAAAACTGAGGATTTGTGGCACTGACAGAAACCTGTAAGAAAAGGCACAGAATAGAAAAAAATCCTAGGATTCCTGACAACAAAACAGGTGCAAAACCTTTCATAAATGTCCCCCTTTGACTTATCAGTTTTTTTAAATTTCAGGCATCACTAACTTCATACAGCAACTTGAGTTTCAGATTTGCTGGCTTCAGTCAATTTTAAATTTTTTCGTGTTGATCCGTTTGAAGGGTTATTAATAGAGACCAGCGAGCACTAAAATGCTCGGGTACTCGTTATTCGAGACAAACTTTTCCCGATGCTCGTCTCGAATAACGAGCCCCATTGAAGTCAATGGGAGACTCGAGCATTTTTCAAGGGGACCAAGGCTCTGCACAGGGAAGCTTGGCCAAACACCTGGAAACCTCAGAAAAGGATGGAAACACCACGGAAATGGACAGGAAACAGCAGGGGCAGCATGCATGGATGCCTCTGAGGCTGCTTAAACGCACCATTATGCCAAAATTATGGGCAACAGCATGGCCATGACAGAGTGACAGAATGAAGCTAGATAGCATCTAAAACATCCAATAATTGACCCTGACACTATAGGGGACGGCATGCAGAGGCAGCGGCAGCAGCGGCAGGCTAGAGAGTGGCATGGCGACATACCCTAAATGGACTCAGGCTTCAAACCAATGGGTGGCAGAGAGGAACCAAAGGAGATGAGCAAGAAGCGCTCAAATAATATCGGTACATGATAAAAGTTTGCCAGTATATTTTGTGGATTACACAGCAGGGTGGCGACAAAAGTAACATGGAAGCCATGAAAACAATCCAAAATTCTGCCTGACACAGCTCGTTTGATAAGGGGACCATGTATGGAGGCAGTGAACTAGTAGTAGATTAAAGGTGCTGCAGTTAAAACTATGTTAGTTGGATCTTGGCATGGAGCTGGCGCTCCGCTGCCAGGTGAGCTTTCGCCAATCCAAGCCCCTGTCTCTAGGCTACTCCCCAAACAGCACTTCTAAGAACCTTTTGTATAAGATCAAGTGTAGTAGCGTTCTTATAAGTTTAGGATATGGCGGGTGAGGGGAATGTAAACAGATGCACAAGAAGCGCCGAAATAATATTGGTTAATCATAAAAGTTTGCCAGTATATTTTGTGGATAACACAGCAGGGTGGCGACAAAGTTAACAACTTTGATGTGGAATCCATGAAAACAACCCAAATTTCTGCCTGACACACCTCGTTTGATAAGGGGACGATGTATGGAGGCAGCTATATGGACGACTTTTGGAGGTAGCAATGGAGACAACGTGTGGAAGCTGCTATGGAGACAATTTAATTTGGATAGTGCCTGTATGTGGCAGTCCAAAAAAGTTTTCAAACCAGAGGAGCAGGTAGGTGGCCCTCCAGAAAAATTAAATGCATAAAGTACTATAGCTAGAGCCAGTTGGCCCTGTCAAAAAATAGCCAGTTTCCTCTGCTTTAGTGTACAAAGAGGAGGAGAAGGAGGAAAATGAGGAGGGGGAGTACATAAATTATTCAGGTTGAGCTTCCTTCACCTGGTGGAGATTGGAAATTATGAGAAATCCAGGCTTTATTCATCTTAATAAGCGTCAGCCTGTCAGCGCTGTCAGTCGACAGGCGTGTACGCTTATCGGTGATGCCACCAGCTGCACTGAAAACCCGCTCTGACAACACGCTAGCGGCAGGGCAGGCAAGAACTTCCAAGGCGTACAGCGCCAGTTCGTGCCACATGTCCAGCTTTGAAACCCAGTAGTTGTAGGGAGCTGTGTGATCATTTAGGACGATGGTATGGTCAGCTACGTACTCCCTCACCATCTTTCTGTAAAGATCAGCCCTACTCTGCTGAGACTGGGGACAGGTGACAGTGTCTTGCTGGGGTGACATAAAGCTGGCAAAAGCCTTGTAAAGCGTACCCTTGCCAGTGCTGGACAAGCTGCCTTCTCGCCTACTCTCCCTCGCTACTTGTCCCGCAGAACTATGCACTCTGCCGCTAGCGCTGTCAGAAGGGTAATACTGTTTCAGCTTGTGCACCAGGGCCTGCTGGTATTCATGCATTCTCACACTCCTTTCCTCTCCAGGGATGAGAGTGGAAAGATTTTGCTTGTACCGTGGGTCCAGGAGAGTGAATACCCAGTAATCGGTGCTGGAATAAATTCTTTGAACGCAAGGGTCACGGGATAGGCAGCCTAGCATGAAATCTGCCATATGCGCCAGAGTCCCAACGCGCAAGAATTCACTCCCCTCACTGGCCTGACTGCCCATTTCCTCCTCCTCCAACTCCTCTTCTTCTGCCCATACACGCTGAACAGTGAAGGACTGAACAATGGTCCCCTCTTGTGTCTCGCCAACATTCTCCTCCTCTTCCTCCTCATCCTCCTCCACCTCCTCCGATATGCGCTGAGAAACAGACCTGAGGGTGCTTTGGCTATCAACAAGGGAATCTTCTTCCCCCGTCTCTTGTGACGAGCTCAAAGCTTCCGACTTCATGCTGATCAGAGAGTTTTTCAACAGGCCAAGCAACGGGATGGTGAGGCTGATGATGGCGGCATCGCCACTGACCATCCGTGTTGACTCCTCAAAGTTACTCAGCACCTGACAGATATCAGACATCCACGTCCACTCCTCATTGTAGACTTGAGGAAGCTGACTGACCTGACTACCAGTTCTGGTGGAAGTTGACATCTGGCAGTCTACAATCGCTCTGCGCTGCTGGTAAACTCTGGATAACATGGTTAATGTTGAATTCCACCTCGTGGGCACGTCGCACAACAGTCGGTGAGCGGGCAGTTGGAGGCGGCGCTGCGCTGCCCTGAGAGTGGCAGCATCTGTGCTGGACTTCCTGAAATGCGCACAGATGCGTGAGCAAATCAGACAGATTGGGGTATGTCTTGAGGAAACGCTGAACTATGAGATTTAACAGATGGGCCAGGCATGGCACATGTGTCAGTCTGCCGAGTTGCAGAGCCGCCACCAGGTTACGGCCGTTGTCACAGACAACCATGCCTGGCTTCAGGTTCAGCGGTGCCAGCCACAGATCAGTCTGCGCCGTGATGCCCTGTAATAGTTCTTGGGCGGTGTGCCTTTTATCGCCTAGGCTCAGCAGTTTGAGCACCGCCTGCTGTCGCTTAGCGACGGCACTGTTGCTGTGCCTAGAGCTAGCGACTGATGGTGCCATGCCCACGGATGGTAGTTCGGAGGAGGAGGTGGAGGAGGGGTGGGAGGAGGAGGAGGCATAGTAGGCCTGAAAGACCTGGACCGAGGTAGGCCCCCGCAATCCTCGGCGTCGGCAGTATATGACCAGCCGCAGGGTCAGACTCGGTCCCAGCCTCCACCAAGTTAACCCAATGTGCCGTCAGCGATATATAGTGGCCCTGCCCGGCAGCACTCGTCCACGTGTCCGTGGTCAGGTGGACCTTGTCAGAAACGGCGTTGGTCAGGGCACGGATGATGTTGTCTGACACGTGCTGGTGCAGGGCTGGGACGGAACATCGGGAAAATTAGTGGCGGCTGGGGACCGAATACCGAGGGGCGGCCGCCGCCATGAGGTTGCGAAAGGCCTCGGTCTCTACTAGCCTATAGGGCAGCATCTCCAGGCTAAGCAATCTGGAGATGTGCACATTAAGGGCTTGGGCGTGCGGGTGGGTTGCACTATATTTCCTTTTCCGCTCCAGCGTCTGGGGTATGGAGAGCTGAACGCTGGTGGATGCTGTGGAGGATCGTGGAGGCGACGATGGGGTTTTTGTGCCAGGGTCCTGGGCAGGGGGCTGACTATCAGCTGACACAGGGGAAGGAGCAGTGGTGTGCACGGCCGGAGGTGAACGGGCTTGGTGCCACTGAGTGGGGTGTTTAGCATTTATATGCCTGCGCATACTGGTGGTAGTTAAGCTAGTAGTGGTGGAACCCCTGCTGATCCTGGTTTGGCAAAGGTTGCACACCACAGTCTGTCGGTCATCCGGTGTTTCCTTAAAGAACCTCCAGACTTCTGAAAATCTAGCCCTCGCCGCGGGAGCCCTCGTCACGGGAGCTTCACTACGTGACACATTTGGCGCTGATGCACCAGCTCTGGCCCTGCCTATCCGTCTGGCCCCACCACTGCCTCTTCCAACCTGTTCTGGTCGAGGACTCTCCTCCGTCTCAGAAGCACTGTGTTCACCGGCCTCTCAACCCAGCTTGGATCTGTCACCTCATCATCCTCCGATCCCTCAGTCTGCTCCCCCCTCGGACTTCCTGCCCTGACAACAACTTCACCACTGTCTGACAACCGTGTCTCCTCATCGTCGGACACCTCTTTACACACTTCTTCCACTACGTCAAGAAGGTCATCATCACCCACAGACTGCGACTGGTGGAAAACCTGGGCATCGGAAAATTGCTCAGCAGCAACCGGACAAGTGGTTTGTGACTGTGGGAAGGGTCCAGAAAACAGTTCCTCAGAGTATGCCGGTTCAAATGCCAAATTTTCCTGGGGGGGAGGAGGCTGAGGTGCAGGAGCTGGAGGAGTGCCGATTTCGGTGACATGGGTGGACTGCGTGGAAGACTGACTGGTGGACAAATTGCTCGAAGCATTGTCGGCAATCCACGACATCACCTGTTCGCACTGTTCTGGCCTCAACAGTGCTCTACCACGAGTCCCAGTAACTTCAGACATGAACCTAGGGAGTGTAGCTCTGCGGCGTTCCCCTGCTCCCTCATCAGCAGGTGGTGTCTCACCCCGCCCAGGACCACGGCCTCTGACCCCTGCAGTAGTTGGAAGCCCACGTCCCCGCCCTCGTCCTCTACCCCTAGCCCTCGGGTTAAACATTTTGAAAATGAAAGTTATAACTTTAATTTTTTTTTTTACTTTTTTTTGTGGTTTTTAGTTTTTAAAACCAAACGATGCTATCCTATTGCTATGGCTATTTTCTAGCCAAGTATGAAAGCACACTGCTATGCCAGATGAGATGACGCTGAGTTATGAAAAAATAAACGTAAAATAAAAAGTAAATGGCAGACTGTGCCTAATTGAAATCCAACCCCTAATAAATTGTCCCATTTCGGTCTTTGCGATGGATATGTGCGTCACTAAGCGCTAAACACAACGGTCGCAAGTCTCACTGCAAATTCCTCACAATATGGTAGTAGATGCACTACAGCAAGGCCAGCCACTAGCAGATCAACCATAAATAAAATATATAACGCTATTGTAGGCCTAAGTAAGCCGTTTGGATTCTCCTATGGCTATTTTCTAGCCAAGTATGAAAGCACACTGCTATGCCAGATGAGATGATGACGCTGAGTTATGAAAAAATAAACGTAAAATAAAAAGAAACTGGCAGACTGTGCCTAATTGAAATCAAACCCCTAATAAATTGTCCCACTTTGGTGTTTGAGGTGGATATGTGTGTCACTAAGAGCTAAACACAACGGTAGCAAGTCCCCCTGCAAATTCCTCACAATATGGTACTAGCTGCAAATAAAAAAAAAAAATGTATAACGTTATTGTAGCCCTAAGAAGGGCTGTTGGGTTCTTGTAGAATCACTCCTGCCTAACACTATTCTAATAGAACACCCTAACGCTTTCCCTGACCAGCAGCAGCTCTCTCCCAAGCGGCATCCAGACACAGAATGATCCGAGCAGCGCAGGCAGGGGCTAGTCTATTCCAGGGTCACCTGATCTGGCCAGCCAACCACTGCTATCGACGTGTAAGGGTACCACGTCATGCTGGGTGGAGTGCAGAGTCTCCTGGCTTGTGATTGGCTCTGTTTCTGGCCGCCAAAAAGCAAAACGGCGGGAGATGCCATTTTCTCGAGCAGGCGAAGTATTCGTCCGAGCAACGAGCAGTTTCGAGTACGCTAATGCTCGAACGAGCATCAAGCTCGGACGAGTATGTTCGCTCATCTCTAGTTATTAACTAAAAAGTCAACATTGCTTAGAGGGACATTTGGCATATTCACAGGATCTTTGAAACCAACATCAAATTTGCCTCCAACTCCCTGCCCCTACTGGCGCTTTGGCTGCTCTGAATCAAAAGGTGGTTTTAAATATACTTCTGTAAAACTCAACAACTGCCAGCAAGTAAGACAGCCATGAATGTGATGTTAACTCTGCATTCACTAAAGATAGGGAAACTGTAAGGAAGTAGGAAGCACCTTCCTTTCTGAATGTCGAAATGCTGCAGACTCTATAAACATCTTGTCTGACCATTAATAGATTAGTCCTGGAAACTCCCTTTAAATGCTGTACAAAACCTTGTTGATGGTCAAAGAAAAAAAAAAAGTAGGATCATTTGACTTACTGTGTATTCTGTTTTCAAGCCAACAGGGAACCATAAAGAAAAAAAAAACACAAGGTACAGATTAGATAGGTGCACATTATATTTCAGTACAATGTTGAGACATTTTAAGTGAAACGTACATTGCTAATAAAAAAAACTCACTTTTGTTTATCTATTTTGCGTTAATTTTTATTGATTTATAAAAATAGCACTCTGGTGACAGGTTCCCTTTAAATGAGTTTTGTCAGTATTACATAATTAGATAGAAAGTTAGAAAATTAAATATGTCCAACAAGTTTAACGAAAAAAAGAAAGGGGACAGCACAGGGGAAGGGGAGCAAGGGAAAATAATTCTACATAACTACATTATTAGAAATATAACAGCATCTATGCTCATTTGGAAGCTCTCTGCAAACTATTAAATACTTAAATACAATTCCAAACAGTTTTTTCAAAAAGGATGTAAGGATCTGCAGTATGCAAAGGTTGGGATTTACTCTTAGAAATTTCAGCAATGTTGACCAGTGCTCTAATTACTTTAGATTTTGAGTGTTGCTTATTTCTATTTTTCCGTATTTTTCTTCATGAAGGAACTGACAAAACTGCTGTGGATCTTATTGATATTTTTTGCTGTAGATTATGATCTGAACTAATATTAGAAAATGTGTGTCTTGTTTCATGGATACTGGATATATTTTGTTGTGTCCCTCTAAATATAAGGAAAATAACAGAATCAACTAAATGTTTCTTATCTATAAAATGACATTCATATAAACTTAAATAATATTGACTGATAACTGCTACTTTAGAAATGGTTGCAGAAAAAATTGTAATATGACATTCTCTTACACAGAAAAAAATTTATGTGAACAAATGGAAATTAGATCAGCAAAACCAGGGTTGAATAGTTGACATTTAATAGGACCATTTTAATATTCATAAGTACAAATCTACAAATAAGCCATTGAACTTCTTCTGTTAGTAATTGTCCCAGTAGTGACCAGACCAAATTGTCTGGGAGTGACTTACTAAAACTGTCTAAAAATGAGGCAGTGTTAAGCTTGATTAGACAATTGCAACACCCCTGCCGACACAAGGATTAAAGGGGTTTTCCCACGGACTAAAGTTAGGACCTTTCCACTGGATAGGGTCTAACTTGCTGATCAGTGGGAGTCTCAGTGTTGAGACCCCTACAGATCACGAAAGTGAGGGGTCCGATGGGATCCCACAGAGATCAAGCCCTCACCAAGAAGCAGGTGAGAGTCTTCCTTGGCATAGTGGGTTATTATCACCGGTTTATTCACAATTTTGCAACAATAGCGGCACCCCTGACTGACCTAATTAAGGGCAGCGGGTCAGTGATTGTGAAGTGCAGTGAAGAGGCTGAGGAGGCTGTTTCAGCATCTTAAGATGATTATGGGCAAGGGACCGGTACTGATCACCCCTAACTTCACCAAGACCTTTATTGTGCAGACCGACACTGCTGATGTGGACTTAGGGACTGTCATGTCACAAGAAGTAGAGGGTGAGGAACATCCCATAACATTCCATAGCTGCAAGCTCTCTCCCCTTGAAAAGAACTATAGAATAATTGAGAGGGAGTGCCCAGCAATCAAATAGGCTCTGGAGTCCCTGAGATATTACTTCATAGGGCGACAGTTTGTTAGTAACCATTCACTCTCCCCTCACCTGGATGAGTCAGGCTAAAGAGAGGAATGCGAGGGTCAAAAAGTGGTTCCTTGGTAGAATTCAAGGTAGAACACAGAGCAGGAAAGCTACATGGTAATGCAGATTCCCTGTTTCTTACCCACTGTGTGATGGCCAAAGTTTTTGGCCCCCTCCCCCCCCCCCCCACACACAGTCAAACAGCGCGCGGGGGGGTATGTGAGACACTGAAGGGGTGAACTATGGATGTTTCCCCTGGGTTTTCTTTTCATGCAAGGCCTTAATGCGGAGGTTGTGCTTGTCCAGCTGCAAACACTGTAAATCCGGGAAATATGGCTCGAACAAGTTATTTGTTTGAGCGGTTATTTAACACTCTACTCAGCTGGATTAATATGGAATGAATTTGCAGGCTGGTAGTGGGTCAGTGCATTCCACCTCCCCTTTAGGCTATGTCAAATTTTATGTTGTTCAGCACCTTGGAGACAGGTGGTGGTAGCAGCCTAAACAGGCTGCATAAAACTGCTGAGCAGAGCTGACTGATAGGAGGCTGGAGAGCGCACTAAAACCCTGGCTTCCATACCTGGAACAGCGATGTCCTTGCAGGTGACTTTATGTTTTAGTTGTGAGTTAGGAGAACTCTCTGTTTAGCTAGCACCCAGATGGGTAGGATTTTGTATGTTTGCCTGAATGTCAAGGCTGTTACCTGCTACTTGAATAAATGCAGGCCAGATCTGTTTTAGACTGTACTTTGGTGTCTTGAAGTTCATCACAAATCTTGGCTACCTCAGAAGTTACTGTGCCAAATCTCCCACAAGGGGTTAGTATGATCTTTCATCAAATTTGTCTGTCAGCATTTTCTTATCGACTGGTAAGGACGGTTTGTCTGCCTACATGGGGAATTATACACTCAACAATTACTGTTAGTGGCTGTATATGTGACCCCACCATATTCAGCTATAGTCTTAATTCAGGTTCTTTGTTTTCTTGAAAAATTCCCTGGACTGCCACTGTTAATATTGGGAGACTTTAATAATGTTGTAGATAGTATGCTAAATAGGTTTAGTGCCTCCCCTGGCCCTTCAGGATGCAGTTTGACAGGACTATAGCGGATGTAGGTCTCCTACGTTTGTGGCGCAAATCATCCAACTGAGAGACAATATTCCTGCTATTCTAGATCCCATCGGACTTTGTCCTGGATTGACTGAGCCTTAGGCAACCAAATGGCAATCCCGCTTATAACTGATGTCCAATATCTCCTGTGGTGGTTAACGGATCAATCCCTGCTCCTCCTCCAACTGAGGCTACTCTTGGAACATGCTAGGGGATTACGTTGTATTCGGTTTAATACCTTTTGGCTCCCTGTTTTGTCAGAAAAGTGCTGCATACCGCAGCTGCAATCAGAGCTAGTGGACTTTATTGAGTGCAATGAGGGTACTGCCTCTCCTTTAACCCCTTAAGGACGCAGCCATTTTACAGCTTAAGGCTCAGTCCCATTTTTTAGATTCTGACCTGCGTCTCTTTATATGGTTATAACTTTTGAACACTGTTACTTATCAAAGCGATTCTGAGATTGTTTGTTTGTTTTTTTTCCCCACATGTTGTACTTCATTTTAGTGGTAAATTTTGGCTGATAAGTTTTGCGTTTATTTACAAAAAAAAAGAAAAAAATGATGAATTTTTAGAAAAATGTACCATTTTCGAAATTCAAAATCACCGCGTTTTCAGGCAGATCGATTTACCACCTAAATAACTTGCAGAATAACATTTCCCATTTGTCTACTTTACATTTTCATAATTTTTGAAATGTTTGGATAATTTATTTTGACGTCACGCGGCCTACAAATCGAATAGCGATTTTCCGTATTTTCGGAATTGACTATTTTGGGGATAAATACTGTTTGAAATCAAATTTTAGATATTTAGCAACAAAAACCCCCTATATAACCAACCCATTTTCAAATCTGCACCCCTCAAACTATCAGAAACAGCATTTACAAAGATTGTTAAACCCTTGAGATCTTCATAGTAATTGAATCAAAATGGCGGTGAAATTTAGAATGGTCAAATTTTGTCGGTTATACGTTCATTTAGCCCTAAAATTTACACATTTCCAAAAGATAAAAAGAGAAAACTCACCATAAAATTTGTTCTACAATTTCTCCTGAGTGCAGCGACCCCCCACATGTGTACATTGCTTGTGTTATGGGGGCACAGCGAGGCGCAGAAGGGAAGGAGCACCCTGCAGCTGCCAGGATTTTAGTTTTCTCGTTGCCCCCTTTTGAAGGCTATAAAACTTTCGCTTTTCTGTTATTTGGGTCATGTGACGGCATTTTTTTTGCGGGATGAGATGCTTTTTCCAGTGTTACCATTTTGGGGTTGGTATCACCTATTGTTGAAAATTTAGGAACTTTTTTTGAGGTCATGAGTAGAAAAGCATCAATTCTGTACTGGATTTTTTACTTTTTTTTTTTTTCGTGTTCACCATATATCCAAATTATCCTGTTTTCTTTATTCTATGGGTCGATACGATTACGGGGATACCAGACATGAATATTTTTTCTTATGTTTTACTAAATTTGTCAAATAAAACCCTAATGTGGGGAAATTTGCATCGCAGTCTTCTAAGTGGCATAACATTGTTACGTTTTTGGCTACAGAGATGGTTGATAGCTTGTTTTTTGCGGGACATGTTGTTCTTTGCAACAATATCATTCTGGAGTACATATGTTTTGTTGATCACTTTTTATTGCATTTTTAGTGGGATATAATAGGTAAAAATCATAATTTTTGGCGTGTTTTTAACGTTTTTTTTTTTACGGCGTTCATCATATGGGTTCAATAGTTATTTAGTTTTATTCTATGGATTGTTACGGACGCGATGATACTATATATGTGGGGTTTGTGTTATGATTTAGACTTTTTTGAGCGTTATATGTCTCTTTATATGTTTTGGGGCTTATGGGCATTTTTAGTGATTTCTAAAGTAATTTTTTATTGAAAAACATTTTTTTTTTAATTTTTTTACATGATCCACCATGGGATATGAACAAGCAATCATCTGATTGCTTGTTCTTGATAATACTCTGCAATACTAATGTATTGCAGGGTATTATCAGTGCCAGCCTATACAGACGCCATCTTAAAGGTAAACCCTCCAGGCTTCTCTGGGGTCCCGATCGGACCCCAGAGGTGCCAAAACAGCGATCGGCCCCCCAGAAAACGGTGCAGGGGGGGGGCGATCGTGGGGTAAAGACCCCCAGAAGGCATGTTAAATGCCGCGGTCGCGCTGACCGCGGCATTTAACGGGTTAAACACCCGCGATCGGAGCCCACTCCGACCGCGGGTGTTAGCTGGGGATGTCAGTGGTACATTACCGCTGAAATCCCGCGGCTAACGATGCGGGTTCGGCTGTTGTGCAGCGCTGAACCGGCATCGTCTCTGCGCCGTAGCTGTACTGCGCTGAGCGCTAATCGTCGGAAGCTGCGCAGTACAGCTACGGCGCGGAGCGCTAAGGGGTTAATAGTCTGGGACTGTATTAAAGTTTTGGTTAGACAATTTGGTTAGAAACGTCTCCAAAATAAAACGTAAGTCTGGAGATCTTTGAGATATGCTTAGAAATGCTGTCTCTGAAGGTGAGGTTAAATACATTCTTGAACCATCTGAATTGAATGGCCAGATATGAAAGGATGCACAGCACCAATTATCTGAACACTTACTTACAGTCGGAGATGATAAGCAGCTTTTACTTAGACAGAGGTTTTATGAGGAGGGGGAAAGGCAGGTCACCTCCTGGCGGATATGGCATCTGCCCAGAAAGGGACTTCTCACATACAGCCCAGAACTAGGATTGTGGACATAGTAAATCAATCTCAAGATATACTAGAGAATTTTAAACTCTTTCACTCCTCTCTATATTACTCTAAGGTGAACCCTACCTAACAACAGTTAGACCTGTTTCTGGATGGTCTCTCTCTACCCTCTTTAGCAGGTGAACAGAGCGTAAAGTTGGCTTGAACCATTTACATTAGAGGAATTGGAGTTGGCGTTAGACTCTGTCCAATAACAGAGCACCAGGTATTGATGGCCTCCCAGTGGAGGCTTATCAGGGAACAGCTTCTCCCTGGCCTATTGAAACTGTATAAGGAAGCATTGGCACAGGGGGCTCTCTCCCCTATGATGCAGAAGGTGATAATAGTAGATATTCCTAAACCGAGAAAAGATCTGTTGGAAATGGATTCCTATCAACCCATATCGCTCCTTACAGTAGATATCAAACTCCTAGCAAAGATGTTGGCCAAAAGATTATCTATGGTTGTAGCCTCAGTTGTCCATACTGACCAGGCGGGATTTATGCCTAATATGTCTTCGGCTTTGGTTGTATCATTTGATGCAACCAAGGCATTTGATAGTGGGTAATAGCCCTATTTATTTGAGGTGCTCCACCGTTTAGGCTTTGGACCCAAATTTCTGTCTTGGATATGCCTGCTATATTCCTCTCCCATGGCTACATTTCAAATGCATACACTGCTTTCCGCTCCCTTGCCGCTATTCAGGGGGATCCATCAGGTGTGTCTACGATCTCCTTTGCTATTTTCAATTACAATTACAATCCTCGGCATCAATCAAGGGTTTTCAGTATGGTTCTATGAATGAACAAGCAGCGCTATATGCAGACAACTTGCTGCTATTCTTAGACGACTGGACCCACTACTTGCCTATGGCAATAGAGGTTATTACCTCTTCTGGCATGCTGTCTGGTCTAACTATAAACTGGACTAAATCTGTGCTACTGACTTTATCTCACCAAGTCTGTCCCAAAGCTATATTTGATAGTGGCCACTCTTTGGTCTCTAACTTTAAAGAGGACCTGTCACCCATAATTTCTGCACTAGGAGCTGCTTACTAAAGTAAGCAGCTCCTAGTGATTAAACAAACGCCGCAGTGTTAGAAGGATACTGTTACCGGAAACCTCCGGTAACACTATTGAACACTGCGGTGGAGTACAATTTAAATGTAGGACCGCTCGCAAGCAGTTATTGTGACATGTGCAGGGAATTTCTAGCCTGTTGAAGGGCCAGTAGGCAGAGATGTGTCGATCTGTACATAAAAGTTTGTTGACACTGAGATTAATAGATAAGGTCTTTTGTTGGGGATGGATGGCAATACGGTACACACACCCCATTTGGCCCAATGTACTCTACACTGAACTGGGCAAACTGCAACCGCTCACTCAATGGACTTCAAGGGGAGTGTCCAGGGTAGCCCTACTTTATTAGGGAGCAGATCTAAAGTCTTGTTAAGCAGTTGCAATCAGAGTTTAACCTCCCCTGATCTTGTTTCGATCAGTTCCTACAACTCGGGCATGCTGTAATTCAACAATCATGGTCTGGGGCTCTCAAAAAATCCCCAAATAAAGTAGTTGTAGAGATGGGTGCTAAACAAGGAGGCACTTGAGGGGTAATTTTGTCCAATTATTGTTATTTGCAACAATAATAATTCCCCCTGTGAATATGCTCCAAGTGGGAGATAGATGTTGGCAGCATCTCTGAAGACCAGTGGAGGGAGGTATTAGAGATAGCCCCAAAGGTGTCAGTTAGTGAAGCACATTTGCTGTCTAATCTATAACTTCTACAAAGGGTTTATTTTGCAATAGCCAGACTATTTCTAATGGGCTGTAAGGGGAGGGGACCTCTGTCCTAGGTGTAATGAATCTAATGCCGATTTGATTCACTTAACCCTGACAAGACTGGCTGTCTGGATTTAACCCATGCATTTTTATGTGCTAATTGTTCATTGTAATGAATGAGGATGAAAATCCCCATATACTGCCATACAGTGGCTCCATCCCCTTTGTATTGTCACCTCTGTACTCAATATCCTTCATACTGTATTGAACTTCATCCCCTTCATATTGTGGTCCCTCTATTTCTCTCTGTATTAAAAAAATAAACCTTTGTTACTTACCTTGCTCCCTCACAGCATGCCTGCTTCCTCGTCTTCTGCTGGGGCTCTGAAAGTTGACTTGAAGGGTAAGGGGCAGGGAATTCCTAGGGGAGGTGCTACCTCCACACATGTGCGTGGAAAAGGAGAAGCAGATATGGGTGGAGATAGTAGGAAGCTGGTCCGGCCTCCTGGTCCTGATACCTAGGCTGCTCTGTGGCTCTGCAGATTAAGTGTGTTGGGATGAAGAGGAGGTGGGACACAGCAGGGTATGCCAGGATAATCAGGGAGCTATGATGCTAGAGAACAGCTGTCAACAATAGCCATCTTTCTTCATATAGAGGAAGTTAAAAAGATTCTTTTTAATAAAAATAAATGTTAGAATATCCCAGAACATGCAATGTGTATGGTTTTCTGGTGAGAATCAGCAAGAGTCCTACTGCTGATTTTCATTATACATTTTGTTTGGCTACTGCTATTTATTCTCTGGTTTTTAAATAGCAGCTTATATTCATTCCAGTAAATCTTTCTTTCATTCTGTATATAAACCCTTTCAATGTGCCTTCTGTGAATATAAAGCCTCCCTCCCCCATGTTGACTCTTGTTCAAATGACAGCCTGCAAACATTTGTTCTGTATTTACTCAGCGCCAGTTCAGTGACAAGCTTCAGTCAAACTCCCTCGATCACAGAGCAGAGTGCACCTGCTTGATGTAAACTTTCAAGCAAGCGATCACTAGAAACACCACATAATTAAGTAGTCACTAGAGACACCACATTGGGCCTTAGCAACGATTTGTGACTCACAATGTTAGGGATAATCAACACACAACTTGCCTTTTGCTTGCCTAAGATCTGTGCATGCCTAAGTAAAATCAATTAATATATAACAGGTAGTCATAGAATAGGGAAAAATTATAATGACCATGGCTTCTTACTGAAGAAAGTTAAAGCGATTGTAGAAGTGTTCATTTGTCTTAAGTGGTATTTAGCAAGCAGTGACATAGGAAAGATTTAGGGATTGAGGAGGTGATTTTTGTGGTTTTCTGCTGTACTGTTTGTATGTTTAATTTAACTTGATTAACTTTTATTTGTAAACCCTTTCACGGGTCGGCTGAGGGTGCATGGAGAGGGCTCACGGGCTGAGCCCTCTCCATGGCGGTTAAGTCTTTGCTGCATATCACCCAGTATTTAGCCAGCGACCCATTCCCTCTCAGTATATAGCCAGCTCATGCCCCAGTATATAGTCAGCCAACCTATGCTCCCCCTGTATATAGCCAGCCAGCTCCCTGGACCGGGTGTGTCAGCCTATAAAAAAAATAAACTCTCTACTTACCTTGCTGATGCCACCCACAGGTCCGCTTCTTTCTTCCACTGCTCCGTCTCCGGCTTCCTGTCCTCTGCACGGGTAGAAGGAGCAGGAGCACTCAAGTACATACGGTAATTGAATAAATAATGTTTCATTTGTTAAAATGTAAAATGATGATTAAATGTAGACTGATGCCTACAGCACATCTGGCTTTATGACAACGGCATGTAAAATGCGAATGTGAAGTCTCTATGCGCAGGGATAAGGAGACAAAAAATAGTAGGAATTTGTTAGAAGTCTTCACGTATACGGTATTAGAAGAAGCAGAAAATGTACTAATTTGTCAAATAGATGATAGATACTTTTGGTCGCAGATCGTTTTGAATGCTGAGACAACTTCTTTTAATTAAGCAACATCCCAGCCCCTTGGAACTTTCTTCTTTTAAATCATGTTGCCATCTTGAATGATCTGACAGGCGCAATGCTCCAAGCCGCTATCAGGGGGGGCCCTTCTTCTGGATTCAGCAAAACATGTGTGGTGCCTTCCTTGCGGATGAGGAGTTTGAGGGGGAACCCCCATTTATATTGAATATTATGGGACCATAGAGAAGCTGTAGTTTGTACAAACTTCTTCCTAACCTGCAGTGTAGCTTTAGATAGATCAGCAAATATTTTGATGTCATTGTATGGAGTGGGGAAAACTGTGATTTTCTGTGATGCAAACATTAACAATTGTTTCACGTGGAAGTAATGTAACCTCGCTATATCATCTCTGGGTTAGTTTTCTGGCACAATTTTTGGTAGTCTGTGAGTTCTGTTGATCAGACATTCTGGAGCAGGAGTATCAGGAAGAATGGCCGCCATAAGTTGAACCAAATATTTCTTTAGATCGCCCGATTCCCTCTAAATTTTACATTATTCCTCCTTCCCCTATCTTCCATATCTGCCAGTTTCAATTTCATTTTATCCACCTCTTCCTCCAAACTGTAATGAGCGTCAATTAACTTGTGCGATTTGGTTAACTCTGCCATTTAATTTTCTATATAATCCAGCCTTCCTCGTAGCTCCTCTTTGGAGGACTGCAAGCTATTTGAGAGGAGAATAAAGTCCTCTCTTAGTGACCCTTTCAGGCCCAGCATCATATTTTTTATGAAAACTTCAGAGGCTACCTGATCAGACAAAGGAACATCCGATAATGGGTCCCGTTCCTCTTCCTCTAACTGCAGATCTTGACTGCTATGGCCATGTGCTGACAGCCTGGGTCTGTGTTTCTCCGGGCTTTTGCTCGGGGATGAGGGATTGCTGTCACTTTCCTCCGCCCTTTTGTGTGACTCTGACACCTCTTTCTCCCACACTTTCCTCTTTTCTTTAGATTTGCTGCTTGTGGGGGAATCCCCCTTACCGCTTCCCGTCTCCTTTGCATCACGGCTGGAGTTGGATGATGCCGAGGAGGCAAGTTCTTCTTCCCATAGCAGAAGTGATGCAGGTGCCCTCGCGCCATCTTGGGACCCCCCCGGACCATGTGGTCTTGTGGCAACGAAGTCCGTGAGTCTCTTTTGGACCGCTCCCAGCAGTCCCATCATGATGGTTAGGGCTTCCTGGTGTTTTTATGCTTTCTGGGGTTTCTCATCAATGCTTGAATGTAGTCGCTCTAGAGACGGAGCTCATACGGGCCGCGCCCCCCACTATATCATATTTCTGACATGTTTTGGACTACAAGGGCCCTTAGTTGTAGCTTTTTCAAGTATGATTTCCAAAAGGATCACCATTTGGGATTTTACTTTTGAATTTTATTTCTTTAGTTCAGAGCTTTAGTAATTGCCCACCAATTCAGAATAAATAATTATATTAGACCTCAAGTTTGCATTGTGCCCTACTATTTCTAAGCCTTGTCACATTTCCAGGCAAAAGATTAGAGCTACATGTGCTATTTTTAGAAGGGACACTAATTGGGTACAACATATTAAACCCTAGAATCTCATATTATTAACAAAATGTTAAGGTTACTTAGAACCAGCATTCGGGCATTAATTTTTGGAAAACACTTTTGGGTTCAGTTTGGAAACAATACCCCTTGATAAATGCCCTCTGGGGTGTACTTTCTCATATGTGGTTTCACATATTTTGGCATCTCAGAGGCTCTGCAACTGTAATATCTGCCAACCAAAGGCCAAGTAGCGTTTTTTCTCTTTGCAAGTCCACAATATTTACAGTTTACAGCCACATATTGTGTATTTCTATATTTGCAAGAAATGTGTGTTAATATAGAAAGTAAGTTGTGCATTGTTTTCAGTAACCCCTACAGGCCCTAATGTATAACATTTTGAAAATGGTACTAATACTTGTGATTTCTTTTCATTAATGGAAAGCAGATTTTGGCAATTTTTGTGGGAAAAATAAAGATTCATTATTGTTATATGCTCCGACTCTATTTTTCTTTTGGCAATGTAACAAAATTCATGGTATTCTTGTGTTAATATTTACACAAAAAACAGAGGTGCTTCAAAAAAAAATTCTAAATATATTGAACAAGAACAGAAACAGTGGAGTGCCTTATGTGAAGGAATGGAAAAAGTACTTTTATGTTGGAGGTAAGCTATGATGCTCACCTTATTTACATATTTAAAATTCTAAAAATAGGTGAAAATTGGCTCTTATTCAAGACATAATGCTCCCATCCTGTGTGTATCTGAATTCAAACAAACAAAATACTACAAGCTGGTAAAGAGAGTATTGTTATCAGGAGTATTAAATGGGTTTTCCCACAACAGAAAATTCTCAAATCTCAATCTCAGGTTCTCTTTAACATAGCTAATCTTACAATGGAAGAAAAAGGGAATTCCCCTTGCTTTTTATGATATCTATGCTCCAAGTTTCCTTCCTCAAAGTGCTTAATAGGCTTTCAAAGCTCCCCTTTAGACTGGCTTTACCTTAAAGGAGACCCTCCCTCCCATGCACCCAATGCTACCTCTCATTAGGTTTCTGTAAATGGGAGCAAAGATTACTTGCAACACCAATGACCCATAGATCACTAAAATTTGCACTGCATAGGAATAGGTTCCTTGAATTATAAATGCATGCTATAGAATGCCTAATGTTGTATGTTAAGCAAAGATATTATTAGAGAGGCAACCAGGTCCATATGTTCCTAGATAGGCAGTTGTGTGATAAGTTGGTACAGTCTACACCTCAGGCCTTTAGATGAGGGCATGGCTCTCTCTACTAAACGCTAAACTAAAAGTCAAGAAATTCTCCTACTCTTACTTGAAGCACTCCTCTCTTCCAGATACCCTCGCCTGGGATCCCTTAACCTATCTTTAATGCTCCTATTACTAGTGAGGAAGTGGAGGAAATGTTGAAACTCAATGGAAAAGCACCAGACCTAGACTAAGTATTTATACTATTAAACATTTTATGTGCTGTTAGTTGGACATATATTTTATATGCTTGTCATGACTGATTGGCTACACCACTGTTGCTGCATTCTTATATTTATTTTATTTCTGTGGCGGGGAAAGATCATGTTTCACTAACCCCTTAGTGACCAAGCTCATTTGCGCCTTGATGACCAAGGCCTATTTTTCAAAACCAGCATGTGTCCAAGTGTTGTTGAGTTAGTTTTTCCATTACATTTTGTACTTTAAGCCCTAGGGGACTCAGCCTCTTTTGGCCTTAAGGACGCGCTCCCATTTTTCAAATCTGGCCTGTGTCACTATAAGTGGTTATAGCTTTGGAACGCTATGAGATATCCAGGGGATTTTGAGATTGTTTTCTCGTAACACATTGTACTTCAAATTAGTTTAAAAATTTGAATGAAATCTTTTGCGTTTAGTTATGAAAAAAACAAAATTTGGCAAAAATTTGTTAAAATTCTTTATTTTCAACGTTCTAAATTCTCTACTTTTGATGCAGATAGTCATAGCACCCAAATTAATTAATAACTTACATTTCCCAAATGTCTGCTTTATGTTGGCATGGTTTTTTAAGATTCCATATATTTTACTAGAATGTTATGAGGCTCAGAATTTAGGTATCATTTTTCACATTTTTTGTAAAATCACCAAAACCTGTATTTAGATGGACCTGCTCATCTTCCAATTGACTGTGAGAGGCCTAAATAATAGCTAGACTCGTAAACTACCCCATTACGGAAACTACAGCCCTCAACGTATGAAAAAACACTTTTAAGAAGTTTGTTAACCCTTTAGGGTTAAAACAAAATGGAGGTGCAGTCTGCAAATTGTAATGTTTTTTCACAATACACTCATTTTGGGTGGAAAATGAAACATTTACAATGGATTAAATGAAAAAAGGCTCCACAAAGGTTGATACCCAATCTCTCCCGAGTACACCGATACCCTATATGTGATGGTAACCTGCTGTATGGGCGCACGGTCGGGCATAGAAGGGAAGATCCAGATCAGATTTGCTATGTCACATTGTACAGGCTATAATTTTTTTTCTTTTTTTAATGTGGACCTATAGGGGCTTATTTCTTTTGCCACATGAGATGCACTTTTCTGGTAGGTAATTTTGGAGCATCTATAGCTAATTGGTGAGATTTTATTAACTCTTTGTTGGTGGAGGAAATGAAAATCATCAATTTTTGGGAACATTTTTGTGTTTTTTTTTTTTTGGCCGTTAACCATACCATAAAAATAGTATATTAGTATAATAGTCGCCACGATTACAAAAAGACCTCATTTATATAGATTTTTTATTTTTTCCCATTTTTCTGAATAAAAAGTAATTTGGCAAAAATGTTGTTAATTTTAGCATCATCGTTCATATGCATAACTTTTTTATTTTTTGCCCCCTACATATCACCCCGTTCTATTAACTTACTCCTCAAACTATTCAAAACAGCAGGTAGGAAGCTTGTTAACCCTTTATGTATTTAGCAGAAATTCCAACAAAATGAAGGTTTGATTTAGAATTCACTAATATTTACCATTAATACATTCATTTAGCTGCAAAATTTACCCACATAAACTGAAAAAATTCACAATATATTCCTAATATTTTCTACTTTTATTCAGAGTAAGAGGACATCCTATATGTGGATGTAACCCACTGTCTGGGCACATGGCGGGGTGCGGAAGGAGCCATTGAGCTTTTGTAGGGCAGGATAGTTTTCAGGTGCCATGATGTGTTTGTAGAGCCCCTGAGGCCACGTTCACATGTGGCTTTTTGGTTGCATTTTGAAACACAATTGAAAGGCTCCACCTGTGATCCCACATTGATGTAAGATTGCTTTTCCTTTGCATTTAATTAACATGTTAGAAACACAAGGTTAACAAAATATGTGATTACAAGTGGAGCCTTAAGATTGCCTTACCAAACGTAACCAAAATACCACATGTGAACATCGCCTGAGATACCACAAACCTTTATCCCAGAGAATTTGTAAACTTTTTATCATGTGGTATTGGAGGCATATTAACCCCTGCCACTGATGGACTTTTTCCATTTTGCTTTGTTTATCGCTCCCCACTTTCAAGAATCAATAACTGTATTTTATATTCCATCCCTTGTACTGGGAAGTGGAAATACAATTCAAAATGTGGTAAAATTGACAAGAAACCGCATTTGCGCTTTTTTCTTGTCTGCTTTGTTTTTGTCTTTCACTGTACATTCTGAATGACATCTTTTATATTGGGTATCCCTGTGATCGTACCAAACTGAAGAATATATTACTCCAATAACTTTTACCATTTTGGGACTGTGTGACCTTTAGATCACTTTTTATTATGTTTGTTATGTGCTGCAATAACTGGGAATAACAGTTTTTATATATTTATAGATTGGACGTTTTGGAATGTGGTGATAACTGACATGTTTTTTAACATTTTTTTCCACTTTTTTATTATTTTTTTTGTTTTATATGTGTTAGGGGCTTTTGGGACATTTTTATTAATTTTAGTTTCCATTTTTATTAATTTTTTTTATTATTTTTTTACTTTTTTTATTTTCACATTACTATCATATGAACTAGTGATCAGCATAGCATAGCGGCAGTTGGGAAAGCCAGGTGAGCGGGACTCGTTATTTAAAGCTCAACAGCCATAGATCTGCCTCCCCAGGGCCTGACCACATTGAGAACATCCGAGCAAGCTGGGTCCAGCCCCTAGCACAGGGTGCAAAATCTCCACCGACCACCATGAGCCCCTCATGGGAGGAAGAGGACTCAGAGGAAGATTTAGGGGCAATGCCATCTATGTCCCAGTTTGCACATATTGCTTTAGACATGGGGCTCATTTCATTAACTGTCGTTACCCGACAGTATGTCTCCCAGCTGCAAGCCACAGTGACTGGGCATTCAGAGGCTATGAGGGGTATGCAACATCATCTTGATGACCTGGATAACTGGGGGAGGCGTATTAACGTCCGATTCGGGGTCTGCCTGAGAAAGTGTTAGACGCAGAGATCCCGCAGGCTCTAGAGTATATCTTCAATAAGCTCCTGGGCAATCCAGTGACAAACAAGATCAAGCTAGACCGAGCCCACAGGGTCCTCCGCCCTGAGGAACTTTCCACCTTCACATATCTACCCCATTTCTGCAAGGGCTAAGGAATTTCAGAACCCCAACTAACTGATTGGGAAGTGGGACCTCCATTGCCATCCCTAGCTTGGCAACCAGTACGTCAGAAGAAGAGGCATCTACGGTGGTTTAGGTCCCCACCTGATCGGTCTCCAGCAGCCCCATCAGAGGGCTGAATGATATTGTTACTGTTTGTGACGTATGTTGCTATGTAACCATCTATTTTCTCTTTATTTTTCCTTCCTTGTCAGGTCTTCTATTGATAAGTTCAGCTATATAGTGGTGGTTTATCATAACTAGAGGTTTTCTCTTCATAATCTGCCTTATTGTGGGAAGAGGAGGTGGTGGGGGGCAGAAGGCTGCCTCCAATCTTGTCAGATAATTGTATACCCCTCACTTTATGGGAATTGGGCTTGTGTCGTTGCCCCTTATGGGACACTGTTAGTTCGTTATAGGATAGTTGGCCCTTGGAAGAGTTCCCTGAGACCAGGTGCCTATGACACTATGTTTGTCTTTGTCAAATTTTTGTCTTTGTCTTCCCTAACCTTATGTTCTCCCCCTTCTTCTCGAAGCTGTGAATGTGGAAGGCTGCCTTTACTGCCCCGGCTGGTGGGTAAGCATGACTTAAGGACTTTCATTAATCCTTAACTCTATATGTTAAGTGCCATCTACTACAAAGAGAGCTCCGTTTATTGCAAGCAGAAGTAGCCTTTATACAGGAGACTCACTTTGACTGAGCGGGGAACTTTAACCTTGCCAGGCATAACTTTCCATGCACTTACTTGGCGACTCGTGACCGTAAAAGAGCGGGGGTGGCGATACTCCTATCAAAAACATGCCCTGTAATAGTCTCCAACCAGCATTTAGATTTGCAGGGGAGGTATGTTATTCTAGAAGGGAAATTGAGGGGGAACCCGATTATATTATGTAACATCTACGCACATAATACGGCCCAAGCCCCCTTCCTATGGAAGGTGTTCCGCAAATTGGAGATACTTCCCTCGGCAGCCGTAATAATAGGAGGAGATTTTAACATGATCTTCATAACAACGGTGGATCACATACCTTTGACTGGTAGTCTGGCCTCCGCAACATAAGAGCGAGTAGCTAAGGAATTTCATAAGCTCATTAGGTTGCACTCCCTATATGATCTTTGGAGACTCCACCACCCAGGCGAGTGCTCCTTTTCTTTTTAATTGCATCCTCACAATTGTCACACTGTATTGATTATTTCTTTGGGAATATTATAGCCTTGTGACTCCTGGGCTCAGCTGATAATGGCACTCGTGGTCGGACTATGCACCTGTCGCCGTCGCCCTCACACGCTCATTGCGACCCTCTAAAATCTGCAGATGGCAGCTAAATGAATCGTTGATCAAAGACCCTACATTGTGAGAACAGGTTAGGGCTGCCATCCATACCTTCCATGAAAGAGAGGAACAGGCAGCACTATGGGAGGCCCATAACCCATGCTTTAACTTTATATCTCAGTGTCTTTCCTACCCTTCCAGGAGAGCTTCTCTGATTTTCTATTTTTTGACTATTAGAATGCTCAAGACCTGTAAAAGGGTTTTGGTAGCTTCACAGTGGTGTATTACAAGAAATGTACCGTGGTACAGAGCCCTAGCAAACTACTTTAATGCAATGTGGCAAAGTGGATTGGTGTGAGGCAAATCCTTGCCTGCATTGGTTTTTGTGATCCAAAAACCACATGACGACTGCAGGTAACTACTATTCTCTTACTAATGTTGATTTCGAGTTTTTCACCAAGACCTTAGCCTTACATTTAAACATGGCGTTGTCTTTGTTGGTTCAAAAGAAACCGATGAAGCTTTTCTACTGCTGGTAGGCCTCTAATAATAACTTCAAAATAGCATGCCTGCTTAATCCAAGTCACCATAGGCAACTGTTGGTCTAGTTGCTGTCTTTGGATATACAAAAGTCCTTTGATTTTCTTGGCCTTACCTATTTGCAGTACTGGACCACTGGGGCTTCCAAGTTCTGTCTCATGTGACTCAAAGTGCTTTATGCAAACCTTTGTCTTTGAAGCAGTAGCAAAAGAGTTTAGAAAAATCAATGGGCACTATTAGCAGTCCTTAGGCCGAGACTTTTCTTTAGTTGCGTGATTGAAGTACAACTTAGCAGAGAGTAAGCAGGGATCGCCCAAGAAGGACCAGCAAGCGCCAGGACAGTCTCTTAAAAGTCTTTCAGCTTCATGATCCGGCACTACCAGCAGTGCAGAGCTTGCTCAGGAATGGCAGCAGGCAGGTGTGAGTGCATCTGCACACACTGTGAGGTGGAGACTCTTGGAGCAAGGCCTGGTGTCAAGGAGGGCAGCAAAGAAGCCACTTCTCTCCAGAAAAGACCATCAGGGACAGACTGATATTCTGAAAAAGGTACAGGGAGTTGGCTGCTGAGGACTGGGGTTAAGTTATTTTCTCTGATGAATCCCCTTTCCAATTGTTTGGAACATCTGGAAAACGGCATGTTCGGAGAAGGCAAGGTGAGCGATACCACCAGTCTTAACAAACACTCTCCACCCTAAGGGGGAGAAGGAAACAATTCGACCCTTGAAGGTGTGAACTCTGGGTGGATAAGGGTAGAAAATCAACAAAGTATTTACAAAAAGTCGCCAGGCTTGCGACCAAAAGAACCCTTTTCTATCCACCAGGGTTATAGTGAGATTTTAAAATATATAACTTTTATTCAATTTTGGTTAAAGAACTGTGCAGTAAAGAGTTAAAAGTGCAAGCAGACAGTGGCCTAACTTAATAGTATTCGGGGGGGGGGTATACTGTCCTAGTGCACAATTAGGATTAAGGGGGCTTTGATCATTTCCCCCCAATGTACCGGTCAGAGTATATATGAGGGACAGTAATACCCCTGATTTTCCCCGTGTTGAGGGTAGATGAAAGGGATGAGAGTACTCCCTCTCCCTAGAGCAACACCTAACATATGATCCCTAGGGATTAGTAACAAGTGTGGTACACTGTCTGCTGCATTATTAAAATTCACATCAGCTTAGCCCACCCGACATGTTTCGCCTGAACTGGCATCATCAGGGGTTTAGGGCTGACTGAAGAGTGTGAATGCTAAGCTTATATAACCTACTATTCACTAGTCATCATCTTGCGTCATGAGGCAAATGTAAGGAGTGCCAATGAGGCGCATCCAGTCTTATCTCATGCCAACTGTAAAGCTTCCTGCAACCATTCATGGGGTTCCTTATGAACCAAGGGAATCGGCTCTCCCACAGTCTTTCCTAAAAACACATCCATGAATAAAGAATGGTACCAGAATGTCCTCCAAGAGCAACTTCTCCCAACCATCCAAGAGCAGTTTGATGATCAACAATGCCTTTTCCAGCATGATGGAGCACCTTGCCATAAAGCAAAGGTGATAACTAAATGGCTCAGGGAACAAAACATAGAGATTTTGAGTCCATGGCCAGGAAACTCCCCAGATCTTAATCCCATTAGGAACTTGTGGTCAATCATCAAGAGATGGGTGGACAAACAAAAAACAACGAATTGTGACAAAATGCAAGCATTGATTGTGCAGGAATGGGCTGTTATCAGTCAGGATTTGGTCCAGAAGTTGATTGAGAGCATACCCAGGGAGAATTGCAGAGGTCCTGAAGAACGGTCAGCACTGCAAATATTGACTTGCTGCATTAACTCATTCTAGTTGTCAATAAAAGCTTTTGTTACTCATAAAATGATTGCACTTGTATTTCTGTATGTGATAAAAACATCTGAGAAACACACATCAAAACCAGAGGGCAACAGATCATGTGAAAATATAATATTTGTGTCATTCTCAAAACTTTTGGCCATAACTGTAGATCATAAATTAAATAACAGCATGCAATGTCAATCAGCTGCCTCTAAAGCCAGCAAGATATTGTCATGTATCAAAAGTGGTATGGACTCTCAGGATAGAGATGTAATATTACCACTGTACAAGGTATTGGTTCGGCCCCATTTATTTCTGAGCACCTGTCCATAAAAAGGATGTCCTGGAGCTGGAGAGGGTACATGAAGAACCCCAAAAATTATAAGGGGTATGGAGGGTATCAGTTATGAGGAAAGATTAAAACAACTACCGGTAAATTTATTTAGTCTGGACAAGAGGTGACTAAGAGGGGGCATGATTAATTTATATAAATATATGAATGATCCATACAAAAAATTTGGTGGAATGTTGTTCCAGGTTAAAGCTAGGTTAGAGCTTCAAGAAGGGTCATGATGCCTTTTTACACTTAAGTAACATAAATGGTTATGTTATATAGAATAGTTTCCCCTAAATACCTTCCTCATTCAATCCCTTCCTTTGAATGACCATTGAAAGGTCACTCACAGCCTGCTTTCTGGTACTATGGGCAGTATCTGATGATATTTCTAGAGGATGTTGCATAGAATTGAATAGGGTGTTGCACGTTGTGGTTATCCTAAGCCTCCCTTCTGAGATAGTTCTGTTGCTGCTTTGGCGACTTCCTCCTTCATGGCCTTGTGCTGCCACTGAGCCTTAAATGTCAGATGGGACTCTGCCACTATTGCTTCTACCAGGTGTGCTTGTATTCTTTAATTTTCTATCACACTGTAGTTTAAGGATGCTATGTTATCCTTACAACGTGAATCCTGCAAGGCGACCACTGACATTGACAATTGCAGGCTAGCGCAGACACTGGATCATGTAGAGGCTCATGTGAGTCAGCTTCCAAGAGGCAAGAACAGGGTGTCATGAGCAGGAGCTGTCTCTTCCTCCTTTGCACCCCTCCAGCCATGCTTCAGTAACACTTGTTAGCTGTGCTAGGTGCCACCCTACTGAGAGCAAAACCCATCCTTCTCTGCCTTCTCCTTTTTGCAGAACTGGTACTAGGGTGGAAGGAGAGATATAAAGAAATAATAATATTTTAGATCTTTCAAAAACAATGTCTGTCGCATCTGAGGTCCCTTTCAATATTGCTGCTTTGCAGGATATACCTAGCCTTTCTGCTGCCTAAGGCGATTTAGTAAAACGCCTTCCCTATCACCCAACCTCTGAACGATCAAAGAGTTACATACTGGGCTTAGTGGTAATAATCAATTAGAGAACCCAAGGATCACCGAATTGGTAGAGGAGCCGGTCACACATACCCCCTGCCATATGATGTGCCATTTCCAGCTCTGTCTAAAACGGTCCTTACCTGCAGCTGCCCCACTCTGTAGCCCCTCCTAGTGTTCCTTTTTCTGTTGTCTGTTTATAAAAGAATGGGCTACAGAAGAGGGGACATTTAATACTTTAAGACCTTGTCTTTGGCTTTTTACCTTTGAGGGAAAAAAGTATACACACAGTACATACCCGAGTATAAGCCGAGGCGCCCTAATTATACCACAAGAAAAATGGGAAAACTTTGACTGGAATATAAGCCTAGGGAGGGAAATGTAGCCCCTACTCATTTATAAAATGTCCAGAGCCCCCCTTTAATGTAATGCCCACTGCAGAGCCCCCCCTTTATTGTAATGCTCACTGTAGAGTCCCCTCTATAATCTAATGTCCCCTGCTTAGTCCCCCCTGTTATGTAATGTCCATCGCAGGGCCCCTTTTAAAAAAAAAAAAAAAAAAAGCGCTATGCTCACTTTCAGCTTCTTCTCCCCTCGGTTCCGTCTTGATGTTTTTGAAAGACGCCAGTTACCATGCATTCTCTGCACCATTGGGCCATCCTCCAGATTGATTATGCCCATGGCAGATGATTTTCTGTCGATTTTTGGCACTGTATGCTGTATATAACTTATTCAGTCATATTTTCAGAGGTCAAGATCCACAAATGTAAACTTAATTAACAGCACTATTCTGTAATATAGAATGATCTCTGTACCTGTTATAGTATAAGGATAGTAGTTCCAAGCCTTTTCAGTAATGTAGAATATCTTTGGCACAAATCCTCTGACCCATGTTGGCAGTTTGCTGAAACAAAAATATTATAAATCTCAATAATTGTTGCATTTGTAGATATATTTATTATGTAAAGATTTTAGATGGACACATATACACTAGGAAATGCATGGATATATGAGAATGTGTGATCACTTGGTTTTGTTTTAGATAATGTAATTGAAAGGGGTACACCATGCCACTAAAACAATGTTTTACAAAATTACCAAAGTGTTAGGGTATGGTAGGGACCCTCCACAATTTTGAAAATAAAGTAAATTTTGCTAGTAATATATACAGCCCTCAGTAATACATACATACAGTCCCCCAGCTACAGTTTAACAGCTGGTTCAGAAAACCGGGAAGCCGAACCCGCACATAAAGTAGATGATACGGCGGCCATGCAACCAACTCGAATCACCCACACTTGGTGGAGGCCCCTTGAAGGGGAAAGTGGTGAGGGCCCCTGGGAGCCCTCCCCATAATCCAGCTCTGATTTCAACATATCTGCAGCCATGGGGCAGCACTAGCCTCTCAAACAGCTCTGGTGCAATTTTGGTCCAATCTTCTTTCTCTCTTCCACAGTTCTGTAACTGTTGTGGTTCTCATGGTCATAACTTTCTCCAAGGATTTTCCAAAGGTTTTCTGTTTGGTTAAGACCAGGACACTGAGTTGGCCATTTAATTGTTTAAAAGTTTTCTCTTGCAGGGCAATGTCCTGCATGAAAATTACTAATGGAGTGGAGAACACAAGGAAGAATGTTGTTGTTTTTATTGTATTTCTTGAGCATATTTTTATATGTTTTATCTTGTGCATATGAAAGAAGCTAAATAATTTCTCTTTGGGGATTAATAATCTAATCTAATCTAAAACCACATGTTCTTGAAAAAGGTTCTTATACATACTTGCATTCCCTCTGTCACTGTATCAGAGGTTCAACTCATGCTGCAGAAAAAATTCCCCAATCCATGACACTTCCTCCACCACCTTTCAACGACTTTGTTACACACTTTGGGGCAGATTTACTTACCCGGCCCATTCGCAATCCAGCAGCGCGTTCTCTGAACAGGATTCGGGTCCGGACGGGATTTATGAAGGTAGTTCCTCCGCTGTCCAACAGGTGGCGCTGCTGCGCTGAAAATCATCTGAACGCACCGGAATACACCGAGCTGGACCAGGTGAAGGTAAGCGCGTCCCAAGCGACACATTTTCGGTTTTTAAATGTGGCGGTTTTTCGGAATACGTCGGGTTTTCGTTCGGCCACGCCCCCGATTTCCGTCGCGTGCATGCCAGCGCCGATGCGCCACAATCCGATCGCGTGCGCCAAAATCCCGGGGCAATTCAGGTACAAACGGCGCAAATCGCAAATATTTGGGTAACAAGTCGGGAAAACGCGAATTGGGCCTTTAGTAAATGACCCCCTTTGGGTACAGTTTTTGCCAAGTTTGTCGACCAACTTAATGTTTGCAATCAGATCAAAATAAATTAAACCTACTTTTCTCACTAAAAAAAAAACTTTGAACCACTTCTCCACTGTCTTCACCACATGCTCCTCAGCAAAGGTGAGAGTAGGCTTTTGATTTCTTCTGTCTGCTAATGGTCACTGCAGAATGAGTTGTCAGCTCAAAATGCTCTTAAATGTTGAAACACTGTATAAAGAGACCAATCCTTTCCCTAGTCAGTGCTGAAGTGGCAGGCAACTCCAACTGCAGTGTTTAAATGATTACCTATGGAGATTCTCCACATTATCATGTCCTGTTTTGCATTTGTCTTTCAAGGGTGATCAGCCTTCTTGGGGGACTTGAATGAGTAAGTGATGTTAAAAAGATATAATTCTGGAAATCACAGACTTCGAACGACCAACTTCACTAGCTATAGGGTTACCCCTTTCATCTTGGCAACCTACATGATTTCAACCCATTGAGGAAAAAGGCAGAGCCCGTAACCGGACACTGCCCCAAGTCCATAAAAATAAAATCAGTACTCTTCTTCTGGTGCTTACTGCAGATCCTCTTCTAGTTCGGGCAGAGCCAAGTCCATGCACTCTGTCCACGCACACACTATGCCATGGCTGTGTTGTTGCCTCATGACATCATAGTGTGCCTGGGCAAAGCACACTGAGTTGGCAGTGTGCTCTATACTGGGGGGAGCAGTGTGCTGTATACATTTATATACTCGGAGGAGAAGTGTTCTGGATACATATATGGGGGGCAGTGTGTTGGGTACATATTTACTGGGGGGTGCAGTATATATTGCTTATGGGGGGGGACAGTATATATATAATCTAATGGATTGGACATATTTATACTTATTTCAGTAACAGGGGGAGTCATTTTTAAACTTTACTATACTGTAACTATTTACAGTATTAACCAAAGTGAGAGAATATTTGTCATGTTTTTAAGCTGTCGTTCAGAATATTCGTTGTTTGGGGGGGGCGTGGCCTGAGAGAGCTCCAGGACGGACGCACAAGCCTGAGCTCCGTCTGCTAAATCTCCAGCAAGCGACTTTCAAACCGGCTACCAGCGCTGAAGTGACCCTCCGAACTACCAAACCTCAACGGAGATGGTCACAAAGAGGAAAACCGGCCGAACGGGACCCAAAAAGCTCTCGGAATTCAAACCAAGAAGGAATACCTGTGATGGCCCTACAGCCACGTGCTCCGGCAGCTCCTCACCATCGGGCGCCGAAAGCAGCGACTCACCGAGAGCGGAGACAAATAACCATCCAGGTACTCTTCTATCCCCAAACCAAAGAAATCGCTCCTTCTCAGAAGTGGTCTTGGGACAATTGACCAGCATCTCCCCAAGCACATCAGCCGCAACGGGACCAGGGCCCAAGATGGCGCCGAACACGAGGCAGACGCTGAGCCAACCCAGCACACCATCATCCAGCCCGGAGAAACAGAGACCTAGACTCTCATCCTCAGAGGTAAATCTATCCTTCATTCCACACTCCTCAATGACAGACGAGCAAGACCCTTTATCCTCCATAAGCACAACTAAACAAGCTGCATCTGAGGATTTTATCAAAGAAATGCTCTTAGCCTTCAGAGGCTCATTACAATCAGACATTGCTCTGCTAGCTCAAAGATTCAGCCAAAACATGGATGAAATAGGAGGAAGAGTGGATAAACTAGAATCTAAAATTGGAGAAATAACAGATTCTCATAACGAACTTATTGACGCTCATTACATGCTTGCAGATGAAGTATCTGCTATAAAAGACAAAATAGCAGACATAGAAGATAGAAGCAGAAGGAATAATATCAAATTAAGAGGCATACCAGAGTCAATAGCCCAAACAGAACTTAACAATTATCTAGTGGAACTAATGAAATCTGTGCTACCAAATAGCTCTGTACAAGAATTAATAATAGACAGGGCACATCGCCTCCCAAGACCTAAAGGGTTACCTGAAGAATTACCAAGAGACACCATAGCACACATTCATTTCTACCACATAAAAGAATCACTGATGAATACAACAAGAAGAATGAAATCCTTACCATCACCATATGAAAAGATCAACCTGTATGCAGATCTATCCCAAGCAACGCTACAGACAAGAAAACTTTTCAATCCAATAACAAATATCTTACGCAATTCCGGCATCTCTTACAAATGGGGTTTCCCCACTAAGCTCCTAATTCACAAAGACGGAATTACCCATGCGCTCAGAAAACCTGAAGATGGGATCCCTATGCTTCGATCCTTTGGCATTGAAATACCTCCGGACCTATCATCAATGAAACAGAAGAATAAAAAACAAGTGGAGAAAGAATGGATTACCCAGCGCTGAAAGTACAACAAAGAACTCTGGAGAAATAAGAGGAGAAAACTCCAGGAGAACTTCCCCCCCCCCCCCCATAAACAGGCACTTTACCAACCTGCCTGCCAGTTTGCTCATCCTGCATCTGAAATAAGTATAATTATAATTATTGTATTATGATAGTAGTTAACATATATGTTAAATTTTGTTCGTTTCAGTTAAAATTTGTGTTACACAGAGAGATGACAAAGATATTCTGCTTAACATGTCACCATGTCACTTAAAATTTTATCTTTAAATACAAGAGGGCTTAATTCCCCTTATAAGAGGTCATCACTATGGAAAGATGCTTTGTCCTCGCAATCTGAGATTCTATGTCTCCAAGAGACGCACTTTGCAAAGGATAAAGCACCTACTTTCATACATAAAAAATACCCTTATAAATACAAAGCAAATGCAGCAAAAAAACATGCAGGAGTGTGCATAGCCTTAAAAGATACACTATCATTCAAGGAATTAGAAGTACATTTGGACAGTAGAGGAAGATTCATCATTCTAGTATGTGAAATAAATTCATATACAATCACACTGGTGAACCTTAATGCCCCAAATAAATCTCAAATACATTTCCTAAATAAACTTCAACGCAAAATCCAAAAAATTCAAAAAGGATGCTTAATTATGTGCGGAGACTTTAATCTTACTCCAGACGCATCTCTAGACACTACTGCCCAAAGAACTAGAAACTCTCCCACCCTTAATATTTGGCTACAAAAACAAGGACTATATGATACCTTTAGATGTTTAAATGTTACCTCTAGAGAATATACATACTACTCACCCAGACACAGAACCTTTTCGAGAATTGACCTGTTCCTGGTAGAAAGAAACTCACTAACACTGATCAAATCCTCAAACATTCAAACAGCTTCCTGGTCAGACCATTCCCCAATTTTTATGGAGATTAATCTATTCCCCAATGTAGAAAACCAAAAACAATGGAGATGCAACACATTTCTATTAGGTTTACCCTCATATCAAGAGGCAGTCAAGAAAAACATCACGGAATTTTTCAATATTAATAACATAGAAAATATCAACCCCCTGGCACTTTGGACCAGCCATAAAATGTATATCAGAGGCATTATGAAAGGGCTAACATCCAAATACTACAAACCAAAAAACTTACAAATAAATAATACCCTCTCATGCATCCAAGTCACCGAAAATTTACTACAAACTTCACCTACACCTCTGCTTCACAAACAATTATTTTCCTATAGACACAAACTCCATACTTTGTTAATGGAAAATAATGACAAACAACTATTGTCTTGGAAATTAACACACTATACATCCTACAATAAGCCAAGTAAACTAATGGCAAAAAAAGTAAAAAAAACAACCCCAAAAACAAGAATTCCTTACCTAATCTCGCCTAAAGATTCAAAGACTCGGCTATCCCACCCCAAAGATATCTCCAACGCCTTTAAAGAATACTACGAGAAACTGTACAACCTTAAAGAAGACCCCAATATAAACACACCAGAACCCACACAGATCAACGAGTTCCTACAAAATGTTCACCTCCCAAAACTGACAGACTCCCAACTCGCTTCCTTAAATCTCCCATCATAGAAACAGAATTAAACAATATTATACTATTTACAAAAAAACAAAAAGCCCCAGGCCCTGACGGACTCCCTAGTGAATATTATCAATATTGCAAGGACCAAATTCTTCCCCATATGACAAGAACCTTCAATCAGGCCATAATAGAAGGATTTCTCCCTACAGAAATGCTACAAGCCACAGTAGTAGCCATTCCTAAACCTAACAAAGAACCTAATACACCAGCTAACTTCCGCCCCATATCCCTTTTAAATTGCGACATCAAATTATATGCCAAACTAATAGCCCAAAGACTTTTAGAAATCCTACCTAAACTTATACATAACGATCAGGTCGGATTCACCAAAGGTAGACAGGCGCCAGACGGAACAAGGCGAATGATAGATCTAATAACAATTATGGAATCGTCTCGAGTGCCTTCTCTGCTCCTCACCCTGGATGCAGAGAAGGCATTCGATAGGATCAATTGGGCCTTTGCATTCTCCACTTTAGAAAAATTTGGCTTCACAGGAAAAATACTAACTGCTATCAAAGCATTATATGGCTCCCCATCAGCTAAAGTATTAATAAATGGCTCGCTGTCCAATTCATTTTCTATCACCAATGGAACCCGTCAGGGATGCCCCCTTTCCCCACTTATATTTATTTTAAGCATAGAACCATTTGCAGAGCTTATAAGAACCCATCCTAATATAAAAGGTATCTCAGCAGGCGCAAGACAACATAAAATAGGATTATTTGCTGATGACACAATATTAACTCTCAATAACCCACTAACCTCACTCAGAGAAGTAATGGATATAATTAACACATTCAGAGCTATATCATATTACAGAGTTAATGCCAGTAAATCCCTATTGCTAGGATTTAACATCTCACATACATTAAAAACACAAATCACCCAGGAATTCCCTTTTCATTGGGAAAAAGAAGCAGTTCCATACCTAGGCATTAAACTTTCAAACCCACTTAAACACCTAGCAAAAATTAATATGTTACACCTAATTCCCTCCCTACAAAAAGACCTAGAAGCCCTAAAGACTACTACACTATCATGGATGGGACGAATATTAATATATAAAATGTTGATTCTACCAAAAGTACTATATCATTTTAGAACTATATCAGTCCCTATCCCTAAAATATATATAACCAAACTTCAAAAACAAATGATATAATTTATATGGGGAAACAAAAAACCAAGAGTAGCAGCCAACATCCTATACTCCAACAAACTTAAAGGAGGATTAGAAGTGCCAAACCTACATAGATATAGAACAGTATTCCTGATACAACAAACAAAATCTTGGTGTATCTATACCACAGCATACAGCTGGCCGTGCATAGAGGAAACTTTAAACAAAAATCGTCCTTTAATTCATCTACTACTAGCCCATACATTATTTCCAAAAATCCCTACACCAAAACCTCCAAGTCTAGCAGCATCTATCCAGGCCTGGAAGACATTAAAAGAATTAAATCAACACAAATCTACTAAACACAACATTCAAATTCCTATCCAGGTTCTGGAATACTTAATCAAAACCTTACACACTAGACCTCTCATGGAAAGAGAGTTAAAATTTGTCAACCAAATATCTCCAGAAGGAAATACTATGTCAGTAAAAGATATAATGAATAAGTTCCATATCCCTGAAGAGTTAATGGGCCTTATTGCCCAAATCAGAAGAACAACCATTAACTCCTCCCTACAAAACCCACAAATCCCAGATTGCATATACAACCTTATCTATAAACAAACCCAAGGCATACATAACTCTACAAAATTCTTATACGCAACTTTATCAGAAGACTTTACAGCTGAACCCATTAAAGGTTCACATCTACTAAAATGGGAACAGGAATTAGGGATGCACTTCCCGTGGAGTGAATGGAAAGAAGCTTTTATGTGGGCTTCAAAGGCCTCCAAATGTGCAAACCTACGGGAGGTTCATCTGAAAATTCTTTCTAGATGGTATTATACTCCAACTCATTTAGCCAGAATATTCCCAGGTACACCGGATACCTGTTGGAGACAATGCGGGCATAAAGGATCTTTAACACACATATTCTGGTCATGCCCAGTCATCAAACGATTCTGGAGCGACACTTTCAATACTGTGTCCATATTAACAGAAACTAATATTCTCCCAGATAAGGCACTAGCCCTCCTAGGACTCGGAATTGGGAAAATCCCTACAAAACATAGGAAACTTGTAGGACATATCTTGCAAGCTGCCAAATTGCTCCTAGCTAGAGCTTGGAAAAAAAACCAATCTCCATCCAATTCAGAACTACAGGAAATGCTCACCCAACATTGCCATCTAGAAAGAACCCTGGCTCTTAGAAATAGAACAATAAAATCACATTATATAATGTGGGACCCTTGGTACAAGATCACCGATACATAACTGGAGATAACCCAATAAAGCATTAATTCTAGCCTCTCTTTACTAAAACCAGCCCGTACTTATGGATAGAAATGGTACATAGAGAATACCGATCGCCAAAAATCTCTCTGAAAGTTATGTTACTATGTTATTGTGTTGATGTTATAAAATCTTGATAATAATATCTCATTATTTACTCTATTGTAAACATTCCAAAATGCCTTACATGGAAACAATTGTCATAAGGCTAATATATTTGAAAACGAGTCTATTATGGAAATGCTATATGTATGTAACTATACAATTTTTGACTCAATAAAAAATATTTAAAGAGAGAATATTCGTTGTTTGGGTTCTTTAGTTTTCTCCCAGCAAAGTGCTCAATTGACTCAGTCATGTGATCAATGGGGTCAGTCATTGATATGTATATACATGCATAATCACACACATACATATATCTTCATTGACCTCTAGTCTATTAGACCCAGCCTCTGACGCGTTCTATTTGGATTCCATAGAAGGCACTCCATGGCAACCCACAGTTGCATTTTGGGGAGCCATGGGGCTAGAGGCAGAACCCCTAAACTCTGCCTAGTCCCTTAGCTTATGTGGTCATCCTTGATTGTGGCAGTTAAGGGTTAAAACTACCATAAACATAATTTTCTGCAATTAGGGCAGATCCAGCAGGAGCCAGACAGGGTGTATGTGTCACTAGGCACTGTGGACAGGGTACATACCATACCCATTAACACCTGGCTGAGGCAGGCGAGTGGTGGGTGTTGGTGTAGCAGGAGCCAGGTCCATCTGCCCCCCTTCTTGCTCCCAGACAAAGTCCCGACTCAACTGCCGACTCCACTGCGGTCCACCTCGCAGGTTACACACCAGCAGCCTGTGAGATGCCATCAAAGTCTGTTGTGGCCTTTGTATGGTCTAGTGCAGGCAGCAGTCTGATATAATCATGTGTCACCTGCACTGCATCTTGAAGAAGGAGCAGAGAAACAAGGTGACTTTTTTTTTACTATTGACTGCTGGGGGCAGCACTGTGGTTACTGAGAGAAGCTTTGAGCTTTCTGAGAGCAGCACTGTAACTACTGGGGGCAGCAGCTGCTACTAGGGTCATCACTGGCTACTGAGGCAGCACTAGCTAATAGAGGGCAGCATTGTGACTACTGGTACAACACTGACTACTTCATGCAGAAGTGTGACTACTGGGGACAGCACTGTGTCTACTGGGGCAGCACTGTGACTAATGGGGTAGTGAAAAAAACAAAAACAAAATATTTTTTGTGAATTTCACCACAATTTATTTCCAGTACACAGGGTATTAAATAATGACACTAGCCAATTTTTTTTAAAAAAATCTGCACTGTGAGTGGTTATAACCTTTAAGTGCTTTAACATATCCAGGTAAATTTGAGATTGTTTTCTCTTCCCACATTGTACTTCAAATTAGTGGAAATATTTGGATGATATCTTTTGCTTTTCAGGCAGATAGTCATAGCACCCAAATAACTTTCTAACTAACATTTCCCGAATGTCTGCTTTATGTTGGTATGGCTTTTTATGTATCCCCTCATTTCTTTAGGATGCTATGTGACTTAGAATCGTGAGTGCAATTTTTCACATTGTTATGAAAATCGCCAAAACATATATTTACAAGTCACTTTGAGAGGCCTAATAATATTAAAACCGCATAAACTACTCCATTATAGAAACTTTACCCCTCAATGAGTGAGAGAGCAACTTTAAGAAGTTTTTTTTTTTTTAACTCTGTGTTTTACAGGGGTAAAAGCAAAAAGGAGGCTGAATTTATAAATTGTAATTGTTTTGAACAATACATTAACGACCTGGCCTTTTTTTGTTTTTTCCTTTCCATTTTTTATATATATTTTTTTAGAGCTCTCCGATGGCTTGTTTTCTGCGTAACAAATTGCACTACATAGTATTGGTATTGAATATTCCATGCCATGTACCAGGAAGCAGGAAAATTCCAAATGCAGTGAAAAACAAAGGTGCGCCGTATTCTTGTGGGCTTGGATTTTAAAGCTTTCACTGTGCACCCCAAATGACATGTCTGCTTTATTCTTTGGGTTGGTAACACATTTGTAAAGGTTTTATAATGCTTTCTTACATTTACAAAAATTAAAACCTCCTGTACAAATTTTTTTTTTGTGATTTTGCCACCTTCTGGCGCTAATAACTTTTTCATACTTTGGTATCTGGAGCTGTGAGTGGTGTAATTTTGTGCGACTTTTGATGACGTTGTCAATGCTATCATTTTTAAAACTCAACGACCGTTTGATCACTTTTTATTGAATTTTTGTATTTTTCAAAATGGCAAAAAAGTGCCATTTTCAACTTTGGGCACTATTTTCGATTACGGGGTTAAACACTGTGAAAAAACGTTATATTATTTTGATAGATCGGGCATTTTCAGGCACGGTGATACCTAATGTGTTTATGATTTTTACTGTTTATTTATATTTATATGACTTCAAGGAAAAGGGGGCTTACTTGAATTTTTATGTTTTTTGTTATAATAATTTTTTAAAACTTTTTATTTTACTATTTTTCAGACTCCCTAGTGTACTTTAACCCTAGGTTTTCTGCCGTATCCTACCGTATACTGCCATACTATGGTATGGTATTATATGGGGATTTTCTTCCTCATTCATTACAATGTGCAATGTGCTAATTGCACATTGTAATTAATGGGTTAAAACAAGACAGCCTCAGGGTTTGGAAGACCCAATGCTGTTTGGGGATTACACCCGCGATCGCTGCTAGCTAGCACTCTGATGCTGCCATGTGTTCATCTTTTTTTATTCCTATCTAGGTGTTTTATAGTGTTGGTGGACATGTTTTAATATATCTTTTTCTTTGTGATGTAGTATATTACTGTATGATGCAGAGGTCCAGTGCTCTGTCTTCCATGCCATGCTCTGCACTAGATCTTAGAATCAGTGTTACTGCTTGTACTGTGTCCTGAACGGTTTGTGCACGTGGAGTGCTATAGGCATCATTGCCGAAAGTTGATGTCATAACCAGGAAGTCCTGCCCACTTTAGGGAAAGCTGAGAGTGTTTTATAGATAGCCTCGTATATCTATTAGCCCTTCATCTCACGATAGGAAGAAGCTAGAAGCATGATATTGGAATTGTTGTCAAAGGCCATCTCCAGCTGTGCTTAAACTATTTTTTTGTTAAATAACTTTACGCTTTAAATTGAAGCTTCACATAGATGAATTATGCCCGCATTATGTGTCCCTAATAATAACTGGTGTCCCCCCAATACAATTATACTGCAGTTATTTTATATGTGTACCCTAGAAGTGATATAGTATAATTTTATAATGTATGTTTGTTTTTGTATTTTTATGAAATCCCAATATTAACTAGAATCAATAGTTATGTACAATAAATGTAATTGGGGTTAGTATTATTAATTAAAGGTCCTGTGATATATAAATCAATCAGAAATTATTTAAGGGGTTATCAAAATGTTTTTGCAGGCTGTACATTGTGGTTGCAGAAAACTAGTATCATACAGATGAATGCCATAGCAATGAGTCACACGTTGGGGAAATCGCCATGAGGTTGTGGACCCAAAGAAGCAGATTATCACCTGTAATCATTACTGCAGTCTCTGACCAACATACTAATGTTTGTGACATTGCCTTGTTATATCCTGCAAAATAGTAATGTTTAATTTCCTCTGCAATGGGTCGATTTGAGAGATGTTGGGGTTCTGGATTACTATGGACTATCTATTTGGTAACCGTATATACTCGAGTATAAGCTGAGTTTTTCAGCACAAGTTACAAGGGTATATAAAAAAAAACATAAACTGAGTACTCACTATCCCGACAGCCCAGCTCCTCTCCTAGTGGTGTGCCGGGGGTCCGCGCACGGAGCTGTCCTACCACAAACATGGAGATAGAAGAGGAGCTGTCCGGGCCGTCGGACTGGTGAGTACCCCATTTGTTTTTTTTACGGGCAAGCTATACGCTACAGGGGGCTGGCTATATACTTCAAAAGGCTGTCAAGCTATATACTTCAAGGGACTGGCAGGCTATATTCTTCAAGGGGCTGGTTGGCTGTTTCCTAAAGGGGGCTGGCTATATACTACAAGCAGCTGAAAGGCTATATACTACAGGGGGCTGGCAGGCTATATACTACAGGGGGATGGCAGGCTATAAACTACAGGGAGCTGGCAGGCTATACATTACAGGGGGCTGGCAGGCTATACATTACAGGGGGCTGGCAGGCTATATATTACAGGGGGCTGGCAGGCTATATATTACAGGGGGCTGGCAGGCTATATATTACAGGGGGCTGGCAGGCTATACACTACAGGGGGGTTGGCAGGCTATATATTACAGAGGGCTGGCAGGATATATACTAGAGGGGGCTGGTAGCCTATATACTAGAGGGGGCTGGCAGGCTATATACTAGAAGGGGCCGGCAGGCTATATACTAGGGGTGGCCGGCAGGCTATATACTAGAGGGGGCCGGCAGGCTATATACTAGAGGGGGCCGGCAGGCTATATACTAGAGGGGGCCGGCAGGCTATATACTGTTGATGCTGGGACCAATGCATTTCCCACCCTCGACTTATACTCAAGTCAATAGGTTTTCCCAGTTTTTGGTGGTAAAATTAGGTACCTCGGCTTATACTCGAGTATGTCTCACTTTGGCACTATGCAAAGCCTGCAGTTCCTATTAGAATAAGTAAAAATTCTCTTTAACTATGTAAGAGAATAATGGAAATCAAATATTTACGATAAATGGGTGACTTTCTGTTTCCTTATGTCATTCTTTTGTTGTTATAATGTAAAAAAAAATGCAGACTGTAGAGTTATTCTTTGATATTATAGCAGAAGCATGATGAAAGGTTACCTGCTTGCATGCAAGTCTATTGTAAATGGTGGGGGGCCCCATTATAAATATTGTCCTGGGGCCCAGAAGACACCAGTTACACCACTAAGGTTGCCCTTCTATTTTAATTTTTCCAATGAATTGTACAAAGTGTGTGGAAACAATTCCTTGTTGGCTACATTAACATAAATGGTGTATTTGTCTGCCATTATTTTTATGGGGCAGACAAATACAACGTTGGGGCACATTTATTAAGAGTAGTGTAAACTGAACTAAAAGTGTGTTTGCCTGTACAAAATGCAGGCTGAGACACAATTTGTATTGCGTGTGCCAGTAATGTGTCTCAGACTCTTCTTAACCCCTTAACGACCCGGTCTTTTTTTCATTTCTATTTTTCACTCCCCACCTTCAAAAATTGACACGTAAAGAGCTCTGATGCTCTGGGCTTGTTTTCTGCATAACAAATTGCACTTCATAGTGACGGTGTTTAGTATTCCATGCCGTGTACTGGGAAGCGGGTAAAAATTCCAAATGCAGTTAAAATGGCGAAAAAACGCATTTGTGCCGTTTTCTTGTGGGCTTGGATTTTACAGCGCGTTAGTAAGGGGTTATATACCTGTGAAAGCAGTTTGCACTGGAAAAAAGGCAAAGTCTGACAGAAAACTGGCGCACTTAAATGTGGGCTATTCAGGATTAAGCCATTTTAATGCTTCAGGGCCAAGTCTTATTGCTGAAATCTGCCTTTTTGTAAATACACACATGGGCAAAATTGTTAATACCTCTAGTTTAATTAAAGAAAAACCCACAATGATCACAGAAATAACTTGAATCTAAGGGTATAACATAACAGAGCCTCCTCCATGTTCAACAACAGGGACAGTGTTGTTTTCAAGATATACCGTATATTCTGGCGCATAAGACAACCTGGTGTATAAGACGACCCCCCTACTTTCCTGTTTAAAATATATAGAGTTTAAGATATATTCGCCGTATAAGACTACCCCTTTTCCAGCGCATACAAAACACTGGTAAAAAAAAAAAAAAACAGATTTGAATTTAACATGGTCCTTTTTTTAATTTAAATTCTTATGACATGCAGGTATATAGCAGGAAAACTGTCGCTCATAAACATAAGGAATACAACAACAACATTACCATCGTCCATTTTACTGTAAATGTTACCATACTGTACCTTAAATTTTTATTTTATTAAATATTCCATGCCATGTACTCAGAAGCGGGAAAAAAATTCCAAATGCAATGAAAATGGTGAAAAAACGCATTTGCGCCATTTTCTTGTGGGCTTGGATATTACGTCTTTTACTGAGCGCCCCAAATGACATGTCTACTTTATTCTTTGGGTCGGTACGATTAAGGGGATACCAAATTTGTATAGGTTTTATAATGTTTTCATACATTTACAAAAATGAAAACCACCTGTACAAAAATAATTTTTTTGATTTTGCCAACTTCTGGCGCTAATAACTCTTTTATACTTTGGTGTACGGAGCTGTGGGTGGTGTCATTTTTTGCGAAATTTGATAATATTTTCAATGATATCATTTTTAGGACTTTACGACCTTTTGATCACTTTTTATAGATTTTTTTCTATTTTTCAAAATGGCAAAAAAGTGCCATTTTCGACTTTGGCCGCTATTTTCCGTTACGGGGTTAAACACATTGAAAAACCGTTTTCATATTTTGATAGATCGGCATTTTCGGACGCGTCGATACCTGATGTGTTTATGATTTTTACTGTTTATTTATATTTATGTCAGTTCTAGGGAAAGGGGGGTGATTTGAAATTTTAGGTTTTTTTATAATTTTTTTTTTAAACTTTTATTTTTATTTATACTATTTTTCAGACTCCCTAGGCTACTTTAACCCTAGGTTGTCTGATCGATCCTACCATATACTGCCATACTACAGTATGGCAGTATATGGGAATTTTCCTCCTCATTCATTACAATGTGCTATCAGCACATTGTAATAAAGGGGTTAAAACGAAATAGCCTCGGGTCTTCAGAAGACCCGAGGCTACCATGGAGACGGATCGCCGCCCCCGATGATGTCACGGGGAGCGGCGATCCCAGGTAGGATGGCGGCGCCCATGCGCCGCTATCTTTTTTAGGCTGCCGGCAGCTTTGCCGGCAGCCCACGCTGTGAAAACACCCGCGATCGGTGCTAGCAAGAACATTTTTATTTTTTAATGAAAATTACCTTATGGGGGCTTATTTTTGAGGTATGAGATCAATGTTACATTAACACTATTATTTTGGGGGGCCATACCAAATCGATTGCATTTAATACCTGCTCATGTTTGCTCATGTTATGGTACCATGAAAAATACAGATGCCACACAAAAGACACACAGTGTAATCCATATGTGGTCCATAAATGCAAATAACTTATTAGGTAACACAATCATGTATCCCTTCCAGAGGTTGGGAAAAGCTAATGACATAATTTCCCAGCCTTTTTTTTTTTTTTTTTTTTTTTTAAGGTTCAATAAAGATTTTATTTAAACAAAATATTAACATCAGGTGTAAGTATTGTGATCACCATGAGACACATACATTAAATTAATATTGCAGAAAAAGGAGCAACAATAATCCAAATCACACATAATACTGGTACAAATTAAGTATAGGAGGAAAACATCATGAAGCGATACCCGCAATATATAGCAAGGTATTGTCCTTCATCACGCCTTCCTTTGAAGTATATACAAACCCATACAGGACAACAAACACATACCTAAACTAAATAAGAACCCCCCACAAGACAACATTCACAAACTGGGGAGGACAGAAATGGAGGGGGGGGGGGGTTGAGGAAGCATTCTATCGAATAACTGCAGATTACAGACCTCTAATCCAAAGATCAAACTGCGGGGACTCTCTAAACGAGACCTACGGTAGCTATCGTAGATAGAATTGGTGCGCTGCATTGGACCAGAAATCATGCAGCACTACCATCTCCTCCATCCCGAGAATGTATGCCATTTCCGCAGACCACATGGCCCTGTAGGGGAGTCGACGTCCATAATCTGGGAATGACATGTCTCATTGCCATAACAAAATGCCTCAAAAGCCTGGATCTGACCTTCTTATATGTGCCAGAGTACATGGAGAAAAGGGCTATGGACGGACTACATGTGGTGGATGTCAGTATATCATGTAGCGTAAAAATGCCTCCCATAGATCTTTAACTACAGGGCACGCCAACCATATATGGAGCAATGAACCCTCCTCCACCCCACACCTCCAGCACCTCCAGTTGGACACTGATTGGTAAAACCTGTATTAAACAGACGGTGTGCTGTACCATCATGACAATATTTTATAGCTCGTTTTGTGCAATAGGCAAGAAATCCAGGCTTTGTGAGTAAACACCATAGATCTTGACCACTCCTCCGAAGATGCCAGCTGGCACTCTTTCCCAGGATTACTGAAATCTGGCCCTATGACCTCCTTGACATTTCCCCTGCAGCAACCTGTAGACAGCTGAAATTAAATGCACAGGTGGAGCAGACATGACACACCACTGCTCAAAGGTAGTGAGATCTCTGGTAAGGCCCCCTCAGGGGAGCCAGAGCTTTGCAGAAACCTATTGATCTAATGTAGACGGAGCAATCTACAATCCCTTTGCATATTTTGTGGCAATATGTCACCCACAGACTGTAGACTCTTGAAGACAGCATTTGAAGGACTTGGATTACTGGACTATCTGGGACTGTTAAGAACAGAGGGTTCGTCAGACCCAATGGGAAGTTCGGATTATAGGACAGAGGAGAAAGTGGACCAGGATGAAAAGAGGTTAATCTGCTACACAGCACCCCATCCCATACCTGCAAGACTACATTAAACAAAGGGGATAAGCGTAGTCTCAATTTCCACCTACAGCGCATGCCGGTCACCATGTAGGAGGTTAAGAATACAAGAGAGCACCGTGGCGGAAAGATACATGGCAAAATCCGGGAGCCTAGCAAGAGTAGAGAAAGACAACCGTGGTCTTGATGACCCCTATACAAACTGCATGGCCAAGGAACGTAGTCAAAGTAGAATGGAGCCAGGCACCGCCCATGGAACTGTTTGAAAGACATACAAAATTTTGGGGAGTATATCCATTTTCAAGGCGTTCATCCTACCCATACATGAAATGAGCAACTTGGCCCGCCCCGCCATATCCTTTTCCACTGAGCTCAGCAGTGGAGTGTAGTTATGAGTAAATGCCACAAAAGGATCAGAGGTAATATACACCCCAGATACTTCATCAGCCCCCTACACAACTTGAATGGCATGGATCTCGAAAGTGAGGCTACCACCCATTCTGGTATATTCACATTAAGCAGTTCTGATTTGGATACATTCGAACGGAAGTTCGAGTACCTGTGCAATTCTTTTAGTATCGCTGGGAATCTTGGTGACATTTATTAGTCTTACAATTTACATTGTGAGTACTTTTATTTTATGTGTAATACAATGTCACAGCAAACAATCTTTAATACTCCAGATGATCTTTTCTCTGACTACAGGGGCACTACTCTCTGCCATGTAATCACTGTGACATGCATTCATTGCATTCTGTAAATGATTGCCCTGGGTAAGCACTCATGCATATCACTAGTTCAGCCGCAGCTGGGAAAATTAATACTTATGCTTTTTGTTAGTTTTAGCAGTTTTCCGCCTTTATTCTTCACTTTTCTAAAGAGAGTGAGTCAGTCTTTGCAATATGCTTGCTGCTGACATCTTTGGCACAGTGTACTCACAATGATTTCTTTTCCGCTATTCTAGAACAAACTGAGGTGATGAAGAGATTAAATATATTTAAAGCTCTCTTACTGTGACATTTGGCTTGATTTGTTGATCTTCTAATACCTTATAGATTTTGACATCAATGTTAATTTGAATATGGTCAAAATGTTAACTTCTGATATTATGCTGTACTTGCGTTGTACTTGATATTCAGTTGCAACTATAAGCAGTATGATGCAAAGCTGTGTGTTATAATTTCTACTGCTTGAGGCATTAGCACCACCCACCGGACCTTATGGACTAGTGTTTTAATGTCCCAAACCCGTCCCTACACTTACCTTTCTCCCAAGCCCCCGGCGCCTGCATGTACTGGACCCTGGCTTCAGTGCGCGAGCGTCATAGGTATAGCACATGCGGATACTGTCTCAGCTTCACATCTTGCAACACAAAAAGGAGCAGGATCTGCTGATGTGCCTCATCGGCTTACATCCAGGTAAGCATAAATGTTTTCTTTCACTCATAGCTTACATACAGGTAAATTTGGGACCCTAAATCACAGGTCCATACATACGTGTAGTTGGTTTAGGGTCCCTAATTGACCTGACAGATCCTCTTTAACAGGCAATGACAAAAGAAAAGCAATGCTAATTTACTTATTTAGTACATCATGAAGATGAAATGGTATGTTTTGATAGTTTGATGTTTGATGTTTTTGAGTGTGGAGCAGCAGTATGACCAAGTGTATTTTGCCCCAGCTTATGTTGGACTCCATATTAATTCAGTGAAGATATCTTTCCTAGGAAAAGCATTAGGCAAAGTTATAAAGCTAGAAAGTGGCACTTTCGTATATGATATCTATCAACTCTGTACAACAAGAACTCTCATAATTAGAACAATAAGCTGTATATTTCTTCACAGTGGGTACTAAGAAAAGAGGGCGATTCAAATTCACGAAACAGTTCCCAGAGATACAAGATAAAAAGTGGCACTACTCTCTGTCTGGATGTCTCCCCGCCCCACTAAATCATTGGACACTGCAGGTCAAGTCCCTGTAACTAGGGGGATGCATCACTTGTGACTATCCATTGTATGCATGAGAGCAAGTATAAATCTGGATAGGAGTTATCTGGGTATTGCAGATAACTGGGGGGGAATAGAGGTGCCCGAATAGGCATAGTCTGAATATGGGCATCAGCTGATTTTTGGTTATGCCACTTTAGTTCATAAAGTGATTGATATTGTAGTCACTCAGTAAAAGGCTGCTTTTGTAATATCAACAACCACCCCTACATAAATATGATCCCTCTGTCTAGTCACTAGTTTACAGAGACCGAGAGCAGCAAATCCAGTGCAAAATGGTTATCCCTGCACACTCACCCTCCGTGCTTCATTTATATGTTCTCTCAATAAACATGTAGTGATTTTGAAGATTCTGAGTACCACTCATTATCTTGTATCCCTTGGACCATGTTTATACATGTACATTATACATGTTTAAATTACTTTGTAGCATATTGTAAAATGAAGTAGCACCGTACATTACAGCTCTGCAGTAACTATTTGAATAACCAGTTCAAGATTCTGGATGTAATGCTGATTTGCGATGAGTCATGTGTCTGCTCCAACATATTCTCCTAGCAGTATGTTTGCATTTATTATAAATTTTTTGTTTCTTTTCCATTTAATTGCTCATCTTCTTCCTTCTAAATTCAACAAAAATTATGCTAATTAGCTTGAGGGGCTACCTAAGCAGCTGAATGACTGAAAGTCCCCTTTAATTTGCCCAAGTGAAACAGAGCCTTATCAGCAGGGTGGTCTGCCATCACCTCTCATTAGACATAAGCTAATCCAGATAGGATATCTATAACCGAGACATGGCCATGGGGATTTGTGGATCAAGATAAAAGAATAACACAGGTTAATAATATATTTAATTGCTTTAAGGACACACTTGACAAGAGAATACAATGTACAATCGACAGAGTGTAAATTACAAGCAGTGCACAAGAAATCTTAGATTCTTTCTGCCCTGATGTGATCATTTTTTTTTGTTATATAAGGATGGGAAAAGACACAGGTCCATCAAGTCCAACCTATAAGGTTAAAAAAATGTTTTTGCCAATAACTTGTGATATTGTTCAAGAAAGACATTCAGACTTATCTTGAGCATGTTCAAAGAACCTCCTGTGTTGAGTTTCACAGTCCCACTGCTCTTACAGTAAAGAATTGCGTCTCCTCTAGAGGTAGAGGATGCCCCGTTGTCCTGGTCACAGGCCTAGGTATATAAAAGATCTTTGAAGAGATCCCTGTACTGCCTCTTCAAGTTTGTTTGAATTGTAATGAGCCATTTTTTTCTAAGTTGAAAATCCCAAAGTTTTGTATTCTATCATTGCATTCAAGTTTTCCCATCCCCCTAAAATCTTGGTTGCTCTCCTCTGCACCAGTTCCAGCTCCACAATGTCCGTTTTATATAATGGTGTCCAAAACTGTAAACAATAGTCCATGTACGGTCTGACCAGTAATTTGTACTATCATGAGAATCTATTCCTCTTGATACATCTCATAATTTTATTTGCTTTATTAGCAGCTGCCTGGCACTGGACTATCCACCAATACCCCCAAGTCTTTTTCAGTTGCAGTTTTCCAAGTAATTGTAATTGTTCCCCTAATAATGGAATCTCCCACTATTAGCACTTGTCTGACCTTGCCTGCGCTCCCAACCAGTCCCCTGGTTGCTAGAGGTCATATCTTGCTGCAGCATCACTACCCCAAACTTATTGGGGTGCACCACGTTACCAAACTAGCTGCCCCATCACTTCACACACATATTCCCCAGTGAGTTTGTGCTCAAGGAGCAGAATTCAAGAATTTATTGACTATTTACCCCTTTGTCTTTCTGGAGGGAATTCTATGAAGACTGTCGGTACCATTGCAGTGGGGTAGGCCTTTGAGGCTTTTCTTCCTAGAGAATTAATTAACCCCTTAATGACCTGGCCCCTTATTGTTTTTTCATTTCCATTTTTCACACCTTCAAAAATCTATAATTTTTTTTATTTTTTACATGTAAAGAGCTATGCGGTGGCTTGTTTTCTGCATAACAAATTGCACTTCATAGAGGTGGTATTGAATATTTCATGCTGTGTTCTTGGAAGTGGGAAAAAAATTCCAAATGCAGTGAGAATGGTGAAAACGCATTTGCGTCGTTTTCTCGTGGGCTTGGATTTACGGCTTTGGTAAATCATGGGGACACCAAATTTTATATAGGTTTTATAATTTTTTTCATACATTTACAAAAATTAAAACCTCCTGTACAAAAATGTTTTTTTTTATTTTGCTATATTCTGGCACTAATAACTTTTTCATACTTCGGTGTATGGATCTGGGGGAGGAGGCATTTAGTGCGACTTTTGATGATTTTTTTCAATGCTATAATTTTTAAGACTGTACTACCTTTTGAACACTTTTTATTGAATTTTTTTATATTTTTCAAAATGGCAAAAAAGTGCCATTTTCAACTTTGGGCGCTATTTTCCATTGCGGGGTTAAATGCAGTGAAACACCGTTATTGTAGTTTGATAGAGCGGGCATTTTCGGATGCAGCGATACCTAATGTGTTTATGATTTTTACTGTTTATTTAGATCAGTTCTAGGGAAAGGAGGGTGATTTTTTAATTTTTATGTTTTGTTTTTTTTTACTTTTTTTTATTTTCAAGTACCCCTAGGGTACTTTAACCATAGGTTGTCTGATCGATCCTACCATGTACTTTCATACAACAGTATGGCAGTATATGGGGATTTTCCACCTCATTCATTAAAATGTGCAAATCGCACATTGTGATGAATGGGTTAAACGAAACAGCCTCGGGTCTTCGGGAGCGCCGATGCGCCAAAATCCAATCGTGTGCGGCACACATCGGAAATCGTCGGATATTCGGGACGATAGTGCAGTCCGCGGACCCTTAGTAAATGAGCCCATTGTGTTTATATTGCACTTGCATCACATTTACGTTTGCATCACGTTTGTAAAAAAAATTGTAAATGCATTGTCAACAGAATATGAGCAGATTGTTAGTGCACCCGTGCTTTAGATGAAGATAGAAAAAAATTACAGCTCAATACTATTCATAGCTTCTCACGGCACACACAGCTCCAGCCCCTGCTCCTCCTTTCTGACCAAACATTACAATGGTCATATTCTGGGTCTGATATCTCTGCATCTGTGGAGGATAGATTCAAAGTGCCCCTGAATCTGTGTAGCAGCCCCTACAAAATGGTGTGCTAATCTCCATATAAGTGAGGTAGTGAAAGGTCCTCTTTAACTCCTATCCTTATATTTAAATTTTTAGGACTAATATTTGAAACTGCTACTGTAAATTTTATCTCAGGTGATGATACATATTGTACATCATTATTCAGACATTGGAGCACTAAGGGCTGTGTGGCAGTTTTCTGTCTGACTTTTCACATTCTTTCTAGTGGAAACTTCTTACACAGGTACTTAAGAAGTGCACGCACCACTATTGTGTTGCACACAACTGTTTTGTGGCGCAGCTTCACTAGGCATCATGTGACACAAATTAGGCGGCGTTACAATGCTCAGTCAGACCGTACACCATATTTAACATGCAAAGTCTGTTGCACACCCTATGTTAAAGGTGCACCACAAAAAAGGTGGTGAACTCTGTTGGGTCAGTGCACAGAAGTGCGAAACTCATGATTTCTGGTGCACGTTCTTAAAGGGATTTTACAGCTAAAGAAAATTCACACATTTAAATCCCCTAGTGATGTTAAGGCAAAAAAGATCATGTTAACCCCTTACTTTACCATTTGACTCAGCTTTATTGCTGTTTTAGCTCCTATCACTCTCTATGGTGCTCAGTGTAAAATCCCAGGGTGTGGACGGGGCCTCTCTAAGCAGACACATTATGACCCATCTAGTTTTGTGGGGTGACAATGTGGTTACATTATCAGGGTACAAGGTGTATATGCACTTTCATCTGGCTTCTGATATTGTACTAACAAACTGACACATAGAAAGACAGATGAGACAAATCAGAGACGCATGAGATCCATTAAATGCGTATTACAGAGTCCGCTCAGCTACATCTCTATTCTCAGTCTCACAGATATGGGCCTGCATTCCCCTTCCCCCGGATCACTTATCTCCTTGTAGTTTGCAGCTTGTCTCTCCTCACAATTTCTTGCCAGGAAGTGGATCAGGTTCTGTGTCTGTGAGGTCCATGCTAGGACTGCAGGGAGCAGGGCTACAGGCACAAGACACAGAAATATCATCTGCAGGATCTCATTCAAGATGACCCCAAGTCTGCAGTTACAGGGTCGGATCTAGGGGCAACTGAAATTGTGTACAGTAGGACTGTTAGAGACAGGTTGGAGTTATATCTGTGAAATGCTACATTTTTGTTAATAACAGTGAATTAGAGAATGTGTTCTTTTGATGTGCTGAGCACATATAAGTAACTTGTCTTCGTGGGAATACCCTTTTAATGAATCTGGTGCACCTAGCATTTTACACAGGCAGAACATTTTTAGTGCAGTTTCCTACAATGTGCCCCGTTATCTTCAAATCTAGACTAGCACTTGCACTTTACACCTTTCATCACCCCTAGTATTGTCATTTCATTTTGGAGGGACTCATCAGAGGTGCTCTTGCTATCAACAGTAAAATAGATTAAAGCTTTATCTAAGCAGGACCATCATCTTGCATTGTGCGCTTTAATTCAGTAACACCACTTAACCAGCTTGCTTGTATTCAATGCTTTCTAAAACTTGTCTGAGGTCTAATGGAGAACATCCCTATCAGTTGTATCAAACAGCACAAACTTGCATTGTGCACATTCAATACTAATCAATAATAATCTAGCTAGCTATATTCAGTGCTAACTCACTGACTGATCTAGTTCAGTGTCACGCTGGCACTATTTTGGATACATACGAACATGTCAGGTATTTAAAAGGGTTTTCCACTTTCTGCAAAAAAATATATGGTTTGTGTAAGGAAAAGTTTTACAATTCTGCAGTATAATTTCTGTATCAATTCCTCACTGTATTCAAGGTCTCTGCTTTCTGTCCTTCTATAGAAAGCTTCTCTGTTTAGATCCAGTGGATATAAATCTGTCCATGGACATGTGATGGACAGGCAGGTGCACGTGCCATTAGTATCATTACTCTCTGTGATAATAACGGCTCGTGCACCTGCGTATCCATCACATGTTCAAGGACAGATTTATATCCACTGGATCTAAACAGAGAAGCTTTCTATAGAAGGACAGCAAGCAGAGATCTAGAAAACTGTGAGTAATTGATAAAGTATATTGCAGAAAAGTATAACTTTTTACCACATAGACCATATCAATTATTTGCTGAAAGTGGACAACCACTTTAACCGGTTCGCGACCGCCCGCCGTGTATTCACGGCGGCGGTCGCATTCCGATGCATGGAGAGGGCTCGCGGGCCGAGCCCTCTCCATAGCCGGTAAGTCTCTGCTGCATATTGCAGCAAAGGCTTACCGGTAACACCCGCGATCGGTGCCGGCACCGACCGCGGATGTTTTCTTGCTGATCGCCGCCGGCAAAGCTGCCGGCGGCTTCAAACAGATGGGCGCCGCCATCTTTCCGAGGATCGCCGCTCCCCGTGACGTCATCGGGGAGCGGCGATCCATCGCCATGGTAGCTTCGGGTCTCATGAAGACCTGAAGCTACTTTGGGTTAACCCATTCATTACAATGTGCTATCAGCACATTGTAATGTATGAGGAGTAAAATCCCCATATACTGCCATACTGTAGTATGGCAGTATATGGTAGGATCGATCAGACAACCTAGGGTACTTTAGTACCCTAGGGAGTCTCAAAAATAGTAAAAATAAAAATAAAAAAAAGTTTAAAAAAAAAAAAATTATAATAAAAAAACCTAAAAATTCATATCACCCCCCTTTCCCTAGAACTGATATAAATATAAATAAACAGTAAAAATCATAAACACATTAAGTATCACCGCGTCCAAAAATGCCTGATCTATCAAAATATAATAACGGTTTTTCACTGCGTTTAACCCCGTAACGGAAAATCGCGTCCAAAGTCAAAACTGGCACTTTTTTGCCATTTAAAAAAAAAATTTAAATTCTATAAAAAGTGATCAAAAGGTTGTACAGTCCTAAAAATAATATCATTGAAAACATCATCAAAAGTCGCAAAAGATGACACCACCCTCGACTCCATAACGAAGTATGGAAAAGTTATAAGCACAAGAAGACGACAAAATAAAAAAAAAATTTTTGTTCATGAGGTTTTCATTTTTGTAAATGTATGAAAACATTATAAAACCTATACAAATTTGGTATCCCTGTAATCGTACTGACCCAAAGAATAAATTAGATGCGTCATTTGTGGCGGGAAGTGAAAGCCGTAATATCCAAGCCCACAAGAATACGACACAAATGCGTTTTTTCACCATTTTTACTGCATTTGGAATTTTTTTCCCGCTTCCCAGTACATGGCATGGAATATTCAATGCGATCACTATGAAGTGCAATTTGTTACGCAAAAAACTAGCCGTCACATAGCTTTTTACGTGTAAAAATAAAAAAGTTATAGATTTTTGAAGGTAGGGAGTGAAAAATGGAAATGAAAAAAACGGGAAAGGGCCCGGTCCTTAACCGGTTAAACTAAATATTTTTTTAATAAACTGCCATTAGAAAGCATTGTCCTATCCCTTCATGTCCCTCTATGTGCCTGTAAACTTAATCAATGAGGTCCTAAAGCTGTATGCAAATGATCTGAGAGATGTCCAAAGAGTCATTAGCATATTCAAGCTGTTCAGCTTATTCAGGAGTTGGAGGCACAGCCACAACCTCAGTGCTTGACTGACAGCCTGTATAATGAAGTGAGGTATAATGGTGTAATGGCTCCTCCATGTGCTTCCTGGTGCTGGTGCCCCCTGCAGCCTGTGTGTGTATAGGAGAGATACAACAGCTCCAGGCAGCCATGTTATAGCAGAACATGTCAGGTACTTGTGTAGCTGATGTCTGTGTCTCTGTTTATTAGGAGGATGCAGCATGTCAGCAGATAAAGCACAGACACTAGCAATGCTTTACTATACATTACACACAGACTTAAGGCAGGGGGAGGAGAGGGGAGGGGAAACAGGGGTGACATCACTGCCTCTGACCATGTGACCAGTGAGTAGTGACAAAAATAGTGATACAGACCTGATGACTATTTTGCTCTACCCACTGGAGTTTGGTCCACTGTTCATGGCCACCAATCACTGTATAGTTTCAGTGATCAGTCAGATCGCACTATGACAGCAGACACTCCCTACACTGTTTACAAAATAGCTAAATTGTGCCTACAGGAGCTTACCATGCGGATCTCAGGCATTATACTGTATTCAAAGAAGGTATGGTAGCGTCAAAGAATTCATTAATTCTTTAACAGTACGCCTGATATATAAATACAGGCAGTCCCCTACTTAAAGAGGATCTGTCACCACCCCAGACTTCCCAAACTGAACATACCGGCATGTAGGCGCTAGTATCCTGATTCTGGGGCACTTGGAATTTTCCTTCTAGCCCCCTCCGTTCCCGAGATATGCCCCCCGTGATCTGACGATTCCGAGGTCTGTATCGTCAGAAAGGAGGAGCTGCAGCACGGGTCTGAGTATGCTAAAATACTCTGACACCATCCAATCAGCATCGGATGGTGTCAGCTTAGAGACTCCTTTGCATTCTGGTGAGCGCGCGCTGAGCAGCGGCTGCGCGCTCCCGGCATCATGTGTCTGCAGTGCCGAGTGCGCAGCACACGGAATACAGCGTGATCTTGCAAGATCTCGCGAGATCACGCTGTATTCTGTGTGCTGCCAGGGACAAGCGGCTGCGCGCACTCGCACTCGCACTCCTTTCTGACGATACAGACCTCGGAATCGTCAGATCACGGGGGGCATATCTCGGGAACGGAGGGGGCTAGAAGGAAAATTCCAAGTGCCCCAAAATCAGGATACTAGCACCTACATGCCGGTATGTTCAGTTTGGGAAGTCTGGGGTGGTGACAGGTACTCTTTAAGAACACCCAACTTACAGACAACCCCTAGTTACAAACAGACCTTTGGGGTTAGTAATTTATTGTACTATAGCCTTAGACTTCAATTAACAGCTGTAACAGTCATCTTATGTGTCTGCAGTTTTAAGCTTTATTGTTAATCCTGGTTCTTAGGACAATCCAACATTTTAAAAATAAAAAAAATTGGGCTGGGGTTACAATTATAAAATATACAGTTCCAACTTACATACAAATTCAATTTACAAACAAACCTACAGAACCTATCCTTTATGTATTTGTTGAAAGACCAATAAACAAATGATTTTAGAAGATTTCATTTCAGGCAGCTAATATTAATTAGTATAAATTGGAATACAATTGTATTCACAGTGGATATATACAGAGAGTTAATTACCCTGTTCAAGGCTGAAGGAATTGAGGCATAGTTCTGTTCTATGTAATGCCCTAATGTACACAAAAGACTTGACATGTACCCCTCTTGCTGTATACTCCTCTATATTCGTTACAGCTTCTGTGAAACAGTCAGTGAAAAAAATCTGTCTGAAAACAAGACTGTACTATCTACCAATATGTATTAGAGTTCAGACCAAATGCAATGACAAATGGGACTACACTCCCACAAAAATGTAACATAAAAGGAACCTAAAGGACTTTAGGAATTGTTTTGTTTTTAAGTCATTTTTGTAGGATACATTTTTTGTTAACCCTTTTATAAACCATAACCTGTTTTTGAATATTTTTTTTTATTCATTTCTTTTATTATTTTTGTTTAGTTTATCCAGGGAATGTCATAACAGTCTTCTAAATATTAAAACAGTTAAAGGGGTTCTCCACTTTCAGCAAACAATTGATATTGTTTAAGTAATGAAAAATTATACAATTTTTCAATACTTTCTGTATTTATTCCTCACAGTTTTCTAGATCTCTGCTTGCTGTCCTGTTATAGAAAGCTTCTATGTTAACTTTCAATGGATAGAAATCTGACCGTGGTCTTGCGATGGACAAGCGGGTGCACAAGCTGTTATCACAGAGACTAATCATAGTAACCGCTCATGCACCCGCCTGTCCATTGCAAGACCATGAAGTATCCACTGGAAGTAAATAATAAAGCTTCCTATGGAAGAACAGAAGCAGATATCTTGAAAACCTTGAAGAATTAAAACCGTAAGTATATCGGAAAATTGTATAACTTTCCCCATAAAAATTATATGTTAAAAGTGGGCAACTACTTTAAATATCTGCTTTCCTGGATGGACAGTAAACACATCAAGGTTTGTGTACAAGTATATATACTTCTTAGGATAGGACATGGAGCTCAGATAAGTGAGGTCTAATTCTCAGTAGTCAGTCAGTTTAATAGGGAGTGCATTACCTCTTTGTTGCTTACAGTCCTACATACACTCTGCATTCCATACGTCTAGTAGAGTTTATGCTGAAAATTACAACTGTGTATCATTGAAATTGCTGTTCATTTAATTTAGAAAATGTTGTCTAAGCAACTTACTTTTATATAACTTTATGCTATTGCAATATCGCACCTGTTTAGGTATACTCTCTTCTCGGTGTATTGACCTTTTCCATGGATGGGGTCTTCATAAGGTTCATTGATGATCACTTCAACCCCTTCTCCATCAGAACTTTGTTCATGGCTGTGTTTACTGATCATATACAGCTGTCCAATCCTGTACTACAAAAAGAAAAAAAAACATATGACTATATAGACATGTAATAGTACAAAAAACGTATGCAATGCTCTTTGAAAGAGCAGATTTAATTTCACGTGTTAGTTGAAAGCTTAAAGTTTTTATTCACATTGGAGATTACATGCTTAAGCTGAAATCAGTGCAGAACTACATGTTTTAACAGGTGGGAATCTGGAGCATGCTAACATGTTTAACATTACATTGCTCATAGGCAGAGAATTACAGGCAGAGGAAAGCGTGGGAAGTACTGACATATTTTTCCTGTCCAGACAAGCACCATTCGTTCCCACTGACTTCAGCAGTGCTAGAAAAGTCAAGCCTCATAGAGAAACAATAGAGAGAGAGAGAGAGCTAGTTATAAGGTTTTCCTACCATATAATTATGTTTTTTTCATGAATATGCTGTGATAATCTAAATCTACAGAACTGCAGGAGAAAAACTGTTTCTGTGCTTCTGTGCCCACTGCTGCTTTTTTTTTTTTTTTTTTAAAGAAAGGGTTCATTTATTGTAATGTTAATAACCTTACTAATTACAAAGAAAGTGTGGAGAGCAGAATGCCCACTTAAAGCAGCAATTATCTATAAAGGCACTTACAGCTGCAATTATACATATATAAGTGCAACATCCCCCACCAAGGCCTAGCCTTTCTTTGGAGCCTGGAGACAGCTGGGGCCCAGAATACCGGAGTGGCTGGCCGTTGCGGCCTAGGCACGCTGATATCACGGTATGGGGACCGAAGGGCTGTCCTACAGGCTGGCAGGTCTCCAGCAGGAGGTGCATAAAGGAAAATGGAGGGAGAGGCTGATGTACTTGGTCTCCCTGGGGCAACCCCACTAATGTCTGTAATATATGTCCCTCAGTTATGGTGGTACAGCCGTATCCAGGGAGCCAACTTTGTGCAAAATAACTCATGTTTTTTTATTAGAACAACTGCAGGCAACGGAACAAACGATCTTGTAACAGATTGTTGGATATTCTGGATTACTTGAGTGGTCATGGAGAGTGATCCTCAGGAGTAGGTCACCAGCCTGGTAGTAGATGCAGGCTGGGATGTAGCTGTGTCCAATTGTGGAAGCTGCAGCTTGTGTCCTGGGTGTTGCTGAGTTCTGTGTACAGCACCAAAGGTGTGCTGCACACTATCTCTCTGGTCACTCTTTCTCTGATGACAGACCTGTGCTCTCTAGGGAGAGCTGGTGGTAAAGAGCTGAGAGCTAAGACAGACTCTCTGCTCTGTAGAAGGGCCTAAGAGAACTAGCCCCTCCCTGTCCAGGGGTTTTATTAATCCAATCGCACTCCAGTGTACATAAAGGAATACAATTGGTTGTCAATTTACATAACTTAACCCATGCCTGGACAAGCAGTATCTACAGCTTTTGATGCCTAATAATGGCTCCATGATCCCTAAGGTGACAAAAATAGAGAAAAATATTTTCACTATGACCGGAGCTCCAAGGATTCTTCTTCTCCCTCTTATTTTATCTTAAAACTTCGATGAACAGCACCAATCTTCAATTTCTCCTGCTGAAAGTATGTCACCATTCAGACTAGCACCATCGCACTCTCATTCTCCTCTTTTAATTGTATTGTAACTGGAAGAAAATATGCAGGCAGATGGTGTGGTACATTCCAATAAGGTTAAAATTTATTCCAATTCATCATACTCCCAAAAATCCATTAAAAATGCGCATATCACAAATTCACATAACGGGACGCTAGCTTTCTATCCGCCCGACCCAGGGTTTCGCCGGCAAGGCTTCTTCCTTTTTCTCTATTTTTGTGGACTTTTTCAAAGACTGTGTGGACCGGTCTTATACCGTGAGTAGCTCCTTAAGGGGCAAACTGTGCACCACGAACAACTGTGTTTTTGTGTTATCCCTAAGGTGAGTTGTGCAGGCTCACCTGCTGGGGAGCTACAGATAAAGTTGCATATGTCTGGTGAGAAGATATTTGTTCTATATACACTCACCGGGCACTTTATTAGGTACACCTGTCCAACTGCTCGTTAACACTTAATTTCTAATCAGCCAATCACATGGCGGCAACTTAGTGCATTTAGGCATGTAGACATGGTCAAGACAATCTCCTGCAGTTCAAACCGAGCATCAGTATGGAGAAGAAAGGTGATTTGAGTGCCTTTGAACGTGGCATGGTTGTTGGTGCCAGAAGGGCTGGTCTGAGTATTTCAGAAACTGCTAATCTACTGGGATTTTCATGCACAACCATCTCTAGGGTTTACAGAGAATGGTCCGAAAAAGAAAAAACATCCAGTGAGCGGCAGTTCTGTGGGCGGAAATGCCTTGTTGATGCCAGAGGTCAGAGGAGAATGGGCAGACTGGTTTGAGCTGATAGAAAGGCAACAGTGACTCAAATCGCCACCCGTTACAACCAAGGTAGGCAGAAGAGCATCTTTGAACGCACAGTACGTCGAACTTTGAGGCAGATGGGCTACAGCAGCAGAAGACCACACCGGGTGCCACTCCTTTCAGCTAAGAACAGGAAAGTGAGGCTACAATAAGCTAATCGAAATTGGACAGAAGAAGATTGGAAAAACGTTGCCTGGTCTGATGAGTCTCAATTTCAGCTGCGACATTCGGATGCTAGGGTCAGAATTTGGCATCAACAACATGAAAGCATGGATCCATCCTGCCTTGTATCAACGGTTCAGGCTGGTGGTGGTGGGGTCATGGTGTGGGGAATATTTTCTTGGCACTCTTTGGGCCCCTTGGTACCAATTGAGCATCGTTGCAACGCCACAGCCTACCTGAGTATTGTTGCTGACCATGTCCATCCCTTTATGACCACAATGTACCCAACATCTGATGGCTACTTTCAGCAGGATAATGCGCCATGTCATAAAGCTGGAATCATCTCAGACTGGTTTCTTGAACATGACAATGAGTTCACTGTACTCAAATAGCCTCCACAGTCACCAGATCTCAATCCAATAGAGCATCTTTGGGATGTGGTGGAACGGGAGATTTGCATCATGGATGTGCAGCCGACAAATCTGCGGCAACTGTGTGATGCCATCATGTCAATATGGACCAAAATCTCTGAGGAATGCTTCTAGCACCTTATTGAATCTATGCCATGAAGAATTGAGGCAGTTCTGAAGGCAAAAGGGGGTCCAACCCGTTACTAGCATGGTGTACCTAATAAAGTGGCCGGTGAGTGTATATTGTATGTGTATACATTAATTACTTATTAATATTCTGTTACAACAAACTTACTTTCCAAAGAGCTGAACACAAAAACAAGGATAACAATAATAGTACCATACCAGCCAGCTGAAGTTAGATGCCCTCAAACCCTGACCCCAGTAGCAGCTGCTATGTTTGTCTTGATAATAGGTTTCACATTACATGTGTGACTTTTAGAAAGGGTTAGCAAATCATGGGTTACAACCTACATTTTCCATGACTCACTATAGTATTCTACTATTTATTCTTTATACCTAATAGTGTATGGTAGGCTTGGTTGTAGCAATTTTTGGATCAAGAACAGTGTTTTTACCTAGTGATAATTCATCCAAACAACTGTAATACAGCACTGGGCATGTCTTTTCAATCATAGCTCTTCGCTGTCTGTGACATTTGTCTTCAGCAGACCATGAAGCACTTATCATTGACCTGTTTTGATTTGCTACATAGAAGCCATTAATAACTTCACAAGCCTAGATTTTGACATGCAAGAAAAAAGTTATGCATATCGTGTCAAATTTGCACATAAATGCATATCGTGTCAAATTTAAATAATAATGTGTCCCGAAGAGATAAACGCATTTTAAAAAAACCTATCCATTCAATAATTAGAATCATGAGATCAGTTGGGTAATGGGCACTTCAATGTGGTTCCCTGCATATAGCAATTGGACATGGGTACACAGGAAACTACAACTAGTGTCTTCCATGTAGATGGCTCCACTAATGTACAGATCCAATGGTCAGCTATGAAGCTATTTTTTCAGTTTCAGATTTCAGAACCTCTCCAGTTAAAATCCAAAAAAAGATTTAGACAGTTCAAGCATGCCAATTGTTTTAGTGAAACAGTAAGGGATTTTGGCAAGTAGTTTCAGCCAGCTGATTTATAGAAATGTTGTCAAGAATAGATCAAGTGTAGGAGAAAGACAAAGAATTTGTACATTCACCATTAAAAAGAAAGAAGGAAAATACATCTTTAAGTCCATTGTTATTTATACTTCTGAAAGATGTCTATATTTGGGCAATGAAACGGCTCTTTTTATGCAAGGAGCTACCCAGAAAAAACCCTAATGAAAAGTAGAAAGTTGCATGTTTGTTATGCTAAGTCTCATTTCTCTGACAATGTTTTGAAAACCTTCCAAAAATATCAATGATTTACTAGGATGTCCCCATATAAAAGTATAATAGTATAATAATAAGCATATTTCTGCCGAGATTGTTCTTTTAAATTAGCATTTTATAGAGATCCATTCACATTAAAAAGTAGGAGTAGCTTATCAGATTGACATATGGGTCCAGTGGGTGGTGACTGACTAACATCATGAGTGTGTTTTAATCCAATGCCAATGCCAGGCGTCTGGGAGATGGGTCTGTGGACCTTCTGGACCATCGTGGGAGATGGTACTGGCCGAAACCTGGAACCAGAGCCCGCAGCAAAGCGGGAAAGTCTTGCTGCGACGGGGTGCCACCAGGTCGTTCCAAAGGTGCGACTAGCTAGCGGTGGCAGCCAAGGTAGTCTAGCAGGATACAGTCTGAGCCCAGGATGACAGGGGGAGTACAGCACTGGAAGGAACCCTGGAACACATAGCAGGAACACAGAAGCAGGTACACGGGAACAGGAACGCTGGAACGGGAACACAGAGGAACACTGGCAACGCAGGAATGCTGGAGGGCTTTCACTTCACAGGAAATGGCTTCAAATCCGTCGGGGATTGATGGGAGCCACCAGGTTATATAGCAGAGCCGGAATTGACCAGCGCCAATCAGGAGGATGCTGGCCCTTTTAAATCCTGAAGAATCATGTATTTGTTGTATTCAATTGGATCCTTTCATAGTATACTCTCCCTCTCCCCCAAAGTATGTCATGCTATTGATTATACATTTTACCAACCGAGCATTCCAGGCTTTCAACATTTTTAGTGGCATTTTATCCAATGAAATTCAAATTTCATTGGTGGAGTGGTGCCCCCAAAAGGACAAGCAGCTACTTAAATGGTTTCCTAACTTGATAGCATGTCACTTGCTATGTGTATTAGAATACAATTACTTAAACGAATATAGATAAAAAAAAAATTGCACAGATCTCAGAGGAAGGGTATGGGACGGGCAGAGGATAAATACTGTATTATAAATATTTGATATACGGTAAGTTAACCCTAAAATATAGTTACATAAAAGTTGCAGCCTGACTATATCAGGGCTATATGAGGTCACAAAAAAGTCAGCGCTTACCCCATGTTGTTTACCCCTGTACCAGCTTTAGAAAGCTGAAGGAAAAACGCTTATCTGGAGTAACCTTGAAGGACTACAGGAGTTGAATTCTCTCCAACAATACTACTTACAATACTCCAACAATAGTACTGTTTTTAGGAGTTTGTGAGACTTTCTCTTTCAGACTATAGCTTCTAAAAATCATGTATTGGAAACTCATATATTGTTCTTGTTTATAAGTAGGCTTTGATTTACCATTTGAAAGCTAGCTGTATGAAGGTAAGAGGTTGCCTGTCTCCTTATTACATGGCACATTGCAATACATTTTTAATTGGTTTCAGTCCAGGTGATTAGCTGAGCCACTCTAGCAGCTTTATTTTCTGAAACCAATTGCAAGTTTTCTGTTTAGCTGTGCATTTTGGATTATTACCTCAATTTGGATTTTCTTTTATCCTTACTTTAATCATATGAAGTTTGCATATGCTAGACATATGCAAACAGCCCCAAACCATGATGTTGCTATAAAAAAAACTTTACTGTTGGTATGGTGTATTTGGAGTGATAAGCAGTGCATTTTGGCTTCCAAAGAGTTCAATGGTGGTTTCATCTGAGCAGACTATGGGGGTCATTCATCATTATTTTTCTTCCTGTTTTTTCTTTCTTTCTTTGACATTTTTTGGCACATTGCAATTTTTCCCCCTTTTTGGGGACATTTGTCTTTCATTAGTAAGACACGTTTCTCTTCTATTCCAGATGTGCTAAATGTTGCAAATGACATTTATAATTTCAGATTGTCTAATATTTGTGACATTTTTGGCGCAATAAAACTCCAGACAAAACCATACTTAGAAAAACTTAGAAAATGGAAAGAAGTGACTTGCGACATTTGTAAAAATGTCTCAAAAAGAGATAAAAAAAACCTCATTTAACACAAGAAAAAAGTGAGATTGCTAAATTACCAAAGAAGCAGCCGGAAAAACAGGCAAACTAGCCAAAACAAACAGATAAGATATATGACCCCCTATATTTTCACATATAGGCCCACATTCATCAAAAGTAATGCAGTTTGTACTATGTGAAGTTTGGCTGTGGAGTGTGCAGAATGTGTCTGATTAATAAAAACTTGTGCTTAGTCTTCATTAAGTGTGCACCATTTAATTTTGGTGTACTTTAATGCTGCAGAATTGTGGAGAAGAAAAAAATTGTGGCGCACTTCAGTAAACTCCAACTACTAACATGTCCCTTTAGGTGCACATATTTTCTGTCGGACACAGTTCAGTTGCAACACAAAACTGTTGCAGACACTTCATAAATACATGTGCAAGCAGTTTGCACATTCTTTTCAGTACAAAGTCAGACAAAACTGGCGCAAACTCTTAAATAATGTTAAAGTGGGCCATAGTGTTTCAGAGGCTTGTTTGTCTAAATGTTTTTTAACATTGAACAAGCTTGAACATCCTTTTTTTATTCAGTAATGGAGTATTGTCTGGTGAGCTTGCATACAGGCCAGTGCATTACTTGATTACTTGTTGTTTTCCTTTTTTTGTTTATACCTGCTGATTCTAGGTTTTTCTCTTCACAGGTGGTTCTTGGCTTTTGGGCAAATTTTCTGATCATTATTTTCACTTCTTCATCTGAATTCTTGAAGGAAGCACCAGGTCATGGCCAGTTTATAGTGAAATGATTTTAGTAGTATCTAGAGCCTTCAGTAGTTTGTAGAGTCTTTTGTAACCAATGCAAACAGTATGTTTCACAAGAATAAGGGTGTAAAAGTCTTGAGGCAGTTCACTTGTTTCTCCATCAGGAGATGTTTATTTAGTGCACCTTGGTACTGAGACATTAGTATTAGTATTTTGTCCAATTGCTCTTAAAGAGGACCTGTCACCAGATTTTGACCCCCGGACTAACAATGCCCTCTGATAAAGGGTTACAAGTCCTCCCCATATCACCTATAATTCACTTCCAGTGGGGCACTTTACCTTAATTACAGATGTTTTTCATATGTAAATTAGGTTTTGTGACTCATGTCTGGTCTTTGTGCCAGTGAACCACGCCCCATTATTTTGACTGACAGCTCTGTGTCTCTTCAAATCACTGCTCTGTCTCCTTGTACTTAGGGACCGTCTGCTAATATTCAACTACAGACATATAAAGCTCTATGTACAGAGAAATATTGTGTAAATTTTTTGCCTTGTGTTACATTCATGACATGTAATCAGTGACATGTGACCAGTGACAATACCAAGTTATACACCATGCATGTCATGAAATCACAGCAGCTTCCATGGAGGATGGAGAGGAGAAGTCCATCGAGGCTTTTGTGACTTCATGTGGTCAGATACATGCATGGGGCACAGTTTGCTATTGTTGAGGCTAAAATACCTGAGATGTCACTCTGGTCACATGACATGAACTGTGACCAGTAAGGAGACATGAGGCATGGAGAGGACGATTAGTTGGGAGGGGCCAGATGATCCGGACACGCCCCCTCTGATGCCAGGTAATATACGATAAATGGTGATTTATGTGGATGTAAGCAAAACAATTTTTAGATAATATAAGGGTGTGAGTCATTTAAAAGAGCTCTATAGGAACCTGTCACTGGCTGTATATGTGCAAATGTGGTGACAGGATATCCTTTCACAAGCTTCTCACAATAGTTTGCATTAATTAGGGCCCATTCCTCCTGACAGAACTGGTGTAACTGAGCCATCAGAGCTTTCTGTTAGCAATTCCAAAATATTGACTTTGCCACTTTGTAGCTTGACAATATGCTTTGGGTCCATTTTGAAGACCCATTTACTCCCAGACTTTAACTTCCTGCCTGATGTCTTGAAATGTTGCTTCAGTAATGAAACATAGGGGGAATTTATGCAGTAAAGAAGCAAGCTACCGGCACCACCCAATTCACACTCGTGTGTCACAATAGTGACTCCTTCGGGTCCAAGAGCCGGGATTGTGAACCGGATAACATGTGTCGAGTCTGTTGCCGTGGTGCACGCTACAAATTGCTGTAGACAATCGTAAGGCAAAGTAGAGAAAAAATTGTGCGGCACTCACCGGTACTTGTAACAGGTAACGCTTTATTCTGAGGGAACAATCATAGCAGGGAGGATGCACGCATCCTCCCTGCTATGATTGTTCCCTCAGAATAAAGCGTTACCTGTTACAAGTACCGGTGAGTGCCGCACAATTTTTTCTCTACTTTGCCATAGGGGGAATTTATCACTGCTTCTACGTCAGTTTTCTGGCATCGAAGCAGTGAAATAATCAGAAAATTTTGTGCACTGCAAGAATTTGTGATTATTATGCACCTATGTCACCCCCACACTGTGTGAGGATGGAGGGGTGCAGGTGGAGTGGGCGGCCATTTGTACTTTTGAAACCTGCACCCACCAGATACAGCGAGAGGGCTAAGTGCACAAGCATATGATAAATTTCCCACATAATGTTCTTTCCTCATGATGCTATCTTTATTGTAAAGTACACCAGTCCCTTCTGCAGAAAAACAACCCCAGGGATGGTGTTCTCAAGCTTGCAAGCTTCTCCCTTTGCTCTCCAAACATAACAATGGTCCTTTTAGCAAAACAGTTCAATTTTAGTTTAATCAGAATACAGGACATGTCTCCAAAAATGAAGGTATTGGGTTCTTGTGTATTTGCAAACAATAATCAGGTTTTTTTTTGTTTCTTTCGGATAATAAAATAAGTGTGGTAACAAAACCATTTTAATTAGACACCAGTTGCTCTCTGCAAACAGACAAACTTTGAAAACAGAAAAAGCTGTGTGAAGCTTGTGCCTTGCTGGAATCTTAAAAGAGAGTTCTGTTACATTATTGAGCACTTCATGTCATTCGAACAAGGTGATGTCATCTAAGGTCTTTAACCAGTAACATTTGCTTTACCTATTAAATCAAAAGGACTGTAAAGCATATCCAATCACTAAAAAGTAACTTTTAATTCATAGTTTTAAAAAGGATTACATTAACTGTTAAGTTTACATAATTTAAAAACACAAACACTATCATTGTATAGTGCCTATCTTGGCAATCCCCAGGATCTCCCATTTAGAAGTTTGCATTTACTGTATTTGATTAGTAACCATAAGAAGTAATTAATGTACAGTGATGCAGGGATTACAGTAGGGAATAGTGGTATAAGTATCACAATATCAATTTTTGTTCACTAAATGATATTTAGGCTCTTTGTCTTTATTGGTAGTGTTAATAGGAAGTGGCAGTAGGGACTGATAATTAAGTGTAAATCAATCATACGTTGTGGTAGGTTATAATTGAAGTCTCCCTGTTGGTATAGGTAAGGCCCCTTCCACACTAGCGAGTGTGATGCGATGAACTCGCATCACACTCGCAATGCAAGCTGCCGGGAACGCACGTCCCGAACCCTGCACCGCAGGAGTGAACTGACATGCTGAGTTCACTCCCGCGGTGCAGCGTTCGGGCCGTGTGTTCCTGGCAGCTTGCGTTGCGAGTGTGATGCGAGTTCATCGCATCACACTCGCTAGTGTGGAAGGGGCCTAAGACGTTCCTAGTGGGAGTATCAGCCACCAAACAGTCAACTAAGTCAGTGGCTAACCAGCTAATTGTATCTATCCGTTAGAGGCACGTATTTATCATTCTGTTCGCTTAACAGCATTGTGAGTCACTCGATTAGTGCTAGAGGTCTGTCCATCACTGTAACGAAATAGATCTTCAAGTTAGACTTGGCTCTGTAGTTCACCCTAACTGGATGACTACTCCATCAGTCGCTAAGTAGGCTTATTATAGCTCCTATCATCACCACTTCACACTATCATAGCTGATGGCACTGCCTGTGACTAATACCCCTAATGTCCTCACACTTGCACCCTAATCTACCTTGCAATATATGCTGGCTGTTATAAAGTAATGAGATGGTACACTAAACACAACAATGGTTCTGCTGTTAAAACTGAACACACAAAGCCCACCAACATGTTTTGCTGAGTACATGTCTTTATCAGGGGTTTGGGCTAGGTAATGCAAAAATTTCTGTATGTAGTAACATTAACATCTACCTCATGTATGTATCTAATCACATTAAATAACAGCATGTCTCTATAGAGTATGGGGTGGAGCAGAATTCCATGGCAGCATGCTTTAATTTCATGTGATCAGATACATACATGAGGTAAATGTTAATTTTACTGGGTAAAGGTGCTTAGAAGACATCACCCTGGTCACATGAAATATATGGTGAGGAGGGGTTGGCTGAATATGACACGCCCCTTCTGATGCCAGGTAGGATAACATAAAGTTAATTTTATGGGGATGTGAGGGAAACAATTTTTAGCTAAAAGAAGGGTTTCATTTAGGGCTTGATGGGAACCTGTCACTAGCTGTATTTGTGCATAAGTTGTGACAGGTTCCTGTTAAGAATGCTTGACTATGAAGTCAAATACATTTACATTTGGCTTAACAACTATCTGCATTGGCTTTTATACGTTCATAATCATACCTGTAATGAAAACATTAGTTTCAAGGAAGAAAAACAAGACAGTGAGCTCTTAGCTCATGCCTCCTAAGAGGCCATGACTGCTTACTCGATCCACCCTAAATGATGGCCAGTTACTGGGTGGCAGTCTTTCTCTATGCCTCCCTTTTGCAAAATAAGAGAAACAACACAAAGAAGAATAGTTGACCACTCATGTCACAACAAAGATAGCTATGAAGTACAAATAAGTAAAACAAAAGAATAAGCCTGAATGGGAGTCAAAATCGAATAACAGAAATTCAGCAGAGTATCTCTCACAAGGAATGGAGAAACTGAGGTACTAAAGGTGAGCAGGAATATTATATGAAGCCAGAGTGCCTCTGCCCCAGATGACAGCAGCAGAGCTCTGTCTCTCACAACAGGTTACCTATTGTTGGAACAGTGTATAGCTGCAGAGGAGATGGGTGTGGTGCAATTAATTAACTCTAAACAGCAAGGCAACAAAACCTGGTTCACACACAGCCGTAAAATGACATACATGGATAAAATCAGTGCATCATTAGCCGGATCCCATGGAAAGTCTGCAAGGATGTTACAATGGCAAAGCTGATTTTTTTTTTCTGAATCTTTTCCTTTTTAAAAAGAATACTAACATAACAGACAGGTAGGAACTGAATAAGAGATATTCTGTTCTCAAGGGCGTATCTCTGAATTTAGAAATATTTTACCAAATGATTATATGTGCTTTTTTTGTCATCTTCATATGAGAGAAAAAAATTAAATACAAAAGGGATCAGCTTTAAAAATTAGCTTCATGAGCTTTAAAAATGGTTAAAGGAAACCTACCATTGTTCGCATGATGAAATCATGCGAGCACACCACCCTGTAGGCTATTTAATGCTGATGCCTACACATACTTTGGTTAGGCACGACGATCTTTACTTTAGCTAAAAAAAAACGATTAGCTTACATATGTAAATTAGCTCTCCAGTGCTACCCCCTACGTCATCTTCACTGTCGATGGCTTCCGATCTTACATTATTATCAAATCCTTCATTGTACCCGTCCTCCTTCAGGTGCCGAGTCCTGGGACGTCACCAAGTTCCCAGCACTTATTGCGCATGCGCAGACACTAACTCTCGCACAGCCGGCCAGCGATAAGTGCCGAGAGCTTGGCTCTCGGCACCTGAAGGACGGTTACAAAGAAAGAGGCATGAATAATTAAAGATCGGAAGCCATAAACAGTCTGAAGATGATGTAGGGGAAGCACCGGAGAGCTAATTTACATATGTAAAATAATAATTTTTTTAGCTAAACTAAAGATTGCCGTGCATAACTAAAGTATGTGCCGGCATCAGTATTAAATAGCCTACAGGGTGGTGTGCTCGCATGATTTCATCATGTGAGCAGTGGTAGGTTTCCTTCAAGGCTACATTCACACAAATGTGTGCACACCCAGGCGCTCACCATTCCAAGCCCAGGCGCCATAGCTGACTATTTGGTACATATATCCAGCCGCATGTACATCCCCCCAGATGTTTGTTTGAGTGCTGCCTAAGTGATAAAATAATTTCTCTGTTTTTAATTCTCACAAATATAGTACATTCTTGGTCATTTTGAGCACTGAAATGCTATGGTACTTATTCCTATTTCTAATAGAGCAGAAGAAACACTATTATCTTGTCCTGGTAATAGGTACCATTTGAATACATAGACCTATTAAAATAAATGTACCTGTGTTTTGTGGGTTTTCTCTAGCAGCATCTCTGAATTGGTTCCCTATATGCTGGAGGGCATTTGGTACATTGAAGTCATCCAACCCTTCCAGCACTCACAAAATTGGACAATTGAAGCAGATTAATAATCTCTCAACCATATGTGTGACCTTCAATGTGATAAGAGTAAGCAGCATCATATATGCCCATTGTTGGCTACTGTCAGGGCCTCGGCTACTATATGGCTACTCTGGGGGCCCTTATGCTTAATGACTACTGTAGGGGCCTTTTTTTTTACAATATTGGATACCGTGGGGGCACTGTTACTGATACGGCACCATTACTGTCAGGGCATGCATACTTTGAGGGTACCATTACTATATTGGGTAATGGGGACCTTTAATTATATTGGCTACTGTGAGTACACCATTACTATATTGGCTACTTTGGGATACAGTTACTACATTGGCTACAGTGGGAGCCCTTTGACTATATTGTTTAGTGTGGGGGCCTGTTACTATATTGGATACAGTGGGGACACCATTTCTATATTATTTAATTACTATTACTATAATGCCTACTGTGGGGCTCTGTTACTATATTGGCTACTGTGGGGGAACCTTTACTATTTTTCTACTCTGGTGGCATAACTGTGACCACAAGGAGGGCAGGAGAACAATATTTAGTTTGTGATAAGAATCTGGAGGAGATTCTGATGAAGTGAGGAACCTTAACGTTTTTTGGTTGGTAAATCTGCAGAGACGATATATCAAGATATGGGAACGTGTTGCATAAGATATAATGCTCCAAATAATGTGCTACACACATGAGAACATGATCATATAGAAAACACAAGAAAAAACATGTGTATAGTAGCAAAAAACAATAATCTTTATTATTGCACAATACACAAAAGAAACACTAATCAGACAAAAACATATATAAAACATTTAAATGTGGGGGGATACAATCCCAACTGTACCCCCAACAGAGAAACGGACAACAGGGGGACAGCGGCACCTGATAATGCAGACAACCTGTCACCCCAGAACAACCCTGCTCGGAACACTTATCCAAAGACCATGCAAAATACAAAAAGTGTAGGAACTTGCGCAGACAGGACCAGGATGGATAGTAAATTGGTCCGGGTCCTCAAGGGTTAAAGCACCAATGATACAAAATGAGTTGTAAACAGACACAATGCAGTGTATATCATACCAACCAATCACACCGCTAAAAAAACCTAAAGCGGAGGGAGCAGATATAACAAGAAAATGCCCCTAACAATAAACCTGCGGATCAAACCAATATTCACCATTTGCTCCGGATGAAGTGGAGAGACAGGGTCAAGCCAAGTGCCCCACGCGTATCGCCGCGAACCGCGGCTTCCTCAGGGGTGCCTGACTAGTGTAGTGCCTGCATATAAATACCTGTAGGTGCAAATTACTTAGTGTCTGCAGCTGTATGGTGACCGGAATCCAAGATGGCGGCGCCCATGTGTGTGACCGGAAGTGGCATCCAAGATGGCGGCGCCCATGTGCGTGACCAGAAGTGGCGTGACGTCACTTCCGGAAAGATCGTTACCAGATAATAAGGGGAAAAAAAGGGCGCGTGCGCGCTGATGTCAAGTGTGGGTGGGGCCCCTGTTCTATAACATGTAATACATGTATGAAAACCTATCTGTGCGTAAATGAATAAATAAGTGAAGTGCCTAAAGTGCTGAAGTTAGTAAATAAATGACCCAGGTGTGACAAAGTGCCAAGTGCTTACTTTGAAACAGATACTGAAAAGCCAATTCCTAAACATCAATAATTCATGTATGCTATCAACATAATCATTATTGAAATATAAACATCATGAGGTAGTGCAATAATTATAATTATACATAAAGTATACATAGTGAAAATACCCATGAGAACCTCAGTAGTAATAATAATGAAAATAATTATGATAATGATATTTACATTAATCCAAAAGGTTAAAATACATGCATGACCAGATCCATACATACATGGGCCCATGTACACACATACATACATACACACCAGTATGTCAGACCGAATTGCACTAATACAAATCTTGAATCGTCAAAGTATATGCATGCACTTGATAATACGTGTATTAATGAAAAAATATATATATTAAAAATACAACAACCAAGCACGCAGTGTATCAAAGGCCGTCAAGAAAGAAAGGAGACCACAGAGACATTCTTATTGGAATCTTTTTTATACTTTTGCGAGTATATCCAGTCGGGAGAAACTATTCCAAGAGACCGGCAAAATGTAGCTCATATTCAGACCGCAAATCCAAATGACATTGAATGGAAATAACTTTTTGTATTTTGCATGGTCTTTGGATAAGTGTTCAGAGTAAGGTCGTTCTGGGGTGACAGGTGGTCCGCATTATCTGGTGCCACTGTCCCCCTGTTGTCCGTTTCTCTGTTGGGGGTACAATTGGGATTGTATCCCCCCACATTTAAATGTTTTTATATATGTTTTTGGCTGATTTAGTGTTTCTTTTGTGCATTGTGCAATAATAAAGATTATTGTTTTTTGCTACTATACACATGTTTTTTCTTGAATCTGCAGAGACGAGTCTTAGCTGGAAGTAGCTGACAGTAGCTGGCAGTCTAGGTCATAGTAGAAGATGAAAGAAAACTCAGATATCAACTGTAAGTCATCAAATTTAGGAAGTTTTAGTAATACACATAAGCTCACAATTCAGTGGCATCTCTTTCTGTAATTCATTTTACCAATCAAACAATAGTGGCAGTATATAGTCATACATGGAGTACCATGGAGTCTTTTGCACCATCGCTGTCACTCAATAGGTATGGTGAATCATTAGCATCAAGAAGTCACAGTGTAGCTTACTACTTATTGTCAACCAGATGTTATTATTCTATATACAGTATTCTTTCAGCCTCCTCCTATATAGTCTTTCAGTCTGTTCTAGATTTTGTTCTAAGGTCCAGATCTCATTTTAACAATTTAGGTAATACACCAACCTCATGTTCACTGCCTAAGTCTTTTGTTGATGTCTCCAGTGTTTGCCCCAAAATCTGGAATAAACTAAACCAACTATTAGTAGGTGTACAGTTATGATATTCAGTCTTGTACTATGTCAGATTTATTATCCTAGAATCAGACACTATGATAAATCTGGTGCAGCAGTTGTGATTTAGTAGAAGTATCTAAGAGCTGAATGGTTGGAAAAATGAAAACTGCACTCTAATTGTTGCCATGAGCAACTATAATCATTATGCGCTCACATCTGATAAATCCCCCCCTGAATAATCTGACTGTGTAATGTAATGCTTCTGAATCTGCCTAGGTTTAATACTGTCCAATGTAATCTTCTTGTTTTACACTTCAATTAGGAGTAGTCTGCAACTCCAGTTTGACCCTGCCATTAAAGAATGTACATTTATATAATAATTAATATAACACTACATAACTTTTTTCATTTATGGAATTCTATATATTAATCTAAAATCAAATATGATTTCTAACTTTTTGACTACAATCAGTTGTTTTAATCAAACTTTAATCAAAGTACATTTCTGTGACTTCAAATCTGTATTCTGCCATTGAGTAGAAGAAACCTTTAAGAAACCTGGACTAGAACAAAAACCTGTACTTTATTCATTATATTTGCATCTTTGTGACAACTACATTAATATGCAGCATGTAATTCAAACTTAAAGCTTTAGAACAATATATTTTTTTTTTCATCATACACCAACGCTAGTGCACCCCATATGATAGAACTGCCACCCCTCGCCACAACCGGATACATGAAAAGCTTTGGACCTGATAAATCCATTGGGTGGCTGCGCAGCATTTTATTTTTATGCCTGGTCCTACAGGTGTGTAAAGTCACTGGCTGCAATGAGTATGCCGGCTGCACCTCTCTTCATGTCATTTAAATGTAAATGCTAGTGATACGCTATGTTTGCAATTATTTCAGGACTTCTACGACAGTGTTCCCATGCAGAAGCCCTGATAAACGAGCCCAGGTGTGTGTTTTTGGAAGTCACAATTCCACTTTACATTGCTCGAAAGTTGACAAACTTAGGGCTCTTTGACATTGGCATTGGTTTTCACGTCCGTGGTTCAGTGATTTCCATGGATGCCTCACAAAGCCATTGATTTATATGGGTGTTATTACATGACTATATTCACGGATGTTGTCTGTGGAAAAAATGTTAAAATGTCCTATTTTTTCATGGATCCGGATCACATTAGGCAATATAAATACTCCTATATAAGTACTCCTACTCCTTGACTTTATACAACCATTGTACATCTCACTTCAAAGCTGATCTTCTTGCAGATTTTTTGAGCAAAAAAAAGAAACATGATCTGGAAGGTGTAAGGTTGCTTGATACCAAACTGAGGTAGAGACTTATTAGGTAAACTTCTGCTGACAGGTTCCTTTTAACAAAAAAAAAAAAAGATTCTTTTAGGTGTAGCTTAAACATTTTGGACTCTTGGCTATTAATTTTACACTATCATACGTGATATGAGATTATTTATATTTTTGAATATAATAATTCTGCTTCCTCAGGGCTCATCTTTTTTCATGATTTCATCAGTTTCCTTCCTGTATAATCAGATTTTATCTGCTGTTAAAGGGGTATTCCCAACAAGACAAGATTCTTAAATGTAATCAGGACAACAAAATAACCCATTCTCTAATTACCTGTTATTAACAAAACTACAGCATTTCACAGATATAATGCTCACCTGTCTCTATCAGTCGTCAAAATTTGTTTGACCTTGGATACGACCCTTAGTCAGCTGTTTAGGGTCATTCAGGACCCATTGTTCTCCTGTCTGACACTGCACTGAGCTCCTCTCTGTAGCGGCCCCCACCATTGCATTCAAGGATGAACTTACACACACACACAGACTTCCTGCCAGCAAGCAACAGTGTGAGGAGAGTAAATGTACAAGCTACAGGCAGATAAGGTCTTTATTCAGGAAGAGGGGGAGGGAGGCACAGTAGAGCTGACAATGTATGTTGTGGCTATGATAGCAGAGATGAGAATGTTGTGTTTTATATGCATCCGTCTAATCTCTATTTCTGTGTCAGATACTAGTGAATGTTCAGAAGCTAAATAAAAGTGTATACAAACCTGGACCCTGATAATATAAGCACATTGTCAGCACACAACATCTCACAGTACTGGAGGAATGATAATGTGTCTGCTTAGAGATTCCCTGCCCACACTGACCAGCCTGGGGAGTGATAGCAGCTAAAACAGCAATAAAACTGAGAAAAATTGTAAAATAAGGGGTTAAAAATGATCTTTGTTGTATAAACATCACTAGGGGATTGAAATTTTGAGAAATTTTTTCATGGGCAAACCCCTTTAAGAAAATGGCTTGTTTCAAACACTTATACTAGATTCATTACAGAGAAGTAAGCTTGCGTTTTCCAGTCTTACTTGCACCACGAAGCATTGAGGTCCAGTTGGAACTGTAAACAGCGTTGATTACATTCACCTTTCCCCTATTCATATATATTTATAGTTTTCATTTAATAACAGTACACTAAATATAAATGCATAAGTTACCTATAAAATCATGTAAAAATGTAATGTGTTAAATATAAATGTATGTGGGACTTTGCTACTACTTTTTCCTTTTTTTCTTACGTGAATACTTTAGTAGCTTTAGCAGTTGCTATGCCAACTTACTTTCCAGAGTGATAATCCTGTTGAGGCTTTAACATTTGGAAGAAGGACATATATGATTGCAAGCCTATATAATAGCCATCTCTTAAGCGATCAGCAAACTGAGTACAATGCATGTAGATATTGACAGATATGGGAAAACTGTATAAATTTACACTTTATCTGCCACTTTATGATATGGACTGTAACACTTTTTGTTTCATTGCAGCCAATTGGTAAGATCAAGAAAGTTCTTTTTTGGCCGCCATGGCCGCCCCCCCCCCCCTCCATGACGTCATCGGAGGGTGGCAATCGGTTGCCATGGCAGCCTACAGTCTCATTTAGAGTTGTAGGCATGCCATGTTTAATGATCTTTAATATCCAGCACATAGCAAGCTATTAGAGATCAGCAGTACTCGGCACCTCAAAACCGTGAGTTTGCTGCTGTGTGTTGTTTGGGAGGCTGTGCAGTAGGCACAGTCTCTGGTAGGTAGGATAACCTATGTTCAGTTAGTGTCCTGGCGGTCCTTTATTTTGTTTATACTTAACCCCTTAAGGACGGAGGGTTTTTCGCCTCATTTCTCGCTCTCCAACTTCAAAAACCCATAACTTTTTCATTTTTCCGTGTACAGACCTGTGTGAGGGCTTATTTTGTGCGTAACAAATTTTACTTTCCCGTAATGTTATTTATTTTAACATGCCGTGTACTGCGAAGCTGAAAAAAAATTCCAAATGCCAAAAAACGCATGTGCGTCACGTTCTTGTGGGCTCAGTTTTTACGACTTTCACTCTTAGCTCCAAATAACACACCTACTTTATTCTTTGGTTCGGTGCGATCGCGGTGATACCAAATTTATACAGGTTTTATTGTGTTTTAATACATTTTCAAAAATTAAACAAATGTGTACAAAAAAGAAAAAAAAATTTTTGCCATCTTCTGACGCTAATAACTTTTTCATACTTTGGCGCACGGAGATGTGTGAGGGGTCATTTTTTGCGAAATGAGGCGACGTTTTCATTGCTACCATTTTGAGGTCTGTGCGACATTTTGATCATTTTTTATTTCATTTTTTATGTTATGTAAAAAGGTGTAAAAGTCGCATTTCGGACATTTGGGCGCCATTTCCCGCCTCGGAGGTCACCGCCGGCCATAACCGTTTTTATATTTTGATAGATCGGGCATTTTGGGACGCGGCGATACCTAATATGTCTGTGATTTTTACTGTTTATGTTTTATATCCGTTCTAGGGAAGGGGGGGTGATTTGAACTTTTAATATTTTATTAATTTTTTTTATTTTTTAAACTTTTTTTTTTCACTATCTTTTAGACCATCTAGGGTACATTAACCCTAGATGGTCAGATCGCTGCTACCATATACTGCAATACTTCTGTATTGCAATATATGGCATTTTTGCAGCACATTCATTACAATGAGCCACTGGCTCATTGTAACGAATCTGCAGCTGCCAGATAGCCTCGTGTCAAAAGAAGACACGAGGCTACCATGGCAACCGATCGCCGCCCCCCCGATGACGTTCGGGGGCGTGGCGATCGAAAAAAAGATGGCGGCGCCCGCGCGCCACCGTCTTTTAAACGCCGCCGGCGACTTTGCCGGCGGCGTTTAGGGGGTTAATAGCCGCGATCGGTGCAAGCACCGACCGCGGTTATTAGCGGTGGGGGTTTTGTGCAAAATGCAAAAACCCCCACCTCTGTATGAAGAGGACTCAGCCCGTGAGCCCTCTTCATACATCCCTTATACCTCTGCGCCGTAGAGCTACGGCGCAGAGCGTTAAGGGGTTAAACAATATAAGTTTCTAATGAAAATAAAACTGGCTAGTTGAATCAAACAAACTGCCATTGCCGTTTCTCGCAAAAGTGCGCATCTACCCCAGGAGATGACTACCCCTCTACCTAATTCCCTTACAACATATAAAAAGAAATAAACAGTAAAAATCCTAAACATGAAAGGTATCACCGCATCCCAAAATGCCCATTCTATCAAAGTATAAAAAAGATTATTCCTGACCGTGAACACTGTAACGGAAAATAGTGCCCAGATGTCAGATTGTCAGTTTTTTCCCCATTTTTCCATTCATGAATAATACAAATTTATATTTTATGCGCTATGTGCTGGCATCAAAACCTAATTAAACCTATATAAATTTAGTATTTCTGTGATTGTAGCGACCCAAAGAATAAAAATAAAAGTCACTTGGAGCACAGGATAAAACCCATAAAAACAGAGCTCACAAAAAAACACCACAAATGTGGGTTTTTTTGTCAATTTCACAGCACTTGTATGGAATATTAAATGGCCCCACTAAAAAGTACAACTTGTTTCGCAAATAAAAATCCCTAAGACATCTCTGTAAACGTAAAAATAAAAAAGTTATTGGTTTTTAGAAGGGGGGTAAAAAAAACTGAAATGCAAAAACAAAAAAGGGCTGAGTCCTGTAAGGGTTAATAAAGAAAAACTGAAATGTCACATGGTCATAAGTATTCAGAACCTTTGCTGTAACACTCATCTTCCCTCTATCCCACATGCTGTCCATTTCCTCCTGATCCTCCTTGAGGTGGTTCTTCACCTATATAGGAGTTCAGCTGTGTTTAACTAAACTGATCGTACTTGATTAAGAAAGGCACACACCTGTCTCTATTCTGGAAGTCCTTCATTTGATTTTTGCAATAGAGCATCTTTGGGATGTGGTGGAACGGGAGATTCGCATCATGGATGTGCAGCCAACAAATCTGCGGCAACTGTGTGATGCCATCATGTCAATATGGACCAAAATCTCTGAGGAATGCTTCCAGCACCTTGTTGTATCTATGCCACGAAGAATTGAGGCAGTTCTGAAGGCAAAAGGGGGTCCAACCTGTTACTAGCATGGTATACCTAATAAAGTGGCTGGTGAGTGTATATACTGTGTGTATATATGTATATACTGTATATATAATATGCATATATGTATATACTGTGTATATGTATATACTGTGTATAAATGCATTGAAGCAAATACTGTATTTATACACGCATATATTTATGTAAGCATATATATGTGCACATTTAAATATATGTGCATATATGATGTATGTGTGTATATTCTGTATGTATATGCAGCATGTGTGTATATGTTGTTTTTATCCTGCATGTGTATATGGGCAGTGTATGCTGTATGTGTGTGTTTATTGTAAATGTATTATATGTTTATGTGTTTACTGTATGAGTTTGTATATACTCTGTGTATTAGTGTATAAATGTATATGAGTGCATAAATGTGTGTGTATAAGTGTATGCTTGTATGTATATGGGTGCGAGTATACGAGTGTAGAACTCTGTGTGTGTATATAAAGGTGTGTGTATAAATGTGTGTAATTGTATAAACATGACAGTATAGGGCAGTGGTGGCGAACCTTTTAGAGACCAAGTGCCCAAACTGCAAACCAAAGTTCTTGTAATAATCCTAGAGTGCCAACATGGCTATTTAGCCTAAAATTACCGACAATACCGCTTTATAAGGGACATATAATACTGCCACATGATGACCATTACCAGTACAACAAGATAAATACCAACATACTGATAATAACCAGACCACTAAAGAAAGACCAACATCACCAATTATATCACAAAGCAAGAGCAAGTACAGCGGAGAACACTACCCCCCATCCAGTGAGGAACACTACCCCCATCCAGTGAGGAACACTACCCCCATCCAGTGAGGATCACTACCCCCATCCAGTGAGGAATACTACCCCCATCCAGTGAGGAACACTACCCCCATCCAGTGAGGAACACTACCCCCATCCAGTGAGGAACACTACCCCCATCCAGTGAGGAACACTACCCCCATCCAGTGAGGAATACTTCCCCCATCCAGTGAGGAATACTTCCCCCATCCAGTGAGGAACACTACCCCCATCCAGTGAGGAACACTACCCCCATCCAGTGAGGAATACTACCCCCATCCAGTGAGGAACACTACCCCCATCCAGTGAGGAACACTACCCCCATCCAGTGAGGAACACTACCCCCATCCAGTGAGGAATACTTCCCCCATCCAGTGAGGAACACTACCCCCATCCAGTGAGGAACACTACCCCCATCCAGTGAGGAACACTACCCCCATCCAGTGAGGAACACTACCCCTATCCAGTGAGGAACACTACGCCCATCCAGTGAGGAATACTTCCCCCATCCAGTGAGGAACACTACCCCCATCCAGTGAGGAACACTACCCCCATCCAGTGAGGAATACTTCCCCCATCCAGTGAGGAACACTACCCCCATCCAGTGAGGAATACTACCCCCATCCAGTGAGGGACACTACCCCCATCCAGTGAGGGACACTACCCCCATCCAGTGAGGGACACTACCCCCATCCAGTGAGGAACACTACCCCCATCCAGTGAGGAATACTACCCCCATCCAGTGAGGGACACTACCCCCATCCAGTGAGGGACACTACCCCCATTCAGTGAGGGACACTACCCCCACACAGTGAGGGACACTACCCCCACACAGTGAGGGACACTACCCCCATCCAGTGAGGAGCACTACAGCCATACAGTGAGGAATACTTCCCCCATACAGTGAGGGACACTACAGCCATACAGTGACGGACACTACCCCCATCCAGTGAGGGACACTACAGCCATACAGTGAGGGACACTACCCCCATACAGTGACGGACACTACCGCCATACAGTGAAGGACACTACCCCCATACAGTGAGGGACACTACCGCCATACAGTGACGGACACTACCCCCATACAGTGAGGGACACTACCCCCATACAGTGAGGGACACTACCCCCATACAGTGAGGGACACTACAGCCATACAGTGAGGGACACTACAGCCATACAGTGAGGGACACTACAGCCATACAGTGAGGGACACTACAGCCATACAGTGAGGGACACTACAGCCATACAGTGAGGGACACTACAGCCATACAGTGAGGGACACTACCGCCATACAGTGACGGACACTACCGCCATACAGTGAGGGACACTACCGCCATACAGTGACGGACACTACCCCCATAAAGGGGCAATATGAAGGATTGTTGAATCCAATTTGGGTTCGTAGGGCAAAGTGTGTGTTGTGGGGTGGAGTGGGGGTTGAGGGAATAGCAAAGTTACAGGGAATCAGGCAGGTGAATTTGCCATCAAATCACCACATATGACAGGTCTGTGGCCACATATATATAAAGCTCTGGGCACCTGTGCCATGCCGTCAGTGAGAGTAGTGTAGTGCACCCCAGGGTCACTGGCAGCATGGCACAGCAACAAGAGATCTGGGCCAAGGGCAGTATATATATGGCCATGAATAGCTGTCATACAGGGCAGTTTGGGACACTAAACAATAAGGACCTATAGTTGTTTAGTGTCCCAAAGCTGCCTGCCTGCTGCCTGTGACATACACACAGAGCAGCTCCTGCCCTCCTCTCTCCTCCTGCTGCACTTATCTTTACTCGGAGCTGGCTGATGCAGTGTACTTCGGCAGTCCTGTCTCTCTCCTTGTGTTCCCGGGCTGAAGGGGGAGTGGAGGAGGGGGAGGGGCGGGCACTGACTCAGCCTTCAGTGAGAGAGAGAGCGATCAGCAGCTTTTCCTGCCTGCCGGGAGTTGTAAGGATTTATGTATAAATGGCAGGGGAGATGGTGCGCGTGCCCACAGAAAGGCCTCTGCGTGCCCTCTGTGGCACGCGTGCCATAGGTTCGCCACCACTGGTATAGGGGTACATTGCCAAGAACATATGGGGGACATATATCTGGCCGCAAATTTGCTGCCGGATATACTTCCCCCATAGGCTTCTATACTCCTGGGTTCAGGCGGTGAGCACAACGAGTACTCACTGTTACGAGCAAAAGAGATGGGGCGTGCTCAATCTTTGGCCGTAAGAGTGGCCATGCAGCTCTATTCTCTATGGAGAGGAGAGGGGGGCCCACGCAGAAATCTGCTATGGGGCCCATGACAACATGGATACCAATTGTTGCCATCCATGCTCTGGATCATCCACAGCATCCATATGAAAATAATGACTGTTCCTCTGGAGATGCATACAGAACCTACACTGCTATTTAGCACCATTATGGTGTACTCCAGCATTGTCAGTCACAAGTCAGTGCACGTTCTGCATTCTTTTAATCTCCTCCCTACTACAGAATAGCTAATAGCTGACCTTAATTTAGGTCTGCAGGATGTATCTCTAGGGCAGTGGTGGCGAACCTTTTAGAGACCAAGTGCCCAAACTGCAAACCAAAGTTCTTGTAATAATCCTAGAGTGCCAACATGGCTATTTAGCCTAAAATTACCGACAATACCGCTTTATAAGGGACATATAATACTGCCACATGATGACCATTACCAGTACAACAAGATAAATACCAACATACTGATAATAACCAGACCACTAAAGAAAGACCAACATCACCAATTATATCACAAAGCAAGAGCAAGTACAGCGGAGAACACTACCCCCCATCCAGTGAGGAACACTACCCCCATCCAGTGAGGAACACTACCCCCATCCAGTGAGGATCACTACCCCCATCCAGTGAGGAATACTACCCCCATCCAGTGAGGAACACTACCCCCATCCAGTGAGGAACACTACCCCCATCCAGTGAGGAACACTACCCCCATCCAGTGAGGAACACTACCCCCATCCAGTGAGGAATACTTCCCCCATCCAGTGAGGAATACTTCCCCCATCCAGTGAGGAACACTACCCCCATCCAGTGAGGAACACTACCCCCATCCAGTGAGGAATACTACCCCCATACAGTGAGGAACACTACCCCCATCCAGTGAGGAACACTACCCCCATCCAGTGAGGAACACTACCCCCATCCAGTGAGGAACACTTCCCCCATCCAGTGAGGAACACTACCCCCATCCAGTGAGGAACACTACCCCCATCCAGTGAGGAACACTACCCCCATCCAGTGAGGAACACTACCCCTATCCAGTGAGGAACACTACGCCCATCCAGTGAGGAATACTTCCCCCATCCAGTGAGGAACACTACCCCCATCCAGTGAGGAACACTACCCCCATTCAGTGAGGAATACTTCCCCCATCCAGTGAGGAACACTACCCCCATCCAGTGAGGGACACTACCCCCATCCAGTGAGGGACACTACCCCCATCCAGTGAGGGACACTACCCCCATCCAGTGAGGGACACTACCCCCATCCAGTGAGGAACACTACCCCCATCCAGTGAGGAATACTACCCCCATCCAGTGAGGGACACTACCCCCATCCAGTGAGGGACACTACCCCCATTCAGTGAGGGACACTACCCCCACACAGTGAGGGACACTACCCCCACACAGTGAGGGACACTACCCCCATCCAGTGAGGAGCACTACAGCCATACAGTGAGGAATACTTCCCCCATACAGTGAGGGACACTACAGCCATACAGTGACGGACACTACCCCCATCCAGTGAGGGACACTACAGCCATACAGTGAGGGACACTACCCCCATACAGTGAGGGACACTACCGCCATACAGTGACGGACACTACCCCCATACAGTGAGGGACACTACCCCCATACAGTGAGGGACACTACCCCCATACAGTGAGGGACACTACAGCCATACAGTGAGGGACACTACAGCCATACAGTGAGGGACACTACAGCCATACAGTGAGGGACACTACAGCCATACAGTGAGGGACACTACAGCCATACAGTGAGGGACACTACCGCCATACAGTGACGGACACTACCGCCATACAGTGAGGGACACTACCGCCATACAGTGACGGACACTACCCCCATAAAGGGGCAATATGAAGGATTGTTGAATCCAATTTGGGTTCGTAGGGCAAAGTGTGTGTTGTGGGGTGGAGTGGGGGTTGAGGGAATAGCAAAGTTACAGGGAATCAGGCAGGTGAATTTGCCATCAAATCACCACATATGACAGGTCTGTGGCCACATATATATAAAGCTCTGGGCACCTGTGCCATGCCGTCAGTGAGAGTAGTGTAGTGCACCCCAGGGTCACTGGCAGCATGGCACAGCAACAAGAGATCTGGGCCAAGGGCAGTATATATATGGCCATGAATAGCTGTCATACAGGGCAGTTTGGGACACTAAACAATAAGGACCTATAGTTGTTTAGTGTCCCAAAGCTGCCTGCCTGCTGCCTGTGACATACACACAGAGCAGCTCCTGCCCTCCTCTCTCCTCCTGCTGCACTTATCTTTACTCGGAGCTGGCTGATGCAGTGTACTCCGGCAGTCCTGTCTCTCTCCTTGTGTTCCCGGGCTGAAGGGGGAGTGGAGGAGGGGGAGGGGCGGGCACTGACTCAGCCTTCAGTGAGAGAGAGAGCGATCAGCAGCTTTTCCTGCCTGCCGGGAGTTGTAAGGATTTATGTATAAATGGCAGGGGAGATGGTGCGCGTGCCCACAGAAAGGCCTCTGCGTGCCCTCTGTGGCACGCGTGCCATAGGTTCGCCACCACTGCTCTAGGGCATGAAACATTACCACCCTTTGTATCCCCTTTATAGTGTAAGTACACTGAAATCTGCGATTGTGTTTCACAGTTTAAGGTGTACTCTGTAAAGTCAGTGGTGCTAGAGACAGCCATGCTTGCATAGGATTCAATGTAGGCTTTTTACTTTTCAATGAAGCTAACAAGAATGGCTTTGTATCTCTTAACTATACTCCACCAATTCATTAGCTGTCTCGGTTATTTATTTTTTATTGTATGACTACAGGTGTAGGAACGATTTTGTCGATTTCTCACTTTTTAATGCATATTGGCAAAAAGTCTAATGTCATTATTTTCATTATCTTGCTACAAGCACAATGCAGGACATTTTGCCATATTAGTGCCTGGTGCATGGCCAAGTTGGTGTGGAGGGATGAGAATGGGGCCATGCTGGATGGTGGAGTGTGCAGGTGAGAGAGGTTACTGCTTTGAGCCTGTACACTAGCTATAGACTGTACCAGGAACTTGCACATGTTTTGGCGCAATTCTATGTCAGGTTCTGGCATAATTTAACCACGCAACCTGCTTCTGGATTCATCGATAGGCCTGCCATCTGATGTATCCAGAGGCCAGACTCTCTTAATATATGTTGCAGAACTAAAGGTACGAGAGGAAAAAAGCGCCAATTTTTGATAAATATCCCAAATATGTGCCTTGAGCAGTGCATGTATTATATATAATATTGTAATTAATTAATGGAATGCTATATATGCTGAATTAGAAGGGGCATTAAATAATATGTAATTTATGAGGGAGCACTTTATATATGGCCGTTGAAATAAATATTGAAGTAAACATAAAATTCTCATGAGATGAGGATAACAACCAATACAAAGAAAAGCAAAGGAGTATAGAAAGACAAGAGGAAAGACGAAAAAGCATTCATAAAGTAGTATTGTTGCCTTAAGACTAGATGCTCTGGTCACAGTCGCCAAACCAGTCTGGATCGTGCTTGAAATGATAAATTTGTTTTGTCGTTTGACGGTCACTGGTGATCAGGAGTATACACCCCCCCACCTCCCTCCTGTCTGCTGTGACATTTATTAAATAAAAAGTAAGGGACATATTTACAAAGCTTGGTGCATGCATCCGACCTTGAATCAGGCACAAGCTGCTCCCCTGAACCAGACTAGCAGCCAGCCCTCCACTCCTGATAGCTTTGGGACTCTACCTCTCACACCAAGTCTCTTACAATTGAGAAAGGGGTTCCCTGTAACCCCCAAAATGTGTTGCTTTATTGAAATACTAATAAAATGTTCTTATATTTTGTTCTTTATTTCTGCTGTATCCTGATTACCAGTGTGCACCAAAATGACAAAACAAATCTACCCATTAAAGGAAAGAAAAGAAATCAATCCATAGACATCCATAAATTCTGTGCAATGAGAGAGGTGCAGAAAACTATGGCACCACCAGACACCAGGTGAAATCTATCAGTTATTAAAAAACAATCCAGCCATTAAAATCATGCAATATCACCTGTTTCCACTAATGGCATTATAAAGGTGCTGAGATGCACTTGAGAAACATTTCATGATGGATAAGTGAGCTATCTCAAGACCTTATTCTTGCTAGGCATACTGATTGCATTGTATACATACTTTTGGACCCTCACTTCATCATAACAACTCAAGAGGACAAACTGTCAGATATAAGTAAACACAAAACATTTTATTTTATGGTGTCAAGTAGCCCACAACTTTATTTAAATCACAAGACTAAAAAGAGGAGGAGTCAGGTGAATTGCTTGGAATGGGATTCCCCTATACTGTGAGATCCCCAGCTGCCTGACATACAGCACCCGGCCAGACTGCAATAAAGGGGGTGGGGGCACACTCTGGCTTGCCATTCTAGCAAAGGCTGTCAACTTTAAGACCACCAAAATACTGCACCACTGCCTCTAGATAATGGTTCTGTATATCTAAGACCACTAGTTGATCAATCCAGGATGCAAATATGTCCTATACGGCATTAACTCTCGCTGCAATCTCGCTGACCAGACCTTCTTTTACTAATATAAATTGTCATGCAGGCCAACAGTTCACGTTGAAAAGTAAGCATTAACCCCTTAATGACCGCCCTATCGGCAATCTACGTCGGTCATTAAGGGTACTTCTTCTGACGCGACGCCTTTCTATGGCGCCGCGCCAGAAGAAGATTTCGGGACATCGGGTCAGTACAGTGCCAGTGTCGGGCTATGATATCACAGCCCAGACCCGGCACTAACACCCGGGATCGGAAAAACTCAGATCCCGGGTGTTTAACCCCTTACACGCCGCGGTCAAGTGTGTCCCACGTGGATCGGACCCCCCCGGTGTGCTTACCGGGGAATCCGATCCCTCCTGCCGCTGACCCGGCTGTATGTAACTGAGCAGTGTAGAGGCTTGAATAAGTGATCGGATGATCGCTTGTTCAAGCCAAAAGGTGGAAAATATGTGAAAGTAAAAAAAAAAAAAAAAAAGATTAAATCATTTTATAATAATAATTAAATAAATAAATAAAATAAAGTCCCATAATCTCCCCAGTTACACATATAATGCAAATACAGTATATAAAACACAAAAACACACGAAAAATGTACATATTTGGTATCACCACGTCCGTATTAATCTGTACAATAAATTTAAATCAATATTGAACCCGCTCGGTGAACGACGAAAAAAAAAAACTACGAAAAGCTTCCCGTAATATCCAATTTTTCATCAAACACCATCACAAAAAATGTTCTAAAAAGTGATCAAAAAAGCTACGTTCCCTAATATGATACGACTGAAAATAACAACTCTTTTCGCAAAAAATAAGCCATCAACCAGGTCTGACAACAGAAAAATACAGAAGTTATGGCCCTAAAAAGTTGTCAATAGTAAAATCAATGCAATATTCTCCAATATTGGTTTTGCTCAGGAAAATTGAGCAAAGATAAGAAAAACTATATAAATGAAGTATCACCACAATCGTAGTGAACCAGAGAATAAAGATAAAATATTATTTTTATGTTACGGTGAGCGAGGGGAAAAAATGCTAAAAATCCAAGATAAAAATTGATGATTTTGTTTTTTGTCCCCCTTGAAATAGTTAATAAAATCTCATGAATAAGCTATAGACCCCCAAAATGAATTATCTATACATTGTATCTCATTCCGTAAAAAATAAGCCCTCATATGTTTGCATTACCAAAAAAAATAAAAATGTATAGGTAGTACAATGTGACAATACAAATCTGCTGTGAATGGCACCTCCATTCATTCTATACTTGGCCGTGCGCCCGTACAGAAGTTTACCACCACATATGGGGTATCAGTAAACTCGGGAGAAATTGGGCATCAAACGTTACAGTGCGTTTCATCATTTAATTTATTCTGAAACTGTCAGTTTCGCCTAAATGAATGTATTTTCCAAAAAAATTCCATAGTTTCTAAATCGCAGGTCCATATTGTTTAACCCCTTAACGCTCTGCGCCGTAGCTCTACGGCGCAGAGGTATAAGGGATGTATGAAGAGGGCTCACGGGCTGAATCCTCTTCATACAAAGGTGGGGGTTTTTGCATAATGCTAGCACCGATCGCGGCTATTAACCCCCCACCCCCCCCACCCCGTTGCCGCCGGCAAAGTCGCCGGCGGCATTTAAAAGACGGCGGCGTGCGTGCGCCGCCATCTTTTTTTTCGATCGCCACGCCCCCGAACGTCATCGGGGGGCGGCGATCAGTTGCCATGGTAGCCTTGTGTCTTCTTTTGACACGAGGCTATCTGGCAGCTGCAGATTCGTTACAATGAGCCAGTGGCTCATTGTAATGAATGTGCTGCAAAAATGCCATATATTGCAATACAGAAGAATTGCAGTATATGGTAGCAGCGATCTGACCATCTAGGGTTAATGTACCCTAGATGATCTAAAAGATAGTGAAAAAAAAAGAAAAAAAAAAAGTTTAAAAAAGAAAAAAAATTAATAAAATATTAAAAATTCAAATCACCCCCCTTTCCCTAGAACTGATATAAAACATAATAAACAGTAAAAATCACAAACATATTAGGTATTGCCGCGTTCCAAAATGCCCGATCTATCAAAATATAAAAACGGTTACGGTCGGCGGTGACCTCCGAGGCGGGAAATGGCGCCCAAATGTCCCAAATGCGACTTTTACACCTTTTTACATAACATAAAAAATGAAATAAATAATCAAAATGTCGCACAGACCTCAAAATGGTAGCAATAAAAACGTCGCTTCATTTCGCAAAAAATGACCCCTCACACATTTCCGTGCGCCAAAGTATGAAAAAGTTATTAGCGTCAGAAGATGGCAAAAAAATTTTTTTCTTTTTTGTACACATTCGTTTAATTTTTGAAAATGTATTAAAACACAATAAAACCTATATAAATTTGGTATCACCGCGATCGCACCGAACCAAAGAATAAAGTAGCTGTGTTATTTGGAGCGAAGAGTGAAAGTCGTAAAATCTGAGCCCACAAGAACGTGACGCACGTGTAAGGGTGACCGCGGCGTGTAAGGGTGTTTCCGCTATCGATCGGATCCCCCGTGCCGCTTACCGAGGGGATCCGATCCACTTCTGGGCAGCCCCGAGGACTGCCATGTGCCCCAGAGCTGCCCGCTCTCCCTGGCAGTCAGACCCCTTCCGGGTCTGACTGTAAACTGTCTGTGCATGCTCTGCATGATCAGACAGTTTACACTGCTCTACAATGAAAAAGTATTGTAGAGCAGTGTATTGAACTTGAACCAGCGATCAGAGCATCGCTAGTTCAAGTATGGAAAAGTAAAAAAAAATGTAAAAACACTTAACACTACACATTAGAATAAATAAAAAATAAATACATAAAAATATAAGCCCCTAAAATGTCACTTTCCCATAAAAACACTGAATAAAGTATAAAAAACACAAAAAAACCCGCATATTTGGTATTGCCACGTCCGTAACAATCTGTATAATAAAACAGAATCGTTACTGGACTCGCACGGTAAACGCCGGAGGAAAAAAAACGCAAAAAACATTACGAAAAAAGATAATTTTTAATTAATACCCTGTAAAATATGCTCTAAAAAGTGATCCGCAAAGTGAACCCATAAACCCCCCCCCCCAAAAAAAAAAGCTCCAAAAAAGATCAAAAGATCAAAAAAATGCTCTAAAAAGGGATTTATGAAAGGTTATGCACTCTAAAATAAGACCACTAAAAAGAACAATCCTTCTCGCAAAAAAATAAAAAAAGTTATGCATATGAAAGACGGTGATGCTAAAATTAACAACATTTTTGCCAAATTACTTTTTATTCAGTAAAAATGGGAAAAAAATAAAAAATCTATATAAATGAGGTCTTTTCGTAATTGTGGCGACCCATAGAATAAAAATAATATACTATTTTTATGGTATGGTTAACGGCAAAAAAAAAACACACAAACATTTTCCTAAAAATTGATGATTTTCATTTCCTCCAACAACAAAGAGTTAATAAAATCTCACCAATTAGCTATAGATGCCCCAAAATTACGTACCAGAAAAGTTAAAGAAAAAAATTATGGCCTGTACAATGTGATATAGCAAATCATATTAGTGTACTCGAGAGAAATTGGGTATCAAACTTTGTGGAGCCTTTTTTCATTTAATCCATTGTAAATGTTTAATTTTCCACCCAAAATGAGTGTATTGTGAAAAATATTATAATTTGTAGACTGCACCTCCATTTTGTTTTAACCCCTATAAAACACCCAAAGGGTTAACAAACTTCTTAAAAGTGGTTTTTCATATATTGAAAATTTCCATAAAGGGGAAATTTATGAGTCTTGCTATTTTTTCGGCCTCTGTGTCAATTAGAAGTTGAGCAGGTCCATCTAAATACAGGTTTTGGTGATTTTACAAAAAATGTGAAAAATGAAACCTAAATTCTGAGCCTCATAACATTCTAGTAAAATATGTGGAATCTTAAAAAACCATCAAACATAAAGCTGACATTTGGGAAATGTAAGTTATGAATTAATTTGGGTGCTATGACTATCTGCATCAAATGTAGAGAATTTAGAACGTTGAAAACAAAGAATTTTTCCACATTTTTGCCAATTTTTTTTTATTATAACTAAACACAAAAGATTTCATCCAAATTTTTAAACTGATTTGAAGTACAATGTGTCACGAGAAAACAATCTCAAAATCCCCTGGATATCTCATAGCGTTCCAAAGCTATAACCACTTATAGTGACACAGGCCAGATTTGAAAAATGGGGCCGCGTCCTTAAGGACAAAAGAGACTGAGTCCTGTAGGGGTTAATCCACGCAGCCATATAAACAAAAGAAAAAATGTTCTTTGCATCTTCTTCTTCTGTAACAATTTTTTTGTTTTGACTTCTGTCTTGTTCAAATACCGTATATACTCGAGTATAAGCCGACCGAGACCCCTAATTTTAACACAAAAAATTGGAGAAACCTATTAACTCGAGTATAAGCCGAGGTTGGAAAATGCATTGGTCACAGCATCCCCAGTATATAGCCTGCCAGTCCCTGTAGTATACACCCAGCCCCCAGTAGTATATAGCCTGCCAGCTGTAGTCAGATAGCCTGCTGACATCACAGAGTGCCCCAGCCAAGCCGTGCGCATGGAGATGTTGCGGACCTGCAGCCGGCAGGAAGAAAGAAGGGGTGCTGCAGACGGAGTTGTCGTAGACCTGCCACGAACATGAAGATGGAAGAGGAGCTGCCCAGATCGTAGGAATGGCGAGTACTGAGTTTATTATTTTTTTTATATACATGAGCATAAGCCAAGTGGAGAGTTTTCAGCACAAAAACTGCTGAAAAACTCGGCTTATACTTGAGAAAAATGGTACGTAAATGTCTTTTTCCAGCTAGCTATTTGCCACAGCAATAAAATGTGCCCTAGCAAAGCACCAGCTTCAGAGGATGGGGTTAAGTGAATTGAATAGTGAGAAAAAAAACTTGAGATAGAATATTTTACCCCTGGTCCTATATAATGTATCACTAGGAAAAATCTCTGAAGAGGTCACCCATGTTTAATTGATATTTCCTATTCCCAGTCGTAATTGGTAGGGGTCTGACTGCTGGGACCTCTACTGATCAAAAGAGCGGGTGTTCATTTCCCCCTAATTGACAGCATTGTAGGTTGAAAATGCTTTTGCTCTTTAATTCATTGTCTATAAGTCTTTCAGGAATATCATGCTGCCACTACATTCATTGTCAATGAGATTGTCGTAAATATCTAAGCATAGTGCTTGGCTATATCCATCACTCTCATAAGGTTTAAAGGTCAGAACCCATGCTAGCCTTGTCACTCTATCGAGCAGGTATATATCCCCTGTTCTCATGATGCCCCGTCTAGATCAGAATGCTATAGGGCCAGCCAGCAGCATCATCAGTGATGCACACAATACTGTCTGTATTGGGAGGGGAGCCAGCAGTACAGTATGACAAACTTATAGAGTAGGTCATACTACCCCCTTCTTCTGTCAAACTGAAGGTGTTATAATGGACATAATTATAGAATATTCAAAGAGAAAAAGAGGTGTGCCAATAGACAAAATTATGTAAAAAAGTGATAAATCTTTATTTCAACAATAGAAAAACTCCATCAAGGCATGAAGGACAAGTTAAAAACAATTAAAAAACATACATGAGTCAAAATGTTTGGCACAACCAGGTAAGGTTCACCAAACAAACACCTCCTCCATACAGTGGAACCTGGCCCCTAGTATGATACAATTACAATAGAAGGATGAATAAGGCCCAAGCTGTCTAATGACCCTGAACAGATGAAGATAAATCTGCCATAACAATCATAGTGTGGCTATAGGATAAACGGGTATACATTACGAGTCAGTGGTCAGCAGGCAGGCATCAGTACAATAAGTCAACAGGGCGGCTCAGCAGTAGTGGAGGACGTGGAGGACTCCCCATGCGTTCTGTCTCCCAAGTGGAGACTTCCTCAGGGAGACGGAACGTGTGGGGAGTCCTCCACATCCTCCACTACTGCTGAGCCGCCCTGTTGACTTATTGTACTGATGCCTGCCTGCTGACCACGGACTCGTAATGTATACTTACCCATTTATCCTATAGCCGCACTGTGATTGTTATGGCAGATTTATCTTCATCTGTTCAGGGTCATTAGACAGCTTGGGCCTTATTCATCCTTCTATTGTAATTGTATCATACTAGGGGCCAGGTTCCACTGTATGGAGGAGGTGTTTGTTTGGTGAACCTTACCTGGTTGTGCCAAACATTTTGACTCATGTATGTTTTTTAATTGTTTTTAACTTGTCCTTCATGCCTTGATGGAGTTTTTCTATTGTTGAAATAAAGATTTATCACTTTTTTACATAATTTTGTCTATTGGCACACCTCTTTTTCTCTTTGAATATTTTATAGCTTGCTTTGTGTGCTGACATTTACCTTGTTTTGGTGGTTGTGCATGGTCCACTCTGTGTATAGTATTACGGACATAATTATAGAGTAATAGGGAAAGATGTGGGTGCATTTTCACAAAAAAATTGCACATATACACACATAAATACCCCATAGTGATGGACAACAATTGAGTCATGATAGGATTTCAAATAAATGAAACCAGAGGATCCAATGAGGTAGATGTATCAAGCTGCCTGTGCCTTAATTCTGAGTTTGAGACAAAAAGCTATCTAAAATGCCTTCCCATATATTTATTAAGGATTTTAGAGCACTAGAGATGAGTGGTCCGACAATTGCAGCCAAAATTAAGTGAGTCAAAATTTTGCTTCAGTTTGCAGGAGTAAGCTAAACTAATATTTTGTCCTGCTAATTGAGTTCCTCTTAACTCCAAAAAGTGTTCACCTACTTGATCAACAAGATCAACATCTCCATCCCTTAGAAAACATATTGAGCTGGTACGTTAAGGCAGTCTACCATCAATAAATCTGGTGGTAGGTGTACTTTAAGGGGTTAAAGGTTTTGTTCAGTTTCAGCAAAAAAAATGATAAAGTGCTATAGAATTTTCCATTACATTTATTACATCCATTCCTTACAGTTTTGTAGATCTTTATTGGCATGTGATGTCCCACAGGTGCACAGCTTGTTAATGTGACATCAAATGACTATGGTCAGACTTCTATCAACTACAAGTAAACTTGTAAGTAAGCTTCTTGTAGAAACTAAACATATATGTAGAAAAACACAGGGAACTGATACAGAAACTATATAGGAAAAATGTACTTTTCATTATTCAAACAGTATAATTTACCTGCTGAAGGAATAAACCCGTTTAGACTACTGAAAGAAGAAGATAGAGATGAGGTGTTACAGAACCAATAGAGAAAAATAATCCTGTTAAAATACTATGTGGGCAGCAAAAAAGAGAGTAAGATAATTAGTAGCAAAGCAAGTTAAAGTACAACTGTAAAGTATATGAACCTTTGCCACCTTTACATAACTCTACACAAAGCAAAAATAATAAATTCTCTAATTTACTCTTAATAGCTATCTGCAGGGGTTTAGTTGTTAGTAGAGGCTTAAGCTTTTCCCCTAGGCCAGTGATGGCTAACCTATGGCACTGGTGCCAGAGGTGGCACTCAGAACCCTTTCTGTGGGCACTCAGGCCATCACCAGAGATGACTCCAGGTATCTTCCTGCAGTCCCAGACAGCCCAGGACTTGCTGTGCAGAGGTATTTTAAAGTGACAGCTCTACCTGGGACTATTTTCTGCTATATTGGTGTCCTCAGGTGCTGGTATCAATGAAAACTGTGACAGAGAAGGGAGTATAAATCACAAATTAAATTTCTGTGTTGGCACTTTGCGATAAATAAGCGGGTCTTTGTTGTAGTTTGGGCACTCGGGTTCTAAAAGGTTTGCCATCACTGCCCTAGGCTAATCTCCATTTGCCATGCTTTCTGGTATCCATGGAAAACCGTATAATAAGAGATAAGGCTTGTTGGGAGGTACAGTAGAAGGGTAGTGAAAGAAGATAGGACATTGAGTAATGTCACAAGCAATTGACTCAACACATGCTTCCTGTTGTCCAATTACAAACATGCTTTCCCAATTCATATGAATGCCAGGAAGTCCCGCCCACTTTAATAATAGCCCAATACGATTTTTAAGATGGAATGGTGGATATACAGATAGAAAGAAGCCAGCAGCTTCTGATACATGTATCATTGGAATTGTTGTCAAAGGCTCTCTCCAGCTGTGCCAAAACTATCTCAAATTATGCTTCAGTTATATAAACACTGTTCCTCAACTCCCAGTTCATTGGAATGGGCCAAATGGTTCAAAGACATGAAATAATTTGAGAATTAAAATACTCCGTGCTTATCCCAAATGAAGATGAGGAAATATGGTAGATTCCAAACTAGTTTTATATTTGTAAAGCCATCACATTATGATCATCGACAAACTGGGGAAAGACTGAACCCAAAGTATGTAAATAAGTCAGTAAAAGGTGGTAGCAGAGATATATATGCATACAGTGCCTTGCGAAAGTATATGGCCCCCTTGAACTTTTCTACCTTTTGCCACATTTCAGGCTTCAAACATAAAGATGTAAAATTGCATTTTTGGTGAAGAATCAACAAGTGGGACACAATTGTGAAGTGGAACGAAATTCATTGGATACTTTAAACTTTTGTAAAAAATAATAAAACTGAAAAGTTGGGCATGCAATATAACGCCACCTTTTGCTCCAATTACAGCTGCAAGTCGCTTGTGGTTATGTCAGGTTCGCACATCGAGAGACTGAAATTTGTTTTTCATTCTTCCTTGGAAAACAACTCGAACTCAGTGAGGTTGGAGGAAGAGTGTTTGTGAACAGCATTTTTCAGCTCTTTCCACAGATTCTCTATGGGATTCAGGTCTGGACTTTGACTTGGCCATTCTAACACCTGGATATGCTTATTTGTGAACCATTCCATTGTAGATTTTGCTTTGTTTGGGATCATGGTCTTTGAGATTAATCTATATCCCAGTCTCATTCCCATCAATTTTAACCATCTTCCTTGTCCTTGCTGAAGAAAAGCAGGAACAAACCATGAAGCTACCACCACCATGTTTGACAGTGGGGATGGTGATAAGCAGTGTTGTTTTTACGCCAAACATATTGCGTGGCATTGTGGCCGTAACGTTTGATTTTGGATACATATGACTAGAGCACTTTCTTCCACGTTTGGTGTGTATCCCAGGTGGCTTGTGGAAAACTTTAAATAAGACTTTTTATGGATATCTTTAAGAAATGGGTTTCTTGTTGCCACTCTTCCATAAAGACCAGATCTGTGTACAACTGATTGTTGTCCTATGGACAGACTCTCCCTCCTCAGTGATCATGAGCCTCTTGGCTGCATCTCTGATCTGTCTTCTCATTGTTGGAGATGAAGTTTAGAGGGACAGTCCGGTCTTGGTAGATTTGCAGTTTTCTGATTATCCTTCCATTTCAATATTATCACTTGAACATTGCTCCTTGGATGTTTAAAGTTTGTGAAATCTTTTTGTATACAAATCCGGCTTTAAACTTCTTCACAACAGTATTATGGACTTACCTGGTATGTTCATTGGTATTTATGATGCTTCCTGCACTTTTAACAAAACCCTGAGGGTGCGGTCACACGTCGCGTTTACTGCATGCGTTTAAAAACGCATTGCTACAGCTGAAGGGATATTTCCCTAATTAAACAGCTGTCAACGCTTGCGTTTACAAAACGCATGCGTTAACCGCGATGTTAACACATGCATTAATAATGTGGTAACAACCGCATGCCTTAACAGCGATGTTAACACATGTGTTAACAATGTGTTAACGCAAGCGTTAACAGCTGTTTAATTAGGGAAATATCCCTTCAGCTGTAGCAATGCGTTTTTAAACGCATGCAGTAAACGCGACGTGTGACAGCACCCTGAGACGATCACAGAGCAGCTGTATTTATATGGAGACTTGATAACAAACAGGTGGATTATATTTATCGTCATCTGTCATTTAGGACAACATTGGAGAGATCCTCACTGAACTTCTGGAGTGAGTTTGCTGCACTGAAATTTTTTACAAAAGTTGAGAATATCCTATAAATTTTATTCCACTTCCCAATTGTTGTTGATTCTTAACAAAAAATATTACAATTTTATATCTTTCAGTTTGAAACCTGAAATGTGGCAATAAGTAGAAAAGTTCAAGGGGGCTGAATAGTTCCTCAAGGCACTGTATGTGTAATATATATAAATATATATATATATATATATATATATATATATATATATATATATATATATATATATAGACCGATTTGGCAAGCTCTGTACAGCGCTGCGTAATCTGGATGCGCTGTATAAATAAAGGAATTATAATACACACACACAGTATCTATAAATCCACACTCCATACATAAACTCACCTTAGTCTATAGAGCAGGAAGAGTTGACAGTTGTCTTCACCTCCAGCACCTAGGGCAGTCATGGAAAGCATCAGGACATCCATTACATAGGAGGTGGGGGAGAACATAGCAGAGGCAGAACCAGACATCTTGTTACAGGCGGCACCCTACTTAAGGACACCTGACTTACAGACGACCCCTAGTTAAAGACAGACCCCACTGCCCACTGTGACCTCTGGTGAAGCTCTATACTTTACTATAGTCCTACACTGCAATGATCAGCTGTAAGGTGTCTGTAATGAAGCTTTATTGATAATTCTTGGTCCCATTACAGCAAAATTTTTGCAAATCCAATTGTCACTGGGCAAATTAAAAATTAGTTTGGATTTCCAATTATAAAATATACAATTTTGACTTGCATACAAATACAACTTAAGAACATACCTATGGAACCTATCTTGTTCGTAACCCAGCGACTGCCTGTACTTCTCATATGCCCTTTTACCTCTGTTCTGTGCCCTTTTCACTCAAACCTCTGTCTGCCAGACAGCTTCCCTATATACTGTAGGGACAGAGCTTTACCTAGAAGAGAAGGCCAGCAGCACTGAGTGTAGATCACAGTTGGCTTTTAATATGGAGAGGGGAGCAGTAAATGAATCATAATTCCTGCTACCTCGCTGACAGGGCATGTGCGACTACAGTGGACCATGTTTAGGAAACTCAACTGCAGCTGCACAGCGCTGCCCATCACAATTCCACACCAGGTGGTTACACATTTTCTCCCATCCTAGAGATGGCCTTGCTACAGCAAATGATTGAAATCAGTGTTCGGGGCCTGAGGGCATGATCTTGAAGGTATTGTGGGTTAGTGGACAGCTATAAATTAATTAGGTAAATTTAAAGCTGGATTATTTAATTATTATGTAACATGATCCAGTTCTGGTACCGTCTGGCACCGATTACGCATGTTAACTGTGTAAATGGTGGTGTTAAAGTCACCAGCAATATTGAAATGATCAGTACAAACCCATGGTTTGTGGTTTGGGTCTGTTCAACACTATTTATGATGTATTACATGAATATACAGTGCAGGGTGTTTATGTGCCTAATAAACTCATAACTAATACAATCATCTTTTTTTATCGTGTGTAGATGAAAATGTTTAAGCACATTGACAATTGATTTACCTTTTCAACAGAGCCTGTTCTTGCACACTGTGACATGATTTAAGCCTTTTATGAATGGCAAAAAATATGCTTCGGCGTGGAGTCCTAATTAGAGATGAGCGAGCACTAAAATGCTCGGGTACTCGTTATTCGAGACGAACTTTTCCCAATGCTCGAGTGCTCGTTTCGAGTAACGAGCCCCATTGAAGTCAATGGGAGACTCGAGCATTTTTCAAGGGGACCAAGGCTCTGCACAGGGAAGCTTGGCCAAACACCTGGGAACCTCAGAAAAGGATGGAAACACCACGGAAATGGACAGGAAACAGCAGGGGCAGCATGCATGGATGCCTCTGAGGCTGCTTAATCGCACCATTATGCCAAAATTATGGGCAACAGCATGGCGATGACAGAGTGACAGAATGAAGCTAGATAGCATCTAAAACATCCAATAATTGACCCTGACACTATAGGGGACGGCATGCAGAGGCAGCGGCAGCAGCGGCAGGCTAGAGAGTGGCATGGCGACATACCCTAAATGGACTCAGGCTTCAAACCAATGGGTGGCAGAGAGGAACCAAAGGAGGTGAGCAAGAAGCGCTCAAATAATATCGGTACATGATAAAAGTTTGCCAGTATATTTTGTGGATTACACAGCAGGGTGGCGACAAAGTTAACATGGAAGCCATGAAAACAATCCAAAATTCTGCCTGACACAGCTCGTTTGATAAGGGGACCATGTATGGAGGCAGTGAACTAGTAGTAGATTAAAGGTGCTGCAGTTAAAACTATGTTAGTTGGATCTTGGCATGGAGCTGGCGCTCCGCTGCCAGGCGAGCTTTCGCCAATCCAAGCCCCTGTCTCTAGGCTACTCCCCAAACAGCACTTCTAAGAACCTTTTGTATAAGATCAAGTGTAGTAGCGTTCTTATAAGTTTGGGATATGGCGGGTGAGGGGAATGTAAACATCTGCGCAAGAAGCGCTGAAATAATATCCGTAAATGAAAAAAGTTTTCCAGTATATTTTGTGGCTTACACAGCACGGTGGCGACAAAGTTAACAAGTTTGATGTGGAATGCCCTGTAATAGCTCTTGGGCGGTGTGCCTTTTATCACCTAGGCTCAGCAGTTTGAGCACCGCCTGCTGTCGCTTAGCGACGGCACTGCTGCTGTGCCTAGAGCTACCGACTGATGGCGCCATGCCCACGGATGGTAATTCGGAGGAGGAGGAGGTGGAGGAGGGGTGGGAGGAGGAGGAGGCATAGTAGGCCTGAAACACCTGGACCGAGGTAGGCCCCGCAATCCTCTGCGTCGGCAGTACATGACCAGCCCCAGGGTCAGACTCGGTCCCAGCCTGCACCAAGTTAAGTGTAGTAGCGTTCTTATAAGTTTGGGATATGGCGGGTGAGGGGAATGTAAACAGATGCGCAAGAAGCGCTGAAATAATATCCGTAAATGGTAAAAGTTTGCCAGTATATTTTGAGGATTACACAGCAGGGTGGCGACAAAGTTAACAAGTTTGTTGTGGAAGCCATGAAAACAACCCAAAATTCTGCCTGACACGGCACGTTTGATAAGGCGGCCATGTATGGAGGCAGTGAACTAGTAGTAGATTAAAGGTGCTGCAGTTAAAACTATGTTAGTTGGTTCTTGGCATGGAGCTGGCGCTCCGCTGCCAGGCGAGCTTTCGCCATTCCAAGCCCCTGTCTCTAGGCTACTCTCCAAACAGCACTTCTAAGAACCTTTTGTATAAGATCAAGTGTAGTAGCGTTCTTATAAGTTTAGGATATGGCGGGTGAGGGGAATGTAAACAGATGCGCAAGAAGCGCTGAAATAATATCCGTAAATGGTAAAAGTTTGCCAGTGTATTTTGTGGATAACACAGCAGGGTGGCGACAAAGTTAACAACTTTGATGTGGAATCCATGAAAACAACCCAAATTTCGGCCTGACACACCTAGTTTGATAAAGGGACGATGTATGGAGGCAGCTATATGGACGACTTTTGGAGGTAGCAATGGAGACAACGTGTGGAGGCTGCTATGGAGACAATTCAATTTGGGTAGTGCCTGTATGTGGCAGTCCAAAAAAGTTTTCAAACCAGAGGAGCAGGTAGGTGGCCCTCCAGAAAAATGGAATAGATTGAGTGCCTGTATGTGGCAGTCCAAAAAAGTTTTCAAACCAGAGGAGCAGGTAGGTGGCCGTCCAGAAAAATTGAATAGATTGAGTGCCTGTATGTGGCAGTCCAAAAAAGTTTTCAAACCAGAGGAGCAGGTAGGTGGCCCTCCAGAAAAATTGAATAGATTGAGTGCCTGTATGTGGCAGTCCAAAAAAGTTTTCAAACCAGAGGAGCAGGTAGGTGGCCCTCCAGAAAAATTGAATAGATTGAGTGCCTGTATGTGGCACTCCCAAAAATTGTTTAAAACAGAGGACCGGGTCGGTGGCCCTCCATAAAAATTAAATGCATAAAGTACTATAGCTAGAGCCAGTGGGCCCTGTCAAAAAATAGCCAGTTTCCTCTGCTTTACTGTACAAAGAGGAGGAGAAGGAGGAAAATGAGGAGGAGGAGGAGTGGATAAATTATTCAGGTTGAGCTTCCTTCACCTGGTGGAGATTGGAAATTAGGAGAAATCCAGGCTTTATTCATCTTGATAAGCGTCAGCCTGTCAGCGCTGTCAGTCGACAGGCGTGTACGCTTATCGGTGATGATGCCACCAGCTGCACTGAAAACCCGCTCGGACAACACGCTAGCGGCAGGGCAGGCAAGAACCTCCAAGGCGTACAGCGCCAGTTCGTGCCACATGTCCAGCTTTGAAACCCAGTAGTTGTAGGGAGCTGTGTGATCATTTAGGACGATGGTATGGTCAGCTACGTACTCCCTCACCATCTTTCTGTAAAGATCAGCCCTACTCTGCCGAGACTGGGGACAGGTGACAGTGTCTTGCTGGGGTGACATAAAGCTGGCAAAAGCCTTGTAAAGCGTACCCTTGCCAGTGCTGGACAAGCTGCCTGCTCGCCTACTCTCCCTCGCTACTTGTCCCGCAGAACTACGCACTCTGCCGCTAGCGCTGTCAGAAGGGAAATACTGTTTCAGCTTGTGCACCAGGGCCTGCTGGTATTCATGCATTCTCACACTCCTTTCCTCTCCAGGGATGAGAGTGGAAAGATTTTGCTTGTACCGTGGGTCCAGGAGAGTGAACACCCAGTAATCGGTGCTGGAATAAATTCTTTGAACGCGAGGGTCACGGGATAGGCAGCCTAGCATGAAATCTGCCATATGCGCCAGAGTACCAACGCGTAAGAATTCACTCCCCTCACTGGCCTGACTGTCCATTTCCTCCTCCTCCAACTCCTCCAACTCCTCTTCTTCTGCCCATACACGCTCAACAGTGAAGGACTCAACAATGGTCCCCTCTTGTGTCTCGCCAACATTCTCCTCCTCTTCCTCCTCATCCTCCTCCACCTCCTCCGATATGCGCTGAGAAACAGACCTAAGGGTGCTTTGGCTATCAACAAGGGAATCTTCTTCCCCCGTCTCTTGTGAGGAGCGCAAAGCTTCCGACTTCATGCTGACCAGAGAGTTTTTCAACAGGCCAAGCAGCGGGATGGTGAGGCTGATGATGGCGGCATCGCCACTGACCATCTGTGTTGACTCCTCAAAGTTACTCAGCACCTGACAGATATCAGACATCCACGTCCACTCCTCATTGTAGACTTGAGGAAGCTGACTGACCTGACTACCAGTTCTGGTGGAAGTTGACATCTGGCAGTCTACAATCGCTCTGCGCTGCTGGTAAACTCTGGATAACATGGTTAATGTTGAATTCCACCTCGTGGGCACGTCGCACAACAGTCGGTGAGCGGGCAGTTGGAGGCGGCGCTACGCTGCCCTGAGAGTGGCAGCATCTGTGCTGGACTTCCTGAAATGCGCACAGATGCGGCGCACCTTCGTGAGCAAATCAGACAGATTGGGGTATGTCTTGAGGAAACGCTGAACTATCAGATTTAACACATGGGCCAGGCATGGCACATGTGTCAGTCTGCCGAGTTGCAGAGCTGCCACCAGGTTACGGCCGTTGTCACACACAACCATGCCTGGCTTCAGGTTCAGCGGTGCCAGCCACAGATCAGTCTGCGCCGTGATGCCCTGTAATAGTTCTTGGGCGGTGTGCCTTTTATCGCCTAGGCTCAGCAGTTTGAGCACCGCCTGCTGTCGCTTAGCGACGGCACTGCTGCTGTGCCTAGAGCTACCGACTGATGGCGCCATGCCCACGGATGGTCGTTCGGAGGAGGAGGTGGAGGAGGGGTGGGAGGAGGAGGAGGCATAGTAGGCCTGAAACACCTGGACCGAGGTAGGCCCCGCAATCCTCGGCGTCGGTAGTATAATACCAGCCGCAGGGTCAGACTCGGTCCCAGCCTCCACCAAGTTAACCCAATGTGCCGTCAGCGATATATAGTGGCCCTGCCCGGCAGCACTCGTCCACGTGTCCGTGGTCAGGTGGACCTTGTCAGAAACGGCGTTGGTCAGGGCACGGATTATGTTGTCTGACACGTGCTGGTGCAGGGCTGCGACGGCACATCGGGAAAAGTAGTGGCGGCTGGGGACCGAATACCGAGGGGCGGCCGCCGCCATGAGGCTGCGAAAGGCCTCGGTCTCTACTAGCCTATAGGGCAGCATCTCCAGGCTTAGCAATCTGGAGATGTGCACATTAAGGGCTTGGGCGTGTGGGTGGGTTGCACTATATTTGCGTTTCCGCTCCAGCGTCTGGGGTATGGAGAGCTGAACGCTGGTGGATGCTGTGGAGGATCGTGGAGGCGACGATGGGGTTTTTGTGGCAGGGTCCTGGGCAGGGGGCTGACTATCAGCTGACACAGGGGAAGGAGCAGTGGTGTGCACGGCCGGAGGTGAACGCGCTTGTTGCCACTGAGTGGGGTGTTTAGCATTCATATGCCTGCGCATACTGGTGGTAGTTAAGCTATTAGTGGTGGAACCCCTGCTGATCCTGGTTTGGCAAATGTGGCACACCACAGTCTGTCGGTCATCCGGTGTTTCCTTAAAGAACCTCCAGACTTCTGAAAATCTAGCCCTCGCCGCAGGAGCCCTCACCACGGGAGCTTCACTAGTTGACACATTTGGCGCTGATGCACCTGCTCTGGCCCTGCCTCTCCGTCTGGCCCCACCACTGCCTCTTCCAACCTGTTCTGGTCGAGGACTCTCCTCCGTCTCAGAAGCACTGTGTTCACCCGGCCTCTCAACCCAGCTTGGGTCTGTCACCTCATCATCCTCCGATCCCTCAGTCTGCTCCCCCCTCGGACTTCCTGCCCTGACAACAACTTCCCCACTGTCTGACAACCGTGTCTCCTCATCGTCGGACACCTCTTTACACACTTCTTCCAGTACGTCAACAAGGTCATCATCACCCACAGACTGCGACTGGTGGAAAACTTGGGCATCGGAAAATTGCTCATCAGCAACCGGACAAGTGGTTTGTGACTGTGGGAAGGGTCCAGAAAACAGTTCCTCAGAGTATGCCGGTTCAAATGGCAAATTTTGCTGGGAGGGGGCAGACTGGGGGGGAGGAGGCTGAGGTGCAGGAGCTGGAGGAGTGCCGATTTCGGTGACATGGGTGGACTGCGTGGAAGACTGACTGGTGGACAAATTGCTCGAAGCATTGTTGGCAATCCACGACATCACCTGTTCGCACTGTTCTGGCCTCAACAGTGCTCTACCACGAGTCCCAGTAACTTCAGACATGAACCTAGGGAGTGTAGCTCTGTGGCGTTCCCCTGCTCCCTCATAAGCAGGTGGTGTCTCACCCCGCCCAGGACCACGGCCTCTGACCCCTGCAGTAGTTGGACGCCCACGTCCCCGCCCTCGTCCTCTACCCCTAGCCCTCGGGTTAAACATTTTGAAAATGAGAGTTATAACTTTAATTTTTTTTTTTACTTTTTTTTGTGTTTTTTTTTTTTTTGTGTGTTTTTTAGTTTTTAAAACCAAACGATGCTATCCTATTGCTATGGCTATTTTCTAGCCAAGTATGAAAGCACACTAATATGCCAGATGAGATGACGCTGAGTTATGAAAAAAATAAACGTAAAATAAAAAAGGAAATGGCAGACTGTGCCTAATTGAAATCCAACCCCGGGCCCTAATAAATTTTCCCACTTCGGTCTTTGCGATGGATATGTGCGTCACTAAGCGCAAAACACAGTGGTCGCAAGTCTCACTCCAAATTGCTTACAATTTGCTAGTAGATGCACTGCAGCAAGTACAGCCACCAGCAGATCAACCAGAAATCAAATATATATAACGCTACTGTAGGCGTAAGTAAGCCGTTTGGATTCTCCTATGGCTATTTTCTAGCCAAGTATTAAAGCACACTACTATGCCAGATGAGATGACGCTGAGTTATGAAAAAAATAAACGTAAAATAAAAAAGGAAATGGCAGACTGTGCCTAATTGAAATCCAACCCCGGGCCCTAATAAATTTTCCCACTTCGGTCTTTGCGATGGATATGTGCGTCACTAAGCGCAAAACACAGTGGTCGCAAGTCTCACTCCAAATTGCTTACAATTTGCTAGTAGATGCACTGCAGCAAGTACAGCCACCAGCAGATCAACCAGAAATCAAATATATATAACGCTACTGTAGGCGTAAGTAAGCCGTTTGGATTCTCCTATGGCTATTTTCTAGCCAAGTATTAAAGCACACTACTATGCCAGATGAGATGACGCTGAGTTATGAAAAAAATAAACGTAAAATAAAAAAGGAAATGGCAGACTGTGCCTAATTGAAATACAACCCCGGGCCCTAATAAATTTTCCCACTTCGGTCTTTGCGATGGATATGTGCGTCACTAAGCGCAAAACACAGTGGTCGCAAGTCTCACTCCAAATTGCTCACAATTTGCTAGTAGATGCACTGCAGCAACTACAGCCACCAGCAGATCAACCAGAAATCAAATATATATAACGCTACTGTAGGCGTAAGTAAGCCGTTTGGATTCTCCTATGGCTATTTTCTAGCCAAGTATTAAAGCACACTACTATGCAAGATGAGATGACACTGAGTTATTAAAAAAATAAACGTAAAATAAAAAGAAACTGGCAGACTGTGCCTAATTGAAATCAAACCCCTAATAAATTTTCCCACTTTGGTGTTTGAGGTGGATATGTGTGTCACTAAGAGCTAAACACAACGGTAGCAAGTCCCCCTGCTAATTCCTCACAATATGGTACTAGCTGCACTACTAGTGCCAGCAAGCCCAGCCACAAGCAAATAAAAAAAAAAAAGTATAACGTTATTGTAGCCCTAAGAAGGGCTGTTGGGTTGTTGTAGAATCACTCCTGCCTAACAGTAAGCTAATAGAACACCCTAACGCTTTCCCTGACCAGCAGCAGCTCTCTCCCTAGCGGCATCCAGACAGAGAATGATCCGAGCAGCGCGGGCAGCGGCTAGTCTATCCCAGGGTCACCTGATCTGGCCAGCCAACCACTGCTATCGACGTGTAAGGGTACCACGTCATGCTGGGTGGAGTGCAGAGTCTCCTGGCTTGTGATTGGCTCTGTTTCTGGCCGCCAAAAAGCAAAACGGCGGGAGCTGCCATTTTCTCGAGCGGGCGAAATACTCGTCCGAGCAACGAGCAGTTACGAGTACGCTAATGCTCGATCGAGCATCAAGCTCGGACGAGTATGTTCGCTCATCTCTAGTCCTAATGTATGGAGAGGACTCCATATGCAGTGTCGGACTGGCCCACCAGAGTACCAGAGGATCCTCCGGTGGGCCCTGGCTCAACCCAATACTGAACCCCATAGGTCCATCAGAAAACAACACAATTTGGAGGCTGCTAGAGTATATTTCCTGGGGGATAATAAAGAGTGGGCCCCCAAATTGATTTTCTCTGGTGGGCCTAAGGAAACCCAGTCCGACACTGTCCATATGTATTACAGAGCTGACTACTGCAAGTACCGTAACTGCCATGATAATAACTGTCACCGATCACAGCAGTTAACCAGTTAGTTAACAAGTTCGCACACTACTGCAGCTACTAAGAGCACTGCTCATTATTAACTGTCAACTTTAACCCCTTAACGACTTGGCCTTTTTTAGTTTTTTCACTTCCATTTTTCACTCCCCACCTTCAAAAATCTATAACGTTTTTATTTTTCCACATAAAGAGCTCTGTTATGGCTTATTTTCTGCGTAACAAATTGCACTTCGTAGTGACGGTATTTAATATTCCATGGCGCATACTGGGAAGCGGGAAAAAAATTCCAAATGCAGTGAAAATGGTGAAAAAACACATTTGCAACGTTTTCTTGTGGGCTTTGATTTTACAGCTTTCACTGTGTGCCACAAATGACATGTCTACTTTATTCTTTGGGTTGCTACGATTACGTGGATACCAAATATGTATAGGTTTTATAATGTTTTCATACATTTAAAAAAATTAAAACCTCCTGTACAAAATGTTTTTTTTTTATTTTGCCATCTTCTGGCGGCAATAACTTTTTCATACTTTGGTGTACGGAGCTGTGGGTGGTGTCATTTTTTGCGACTTCTGATGGCGTTTTCATTGCTTTAATTTTTAGGACTGTGCGACCTTTTGATCACTTTTTATTAATTTTTTTATATTTTCCAAAATGGCAAAAAAATTTCATTTTTGACTTTGGACACTATTTTCTGTTACGGGGTTAAACGCAGTGACAAACCGTTGTTATATTTTGATAGATCAGACATTTTCGGACGCGGCGATACCTTATGTGTTTGATTTTTACTGTTTATTAATATTAACCCCTTAACGCTGAAGCCACTTTTCACCTTCCTGACACGGCCCATTTTTTTAAATCTGACATGTGTCTATCTAAGTGGTTATAACTTTGGAACGCTTTAACATATCCAGTTGATTTTGAGATTGTTTTTTTGCGACACATTGTACTTCATGTTGGTCGAGAAATTTAATCAATATATTTAGCATTTATTTATGAAATAAATGGAAATTTGCCCAAAATTTTGAAAAAAAAAATGTTTTCAAAATTCAAAATTTTCTACTTTTTGGAAAGTTGGTCATATCACTAAAATAACTTGATAACTAACATTTTCCATATGTCTGCTTTAACTTGGCGACATTTTTCAAACATCTTTTCCTTTTTTTAGGATGCTAGGAGGCTTATAACTTTAGGTGCAATTTTTCAGATTTTCACGAAAATCATCAAAACCTACTTTTGGAGGGTCAGTTTAGTTAGAAGTGACTTTATAAGGCCTACATGATAGAAAACCCCCACAAATGACACCATTTTAGAAACTACACCCCTCAAAATATTCAAAACAACCTTTGGGAATTTTGTTAACCCTATGAGCGTTTCATGAGGGTGAAAGATAAATGAAAGTGAAATTACAGAAATGTAATTTTATCTTACTATAGATTCATTGAACACTAAAATTTGCCCCTTCACAATGGGTTAAAAAGGAAAATGCATTTTACAATGTTGAGGGCAATTCCTCCTGAGTATGCCAATACCCATTTTGTCACTGTACCCTGCTGTACGGGCACAGGGGGGCACTTGGAATGGAAAGAGCGTTGTTTCGTTTTTGCTGGGCAAATATGGCTGAAAAAGTTTTCATGTGTCAGGATGCATTTGGAGAGCCATAGTGGTACCAAAACAGAGGAAAGCCCCAACAAGAGACACCATTCTGGAAAGTACACCCCTTGGAGAGTTTAGCAACGTGTAATTTGTGTATTTGCCCCAACAGGTGTTTGATTCAATTAGGCCCCAAAAGGGAAAAAAGGTGAAAATGTTCTCAAAAAAGTCACTTTTACCCCAAATCTTTGTAAGCCACAAGGGATAAAAGATGAAACAACCCCATAAATGTGTAAAACTATTTCTCCTAAGCGCAGAACTGCACCACTTTTGCATATAAAGTGTTGTATGGGTATACAGTAGGGCTCAGAAGGGAAAGAGGGGCTTTGGCCTTTTAGAAGCCAGATTTGACAATCATCCTTTACAAGTGTCAGGATGCATTTGGAGAGCCCTAGTGGTACCAAAACAGAGGGGAACCCCAACAAGTGTCACCATTTTGGAAAGTGCACCCTTTGGAGAATTTAGCAAGGTGTAATATGTGTATTTTCCCCTACAGGTGTTTGTTTCAATTAGGTCCCTAAAAGGAAAAAGGTGAACATTTTCCCAAAAAAGTCACTTTTACGGCTAATTTTTGTATCCCATACGGCATTAAAGATGAAACAACCCCAAAAAATGTGTACTAGCATTTCTCCCGAGTATAAAATTGCCCCACACATGCAAATAAAATGTTGTATGGGTACGCAGTGAAGCTCAGAAGGGAAAGAGGGGCGTTGGCCTTTTAGAAGCCAAATTTGACAGACATCCTTTACATGTGTCAGGATGCATTTAGAGAGCCGTAGCGGTACCAAAACAGAGGGGAACCCCAACAAGTGTCACCATTTTGGAAAGCACACCCCTTAGAGAATTTAGCAAGGTGTAATATGAGTATTTGTCCATAAAGGTGTTTGATTTAATTAGGGCTTAAATAGAACAAAGGTGAACATTTTCTTATAAAGGTCATTGTACCCCTAATTTTTTATAGCCACAAGGGATAAAAAAAATGTAATAACCCCCCAAAATGTGTAAAGCTATTTCTCTCGAGTGTAGAAGTACCCCACATGTGTATATAAAATGTTGTATGGGCGCACAGTAAAAGGAAAGGGGGAGGTTTGCCTTTTAGAAGCCAAATTTGACAGAAATCTTTGACATGCATTTGGAGAATCCTAGTGGTATAAAACGGATAAGAATCTGAAAAAGTGACCCTAATTTTTGAATGCACACCCCTTAGAGAATTTTGCAATGTGTAATATATGTATTTGCTCCTATAGGTGAATGATCCAATTAGGCCCTAATCATTAAAAAGGTGAAAATTTTCCTATAAATGTCACTTTACTCCTAATTTTTGTAAGCCACAAGGGATAATATATTAAATAACCCCGAAAAAGGTGTAAAACTATTTCTCCCGAGTGTAGAAGTACCCCACATGTGCAAATAAAATGCTTTATGGGCGCACAGTAGAGGAAAAGAGGGGTGTTTGTCTTTTAGAGGCCAAATTTTACAGAAATCCTGTGTCAGGATGCATTTGGAGAGCCGTAGTGGTACCAAGCAGAGGAAAACCCAAAAAGTGGCCCTAATTGTTGAATGTACACCCCTTTGGGAATATAGCAAGGTGTAATATGTGGTGTAGTGTAATACATGTGGTGAAATAAGCATTTTGAACATACAGGTGGTTTCCAAATACGATGTGCAATGGAGTCCAAGATGCAAATTGCAATTATTTCTGGAAAGTTCAGTGCCCGCTATGTGGCGCCCGTTATGTGGCGCCCCTTATGAGATAATGGAGGGGTAAAGGGAGCAACGGGACATAACAGTTGTTACAATTATTCATTTTACCTAAATTAATTTACAACAGGTTGGGTGTCAATTGTGAATGTCTAGTGTATAAGGAGGTAGAATATATCAAGGGACCAACTAAACTTTTGTCACTCTGGAGTTGTCGCAGGTATCTTAGTAGTATGTAGTGTCCATCCTAACTCCTCTTTTGGAACAGACTCTTTATTGAGTCCTACCTTTAGAAGCAGCAGAATTTACCGGGAAAATGCTGCCCTGGCAAAATACAGGAACATCTAAACCAGAGGTACTGGGGCCCCGTCCTTCTTTTCCCAATATTAGTTTCCTAATATCTTCCTCTTGAAAACGGAGAAATGATACGGCAGGACCTGCACATTGGAACAGCCTGTAAGAGTTGTACAGCGTAATCTGTACAATGTGCACGGCCGGCGCTTTTGTACCATATCTTCGTTTTTCATAGGGAAATTATCGCCAAGTGTTTCTCTTATTCACCCTAGCGATGCCCATTGTGACGAATATTGCTGCATTTGGCTGGACCAAATCGACCAGCCAATAGCAGCAAACATGGACAGAGGGGGGCTACAAAACCCTTCTGAACCACAAGGCACAATTGGTGGCTGTCAGGAACAGCCGCCACCCTGCCCCGATCACCGTGTCTACAGACATAGTGACCGGTATTACTGACGTCATAAGTAAATTCGCTGCTATTGGCTGGTCTGCATTGATGAGCCAATAGCACCGATCATGAACTGGGGGGGGGGGTGCGGGGGGACGTAACCATTCTGTTCCATGGGGCAGGATGGATGGCCGTCAGGATCAGCCGCCATCTTGCCCCGATTAATGTGTCTGAATTGTGTTGGCAAGCCACTACCCGCCGCACCGTTCTATTACAACGCGCGTTGGGAATAGGCTATATAATCTTTATTTTTTAAGCAATTTAGACAAATAAGGGGTTATTTTTTGCGCGACGAGATGCACTGTAAAAAAACCTTTATTTTAGAGGGTGTTTGGCTTATCGAAGCAATTTTATTAACTTTTTCCGTGTGGAGAAAAATAAAATCATCAATTCTTGTTTTGGATTTTTAGCATTTTTTTGGGGGGTGTTCACTGTAGCATAACAATAATATATTATCTTTATTCTACGGCTCACTACGATTACGGTGATACCTCATTTATATAGTTTTATTTATATTTGTCCAATTTTATTGAAGGAAAACTAGAATAGAAAAAATTGCATTTGTTTTAGTATTGCCATTTTTATAGCAGCATAACTATAGTATTTTTTGGTTGACGGAGCTGGTTGTGAGCTTATTTTTTGCGTGACAAGTTGTTCTTTTCAGTGGTATCATTTTGGCGCTTGTAACGTTTTCGGATCACTTTTTAGAACATTTTTTGTAAAGCAATTTGATAAAAAGTTTTAATTTTTGGCAAGTTTTTGGGTTTTTTTTTTTACCACGTTCACCTAGAGGGTCCAATTATGATTAGGATTTATTGTACAGATTGTTACGGACGCGGCGATACCAAATAAGTGGGGTTTTTTTGTGATTTAGTGTTTTTTATACTTTATTACTTGTGTACAGGGAAATGTGGTGTTTGGGGGGACTTTCACTTTCTTTTATTATTTATTTTTATTTAAAAAAACCTTTATTTATTGTTTTAACTTTTTTTTACAGTCAATGGCATCTAAGCTTGAACAAGTGATCTTCTGATCACTTGTTCAAGCTATTTTACAGGTTACACAGTGCAATACAGAAGTATTGCACTGTGTAATGTAAGACACTGAGCATGCTGCGCATGCCCAGTGTCTTACAGCCGGGTCCTGCCAGGAGGCACGGACCCGGCTTCCGGATCAAGATCGCGCAGCCCCGGGCACCGGCAGTCCCGGGGCTGCGATCGGAGCAGCGGACCCCCCCGGTAAGCGCCGCGGGGGGGGTCCGATTCAACTTGTATTAGATTTAAATGCCTCTGACACGCCGCGGTCAGCGCGACCGCGGCGTGTTAGGGGTTAACACCCGCGATCGGAGAAATCTCCGATCGCGGGTGTTAGAGGCAGGTGTCGGCTATAATATATAGCCGACACCTGCAGCTTCTGGCGCCGGCTCCGTTCAGGAGCCGGCGCCAGAAGCTTGACGTAATAATACTGCATTTTGCGGGAACGCACCTCCTGCCATGCAGTACTATTACGTCAAATGTCGGGAAGGGGTTAATATCAGTTCTAGGGAAAGGGGGGTGATTTGAATTTTTAGTTTTTTTTATTATAATTTTTTTTTTTTAATTTTTTTTTACTTTTACTATTTTTCAGACTCCCTAGGGTACTTTAACCCTAGGCTGTCTGATCGATCCTACCATATACTGCCATACTGCAATATGGCAGTATATGGGGATTTTACTCCTCATTCATTACAATGTGCTGATAGCACATTGTAATGAATGGTTTAAAACGAGACAGCTTCGGGCCTTCGTGAGACCCGAAGCTGTCATGGCAACGGATCATCACTCACCGTGACGTCATCGGGGAGCGGCGATCCTCGGCCCATGCACCGCCATCATTGTGGAGCCTCCGGCAGCATTGCCGGCGGCGATCGCCGTGAGAGCACCCGCGATCGGTGCTAGTCTATGCAGCAAAGACTTACCGGCTATGGAGAGGGCTCGGCCCGCGAGCCCTCTCCATGCACCGGGACCCGGCGCGCGTCGGGAAGGGGTTAAATGCTGATCGATGCCCCTCTGACATCAACGGATGGAGCAGATCAGTTCCCATAAATGTCATAGATGCACATGTTTTGCAGTTTATTGTATAATTGATCAAACTTATTTAAAGCCTAGGCGGCATAGAATAACAGCTCCCCCCTCCCCCACACACCCCTGTGTGGCCCTACCCCAACCCCTTCCCTTTATAATTTATTGCTCAATTGATATAGTAGCTGGCTAAGCATGCAATAAGCCTGTTGTATACTTGTTCTTCCTGCAAGGGGGATATGTTTCGCATGTCATATCATGAGGCATCTTTTCGCTTATTGATCAATAAAGTCTTGTTGAAACTAAAAAATTATGAAAAAATAATTTTAAAATACTGAAAGTACAAATCACATGCCTTTCCCTAGAACAAATATAAACAAATAAAAGCATAAAGATATTAGGCATTTGCTCATCCCAAAATGTTTGTATCAAAATATAAATAATTCCTGCCACTTTGCCATATGTAAATATAGAATATAAATTAGAATAAAAGGTGATCAAAAGGTCACATAGTTATATAAATAGTATCAATGAAAACATCTTCTCATCCCACAAACAATGACACTTTAACCAGCTCTGTACACCACAGTATAAAAAAGTTGCAAATGTCAAAATGTGGTATTGCCAAGGTTTTTTTAAAAAATTCTAATGCAAGGTTTTTGAATTTCTTTTTGTAATAAATAAAAATAAAAAAAATTACAAAAACATGGCATTTATAAAGTGTAGAATGCAAACCATAGTATAAGACTTGTTATAATGTTATTCTTTTTTTTCCATATTTTTCTATATGTATACATTTTATTAGATGTTTGGAGAAGAAGATTAATTAGACAGGCTGTGGAGTTGTGATGATATGACTAATTATAGAGGAGATATAATTAAGATTGTTCATGACTGCAAATATAGTAATTTCACTTTCTATGTGTTTACTTGACATTTCTATAAAAGGCATGGCTAAGGTTTCTAATACCCATTGCCCCACAGGCATTTTAAAACATTGAAGGTAATAGAAAAAGAAAATGCTACAACATAAAAGGAGATCTCCAGCAGCACATCTAGAGGGCTTTTTGCTAGTACAGTGGCCTAGTACAGTAGGAATAGAAAATATGACTACTTTCTTACAGAAATAGTGATGCACTGTCCACCAATTGTATCTGATATTGCAACTCAGCACAATTGAATTTAATGATACTGAGCTGCAAAAACCCCCTTACCTTACAATTTTACTCACTTTTATTACTGTTTTAGCTCCTACTGATGGTCAGTTTAAGATTCCGGAGTGTGGGAGGAAACACTCTAATCAGACACATTATGATCCCTCTAGTGCTGTGTGAGATGCTGAGTCCAGCTTTATATACACTTTCATTTAGCTTATGGACAGTCTACTAGTATCTGACACATAAAAACAGAGATGAGACAGATCTATGAGATGCAAGAGTGGGGGCTGGAGTGCAGAGAGTAGCTCAGTTCTTTGTCAGACATGAGAACAATATGCCCTCCCGACCCTAGAGTCAGAAGATTCATGGTCAGGTCCAGGGGCAACTGACATTGTGTACACCAGGACTGATAGAGACAGGTTGGACTTTTAACTGCATAATGTTGTATTTTTGTTAATAACATTGAAGTAGAGAATGTGTTATTTTGTCATCCTGGGTATATTTAAGAATCTTGTCTTTGTGGAAACTTTGAGAATAGTTTGTTAAATATTGAACAAACAATGTACTAAGTTGGGGAATCTTTACCCAGATACCCACAGGCATATATTTTCAGCAAAGCATACAATTTTATATTAGACACTAATATATGGAATGAAACAAATTTATGCAAAACTTTATGCATTAAGGGCATTCAAAGGCTAGGTCAAAAAGATGTAATGCAAACAGTTAAAGGAAAGCAACCACTTGAAAAACAAGATTTGCAAAGGAAAGCGCATGAACAAAACAAAATCAAACTCTGGTACAAGGAAGGAAAGAAGGGTATGGAAAGAAGGGGGAGGAAAGAATGGGGGTGGAGGTCTTAGTCTGTCAGTGTGGTATAGGCGGGAGAACGTGTAAAGTCCATCCAAGGGCCCCATGTCTGGACATCACTTTCCCCTGATCGGTGATAGTTCCTCCATTCTCCGTAAATAAAGGATTTCTGCAAACCAATTAGACATGGACAGCATCCGGGTGGACTTCCACAACCTCAGAATCAATGATCGTGCCGCGATTAATAGGAAGCCTGTCAGAGATCTTTTAGCCTTGGAGAGGGACATCAAGTATGGACAGCAAGAGATGTACTTGGATCATTGTTAAGTGTTTGTCCAGTCAGTTTGTATATCATGTCCACAATGTGGACCCAAAAGGGCTGTAGTACCGGACATTCCCACCATATGTGTTTCATGTTACCTACATTCTGTCAGCATGTACCACACTCAGCTGGACATGAAGAGTATATAGAGTGTAGCTTGGCAGGAGTCCAATACCACCTAGATAAGAATTTAAAGCTAGTTTCCTGCGCCTTGCCTGAAATGGACACCTTGTGACATAGTTCATAAGCCTTAGGCCAATTGTCTCATCTGTATTCCCAATAGGGAAGAAGGATTTCCGGGTATTGTCACAAGCTTCTCTTGTGGGTATGAACCCCACTTCATCAGGGTGAACTAGGTTTCCCTGAAGGCGGGCGATCATTTTGGCATATATTTTAGTGTCTGTGTTAAGCGAAATAGGCCTGTAGCTAGGGCAAAGCTGTGATATGCATGTGAAGAAAGGTTGTTAGAAGGGGAGACTGCATTGAAAGTGGCCAGTAGGCTCGGGAGATTTCTTGGATCATGGTTTTATAGAAAGCAGCAGTGTACAAATCAGGATCTGGGCTTTTACCTACTGGTAAGGATTTAATTACCGTTTGAAGTTCCTCGAGTGAGAATGAGGTTGAAGGTAGAGGAGGTTGTATAGGGAGTGATAGTAGGAGGAGAAGGCTTCCGCGATATCCTCGGTGGTGTCAACAGGTGTACCGGAACCAGTCCTGGTCGAGGCAATATACCTCGATGCTCACTTGCCGCGGAGTGCCTTAGCTAGTAAGCGTCCTGGCTTATTCCCCCACTTGTAGAAGGAACGGGAACACAAATGTTTGAATCTTTTCTGTTTGGCTTCAAGGAGGGTATTAACTTTGTGTTGCATCGCAGTGAGTTCCCGCAGGGTCGCAGTAGTGAGTTTCTTTTGTGTTTAGCCTCAAGGTCGCGAAGAGTTGTCATGAGAGATGTAAGTTTTGCACTGGCATCCCTTTTCAAACGGTACCCATGTTTTATGAGGATCCCTTTTAGGTTGCGCTTTAGAATTTCACATTTATAGGCAGGCAGTGTGATGTTGTGTTGGTAGTCTAGATGGAATTTATTGGCAATCTCTTTTAGATCCGAGAGGCAAAGCTGGTCTTGTAAGAGGGATTCATTAGTCTCCAGTTAAAAGGGGAGAGCCTTCCTGGTAGTAGGGAGAGGGTGCAAGTAACGGGAGCATGGTCTGAGATAATGATCGAACCGACCTCGGAGCTCAAGGCAGACGAGAGAAGATGGTGCTGAATGTAGATGTAGTCAATTCTGCTATAAGAATTGTGCACCTGAGAATAGAATGAATAATCCCTCTCCTCTGGATAATATGTCGCATAGCTGCATAGAATGACTAAGTCTACGCAGGCGATTAAGCTTACCGTAGGACACTTAGGATTTACCTGAGGATGTGTCTACTAGTGGATTAATGGCGAGGTTGAAATCACCGCAGAGAATTAGGGAACCACTCGCAAACACTGTCAATTCCTAGTGTTTTAAGCAGAAAGTTTGTCTGAGCAATATTCTGGGTATATCTATTAGCAATTGTGTAAATAGAGCCCTGAATGTTACATTTCACGAAGAGGTATCTGACCTCAGTGTCGAGCTTTGTCTCCAAAACCGTACATTGTGCGGACTTATGTATGAACACTGGATCTACTCTCAGGATTGGTACAGTGGATCTGTGTAGGATAGTATCTGCATTTAATCACTGGCATACGGTCTGTCATAAAGTGAGTATCTTGTACACATAGGATTTGAAACCTCTGCTGATGGAAGGAGTAGAGGACCTAAAAGCGCTTTTTTGGTATGTTCAAAGCTTTGGCATTAAAGGAAGCTATCTTGAATGGGAGTTCAGCCGGGGCGGCCACTCAAGGGTAAACCCCCCAACAACACTCGGATAAAAAGGGGGGTATGGAATGGAGGGGGAGGAAAGATATTAGGGGAGAGCAAAGGGCTGGGGTAGTGGGCGAAGGGATGGAAGGTAAAAAAAGAACCCGAACAAAAAACAGGCCTGGGAAAGGTACTAAGTAAGGTAGTGTGTAGGCACAAATCTCAAGCATAGTAACTTACTACGGCCACACCTATGGGGGTAGGGGGTTGTGATGAGGACAGAAGTGGTCAGCAAATAACAAGGAAATGTAAAGAGGTAAAACAAAGACATAATCCGTGTAGCCCTTCAGGCAATGCATAAACATAAGAACAACTTATATTAGGGGCTAGCAATCATGTTAAGTGAGCTAGAGGAAACGTAGACACTTGGCAATTGCTTCAATGGGTTTTTTATGTTTTTCAGGTGGTTGGTTTCCTTTAATATACACTGGAAAAGTATAATGTAGAGGCATGGCAGGTTTGAAATCAGAACATACCTCAAACTGTACTTTACAGACTGTATTCTTAAGAGCTAACAACACATTACAAAATATTTTATTAACATAAGCTAATTGGTCATTCTTGAATTCCAAGAATTTGATTCTCTATTTTAAATATTTCTTCTGTTTCATTTGCAATTATTTATCATTGTAAAATACAATGTTGGTGAAGTTGTGGATAACAAAAATGTCCCAATCCCAGCAAGTTATTTTATCACTGACATGGTATCACAAGAAACAATTAGTAATCATTTTAAAAAGTTTAGTGTATTTCTGTTAAAAAGTTTATTTCTGTCTCTATCTACCACTATGAAAACAGAGAAAAAAATAACTTAGTAACTGTCAAATTTAGATCAAAGGTCCAATCATATTCTAGTTTCTACTTTTAACTAAGCTGTTAGTCCTCAGATTCAATTAATCATACTACATTTTATTATTTTATAGTCTTAAAAAGGGCCTTGGTCAAAAGATACAGTATTTTTCAGACTATAAGGCGCACCGAAGTATAAGGTGCACCATCAATAAATGCCTGCTAAAATGTCTAGGTTCATATATAAGGCGCACTGGACTATAAGGTGCACCTTTGATTTCTGAGAAAATCAAAGGATTTTTTTTTCTGCGCCTTATAGTCCGTAAAATACAGTAATATATTGAATTTTAGATTATATTACAAACAATACAACACAATCTGTTTACCTAAATAATGTGATTTTATAGGTTATCAAAACATGTATGGCAAAAGTATTCATGACACGTAACCCCTTAAGGACACGGGCATATTTATCACTGCCTCTGTGCTACGTCAGTGGCGTAGAAGCCCTGAAATAATCGCAATTGCTAGCTTATTGCTAGCACTTGCGATTATTTAGCCCTCTCTGCCACCTTCACATGTAATAAGTCACTGGCCGCGTTTATTTGGCGTAGAATAAACACTGCACAGCACCCTGCCTGATACATGAAGAGGCCGGAAAGAAGATGCAGCAACGGGGCTATCATATGCCGGCACACAAGCGCCGATGTATGATAACTATATCCCCCACAGTCTTTTTTGGTTTGCGTTTACATTTTTCAGTTCAGACCATAACGTTTTATTCTTCCACGTAAAGAGCTCCTGAATAAGAAATTGTACTTCCCAGTGATGTTATGTAACATTTAATGTACTGGGAAGCAAGAAAACAATTCCAAATTCTGTGAATTTGACAAGAATAAAACCTTTGTGGCATTTTCTTTCATTGCTTTCATTGTTCACTCCAAATGATACCTCTACTTTATTCTTTGTGTGGATCACAAAGATTAAAAAAAAAATTCTATAGGTTTTATTGGATTTAAAAATTAAAATATTTTGTACAAAAAAATATTCTGAGACCAATAATATATCAGTGTGCAGAGCTGTGTAAGGTGTCATTTTCTAACAGAAATTTTTATGTGTTGCAAAATTTTACTTTATTCTTTTTCTTTTACAAGTTTTCCCCTGTAACTGGGGAATCTATAAGAGCCCCAGATATAGGGGGAAACAACCACCTCTCACTGGAAATGTTGATCAGAGCTGCACTGGGTCTAATTAGACCCAGCAGCTCTGATTAGCTGTTTGAACCTGGCAGTTACATGAACACCGAGTCTATAGAGCCAGCGGTAGTCTGTCTCCTCTATGCATTGCGCTATAACAGCATGACACTGTGAGGAGCGAAGAAGGGAAAAGCAGTAATAAGCCACATCTCTCTTCTCCCTAGGGTCTCCATGTGTGTCTGAACCTGGTCCTGCTCCTGCAGGTATGGGTTACACCCCAGAGTTCTTAAAGAATTCAGTTCTGTTATTGCTGTGCCGCTGTCTAAAATCTTCAGGGATTCCCTATTGTCTGGTAGGGTGCCAAGTGACTGGCGCAAGGCAAATGTTGTGCCAATATTTAAAAAAGGCTCCAGAACTTTGTCAGGCAAATAACAGGCCTGTAAGGTTAACTTCCATTGTGGGGAAAATATTGGAAGGGTTAGTAGAAGACTATATACTAGAGTATGTGACAACAAATGGTATAATAAGTGACAGCCAGCATGGGTTTACTAAGGATAAAAGTTGTCAGACTGACCTGATCTGCTTCTATTAAGAGGTGAGCCACTATTATTAAATATATGTATTAATGATATAGATAGTAATTAATAGCACTGTTTCTATATTTGCAATAGACACCAAGCTGTGTAGTGTAATACAGTCTATGGAGGATGTTCATAGTCTGCAGGGTGACTTGGGCAAACTGAATGTTTGGTCATCCACCTTGCAAATGAGGTTCAATGTGCATAAATGTAATCCACATGCAACATATCTCCTTGGGGGAGTAAATCTGGGAGAGTCCCTTGTTGAGAAGGACCTAGGTGTACTAGAAGATCATAAATTAAATAACAGCATGCAATGTTCATCACCTGTCCAATTCTGGGCTCCGGTCCATTAAAAAGATAACCCTGGAGCTGAAGAGGGTTAAACAAAGAGCCACAAAAATGATAAGGGATAAGGAGGGTCTCAGTTATGGGATAGATTAAAACAACTAGATTTATTTAGTCTGGAAAAGAGACAACTACATGATTAATTTATATAAATATATGAAGGGTCCATACAAAAAATATGGTGTAAAATTGTTCCAGATTAAAGGACACCTGTCATCACGTCTCTGTCACTATTCCTGTCACTACTACCTGTTGGAGCCACTCACAAGGATCCCATCCCAGCCTTTATCTAGTTATTTCATACATTAATAATTATAAAATCATGTATTCTTTATTATGTAAATGAGGCTGGTCACATGGTCAGAGGCAGTAATGTCACCCCTGTTACACCTCCCCTCTCCTCCCCCTGCTCATGTCTGTGTGTAATGTATAGTAAAGCATTGCTAGTGTGTGTGCTGCATCTGCTGACATGCTGCATCATCCTAATACACATGTGTGGGACACAGACATCAGCTACACAAGTGCCTGACATGGCTGCACCCTGGAGCTGTTGTATCTCTCCTATACACACAGACAGGCTGCAGGGGGCGTGGCCACCAGCAAGCACATGGAGCAGCCATCACATCATTATACAGCCTCACATCATTATACAGGCTGTCAGTCAAGCACTGGGGGGGGGCGTGGCTGTGCCTCCCACTCATGAATAAGCTGGACAGCTTGAATATGCTAATGACTCATTGGACATTTCACAGGTCATTTGCATACAGATTTAGGACCTCATTGCTTAAGTATACAGGCATGTAGGGGGACAATGAAGGGATAGAGGCAATGCTCTCTAATGGCAGTTTATGAAAATATATTTAGTTTAGGGGGGTTATTTTGCATGACTGGTTCTCTTTAAGTCAAATCAAAAGACAAGGGGACACGGTCTCCATCTGGAGAAATCAAGGTTTAATCACCTGAGGCGAAAGGGCTTTCTTACTATGAGAACTGGAAATCTGTGGAATAGCCTGCCTCAGTCGCTGGTCAAAGCAAGGACAGCAGAGAGCTTCAAGAAGGGTCTAGATGCCTTTTTACACCTAAATAACATTGATGGTTATGTCATATAGAATTGTTTCCCCTTAATCGCTTCCTCATCCAATCCCTTCCCTTCCTTGGTTGAACTTGATGGACATTTGTATTTTTTCAGCTTTATAAACTGATACGGTCACGGATGCACCCGAGATCCTTGTCGCAGATCGTGGGCACACCCGTGCCCCCCGGTGTGGCGCTGCGCTCCCAGGCCCAGACTTACTTCTCCACAAGGCCGTGCATTAACACTCCCGGGACGCGTGCGCCCTCTCTGTCAGCCTTAAAGGGCCAGCGTCCTCCTGATTGGCGCTGGCTAATCCGGATCAGCCTTTATAATCCAGCCTTTATAATCCAGCCTTTACTAAGTCCATTTCAGTTACAATATGTATATCTACTAACTAAAAGAAAACTAAAAATTAGAAAAACCTCCTCCGGCTTTAATAAACAATGACAATTATGACATTTCAGGTGTCACTTGCCACAAGGTAAATGTAGCTTAGCTGACATAAATACAATATTTTAGTGAAATATGAGGAAGGAGAAAAGGGTAAACCAGTTCTGAAGGATTTACTCTACAATACAAGTTAGAATTACTAGACTATTTTCTTGTTGCATGAACTGGTAGAACTACATTGTTGACAAAGGTAATTTTTCCTCATGACATTTTATTCCATAAAGCACAATGTGGGGGAGTTTAACAATGTGTATCAGGTTTTTTCTAACTAGAAAACGCTAGTCTGTATAAAAATACAGACTGTGTGCAGTATAAGACTGTTGGTTCGTACTTTAGACCTGTTTTTAGTTGGTTTAAACTGTGCAACAGAATTGTTGCCGCACGGATGGATTACCATTGGCATGCCCTTTTTTAAGAAAGGCACACCAATTTCTAGAAGACTACAACCCTTTAATAGGACAAGTTAGGAAAGTGCCAAAAAAGGTCTAAAAACCTTGATAAATGTGACATAAAGCGTTTTAGACAAATTTTTTTGTGACAAATCACTGACAGCATTGGATTTGTGGATAAAACTGGAGTGTTAAAATGGTCACTAAAGAGAATGTTTCAGTAAGGTATCAGTGAAAAATTACTTAAGCCAGGAAGAGAAAACATATATGCATGTGTCTGTAGGCCAAAATGCTTTCAATGAGAAAACACTGATGTGAAAAAAACACATGTAACTGTACCCATAAGGTAATAACAGTAATAATCTTGTTCATTCTTGTCATCTTTAAGACACGCATTCATCACCTTTAGCAACCCCAAAAAACTCTTTGAATATTTAATCCCTTGGCCCTTTTTTGTTTTTTTTTTTGGTTATAGTTTTTGGCTCCCCACCTTCAAAAATCCATTTTTTTTTAAATTTTTTTCAGAGCTGTGGGAGGGTTTGTTTTCTTTGTAAAAAAAAATTGTACTTTCTAGAACTTTCTACTCCCAATTTTATCACTTTGTCACAGGTTGAATACACAAATATCAAGGACTAGTGACAGTTTAGTATACACAACATTTTAATTGTGGTCGGGGGGCATGTGATTATCACAGCTTTTGGTTTTACTTTATTTTAACTTTTAAATAAAGGTTATGTTTCCACCACAAATAATACTCTTGCAAACTATTTTCTTAAAGAGTGAATTACTTTCTAATGACAGTAGTAAATATTCCATGCCATGTACTGGGAAGTGGTAAAAAACTCCAAATGTGGTGAACTTGGCAAAAAACACCTTTGCATCATTTTCTTGTGGGCTCTGAATTTATGCCTTTCACCTTTCGTTCCAAATCACACCTACCCTTTATTCCTTGGGTTTGTACGATCACAGGGATTCCAAATTTATATATGTTTAATAGTGTTTTAATAGATTTTTTAAAATTCTTTATTTCGGCATGTTCGGATGCAAACTACTTTTTCATGCTGTGGCATATGGAGCTTTGTTGGTGTCACTTTTTGCAGGATGTGATGACGTTTACATTGATCATTTGGGGGACTGTATGGTTTTTTGATCACTATTTAAAGTTCTATGAGTTGCAAAATGACAAAAAAAAGTTTTTTTTCCGGACATTTGGCCGTTATTTTGCCTTACTGATATTTTTATGATGTTTACTGTTTATTTTTAGATCATTCCTAGGAAAAGGGGGTTTACTTTAATTTTTAGGGTTTTTTTTTTTTACTATTTTTCAGACCCCCTAGGGTACCTACTGTATACTGACATACTACAGTTTCCAGTATGTGGGGATTTTGTACACAATCCACTGCCACCTTGTAACAGATCTCCTGAAATGACAAGTCCTTGGGTCTTACAAAGATCATCACTCTCTGATGACGTCACAGTGAGCAAAGCCAAGAATGTGCCGCCGGCTGTTACATGCCGCCAGCACCGATCGTGGGTGTTAATGGTAGGTCTTTTGCTGCAATAGGCAGAAAACACCCACTCTGTACGGAGAGGGATTTCCCAGTAGGCCGTCAATATACACCGACTCGTCTCTGTGCCGCAATAGATCATGAGAATGAATTGATAGAGTAATTAATGTCATCACTGCCTTATTTAAACTGCATGATTAGACAAGAACATCCATTTTTATGGTTGAGAGTCTAAGGACTTACTCATATAGGCATTTTTTTACTGAAGTCATTTTGGCTTATAAACCAATAGGTTCAATAGGGACAGTTATGGAGTTATGGTCCATCTCACCCTGAGGGCAACTTTGGATTTGTTATTTCAGGAGATCACAGTGGTCCAATCCCTGGGGCTCTGGCACCCTTGTGTCCAGAGATATCAATATGTATGGATAGGACCATAGCAAATGGGTCAGGTTTGGTATCAATGCGATCCATGACCCTACCAGTCCAACTTCGAAGCTATGACTTCTCCAGGATGTAATACCAGGTAGGAGGGACCCATGACCCATGTTGGGTGGGCAGAGGTATGTCTGCAACTGATATAATCAGGCACCTCTAAGGCCGCATGGTCTTTTGTCTGGGAACCATTTTAACATCAAGAGCAGAGAAGGATCCTAAGGTGTGGACTATCAAGTTCCATTAGGCCCACACACATGGTAACTAACTTACTTAACTACTGTCACTTGTTATGCTTCCTTGGTATTTTGTACTCTGTTTGGCTGTGTATAAATCTATTCTGTGTACTGTATTGTCTAGTGTGCCCTTAAGGCAATTAAATATAAAATTGAACCTGCATTGCTCTTTTATCTTATTCCACAAATCCCCACATTCGAGTCATGCTTATATACATGCTACCGGGTTGGTTCCTCACCCTATATAATCCTCTAAGGACCGGGTTTATATTAAAGGAGAACTGGTGGCAGCTCTTTGGCTTCAGGGTTGTGATTTATTGTTTATATCTGGAAGCTGTGTGGACAATTTAAAAAATCACTTCCTGCGCCTCTCAGAACCCATGTGTTCTGGGAGTGTGTATAAAAGTATACCTTGCAGACCCTTTAGGGGTCCAGAACTACACGGTTTCCTTCACAAACACCAACATCTGGACAATCTTAAATCAAGTGCAACAGTGGAAAACTAGATGGTGGAGAACCCTGCTGGACAGGCGAAAAAGTCACAAACTTTTGTGCAAATTTATCAATGCTGCCAAAAAAGTCCCAGCAGGAAAAAACACAAACCAGATGAAGACTCCTGGCTCGTGTGCTACTGTAGCTGACTAGATTCTATCAATGCTAGTGGAGGGAGTCTGGTGGGAGCTGCCAGGAAGGTATGGCCCCCATGTGTACATGACTCGGGCAGGGAGTAATAAACTACCTGTTCTGCCACTATGCTTGTTAGCATTCTCAATGCCAGCAGTGCAAGGAGTGCAGTGTATAATGGCGCTGGGAGTTTTAATGGATGGTATCGGACAGAGCAGAAGAAAGTGGGGAAACTTGAGTATAGTTTTTTTTTAATTTTTAAGCCTGGTAAGCGATATTGAAAGGGGGTTATAATGATGATGATCGATAAACATGTCTGTTTTGCACACTCCACAGAGATTGGTTGCAGCTGGAAGAAATCTGGAGGAACTGACGCAAAAGGAGAAAAACTCTATGAAGACATCAGTGGCAAGTCAGTGGATTTAGTGTCTATCAAGTTACTGTGGTATTGTAATGAGGGCTCTGGATTAAGGAAGGATAGACAAGACAGGAAGCCCTAAAACTGAGCCCCCAAAAATATCTTTTGCCTAATTACTGGGCCCACCGTAACCAGTGGCCAGTAACTGGTTGATGTTCCCTATCTACCCAAAGTAACAACACAAAACAAGACTCAAACATAGACCCAAACACAGAAGAATAACAAGCAGTCAGGGTGACAAGAGAGATAGCATATAAGGCACAAAATTGCAGATACAGAGGGATAATTTCAGAATAATAGTCAATTTTTGGAAAACCAGAAATACAGAGTTATAGAAAGAGCATCAAATTGAGTTACTTTCACAGGGTATAAAGCAGTTCAAGCAAAACTAAAACTGCTACTGAAACTGAATGAGAACAAAACACTTATAGGAGACCAGAAAACAATTGGAGCAGAAGTCTGTCAATCATTAACTGTTGATGGGCCAGAGTAAACTGCAAGAGGATAAGAATGTGGCGCAAACAACTCCAAATCAGCCAGTAGGCTAAATGTATGTTCACACAGGTAAATGAGAAATAAAACACAAACACCATTCAATGCATCCTCAGCTGCATTTCACAGACAGAAGGGATGTTAAAGGTATATTAGTTTTTGGATATAATGGCAATATATATTTGGTGGTATTATTTAGTGATTTTGTAGTCTTTTGAATGGTCAATACCCATAATATTAATCACTGGAGGTAATATTATTCACATTGGGAATGTAGCCGTTAACACAGAGGAAAAAAAAACCTGAGATAGAGAGAGTAGTGTGCCATTCAGACAGGGAAAAAGAAAAAAGCTATAGTCAGAATTTTAAAACGGGTGGAACAAAAGTGAGGATAAGGACCAAACACTATATAAGAAAGGTTGGGATTATGAGAGAAATTATGAAGGAGATAGGGGATAGAGACATCATTCATATCGAGGGAAGAGTTTTGGAAATTTTAATATGGGAGGATCGAATGAAGAAGATAAGGGGTGGAGACATCACTCATATCGGGGAAAGAATTTTGGAAATTCCAATACGGGAGGATCGAAAGAGTATATCCCTAGGAGACAGAGGGAATACAACCATACCCCCAGGAGGCAGGGGGAACAAATATATAGATGTCAAGAGAATCTTAAGAATTACTACACACCTCGAGACAACGATCGCAGGAGCTTTTCCTATGCATTTAGAGGTGATTCAGTACACCCACAATACTCTTCACAATGTAATGTATATCGTACTTCAGAAATGGGTGTACAGAATAAATTTCCTTGTAGTGTAGACACTTTTGTACAAAATTGTTTCTCCTCATTACTATTACACGAACAAAGCCCCAATAGGAACAAACAAAATTTTTCCCATCAAGGGATTGGTTATGGACATCCAGAAAAGGAGATACAAGTAAGAAAAAGAAAGTTAGACGGGACATAGATAAAACCACAGACAGCACAGGTATTTTCAATTTAAGTTCATTTAAACTGGCAAACGAACATGTGTCACTATTAAACAAAGGGTTAAAGTATGCTCCGGAGTCTAAACTAGACAAGTTTCAAACGTATATAGATATAAATAAATTTGGGCGATGACTTGGCGTCCTCGTGGATTTGTTATGCACATTTTATTTGGCTCTATGTGAGTAGATTTTAAAAATAAAATTGCTGGATTTTGGAACTGTCTACGCTATGTCTGCATCTTTTTTTTTCTCTGTATAGCTTAATATGCTACCAGGAGATTTTGAGGACTAAAAAGACATTTAAGCGATTCCGTGTCTGTATGGTGCTTTATTCTTCGTCTGAGGCATTAATGGTTCAACAGGTCAAGTGATTTTATCGAAGGATATACATGTAACAGGATTCTGGAAGGAAACTGAGGGACTAGAAGATCATGTAGAGCTCCGGTCACACTACATAATATTATTCACTGTATGGAAGTAAAATGTCTTTAGAAGAAACACCGTTTTAGCCTAGGCCTCCACTTTATGCATTTAAAAAGTTTCAACAAATGAGGGAACATTGACCAGAGTAGAAGAGAGACCTACCATCTGTAGTCCTTAGGCATTGGTAGCAGCACTTTATGACATAACAGTAGCCAACATTGGGTTCATATCTACTTCTTCAAACTATTTCAAACTTACATCTCATTTTAATTATGACAAGATCCTAGAAGTGATGAGGCAATGTGTTGATATTTGCATACTCATTTTGCATTAGACTTTAGCCACTTACTTGCATTTACTTTCACTGCAAAAAGACTGAAAAAAAATTCAAAATCAAACTAGACTAAAATTATTGAGAGGCACCTTGTTGGAGAAGGTTTACTTCCCCATCTCTGCCATGTCAGGTTTCACTTTCTGTTCTTCCTGTCATTTAAAGCAAAGGATGGTTCTTTCCCTTCAAGCTAAACTACCAATCTTCTTTCTGTAAATCACACTATAAAATCCTATTTATGCAAATGCTTAAGTCCCTAAGCACTAAAGTATCATCACTTTGTGATAAGTGGAGGTCCCATTGCCTTTTTGAGAATAAAAGGCCTGTAGTGTGGATTTAAATTTTATGATAGGATTAACCTTTTAACCCTTCAAGGGACAGGCAACTTATAGTAGGTGACAACTGGTCAACATTCCCTTCCTACATCAAAGTAAAAACATAGAGACAATGAACTGGATAAAATGTTCACACGGGTGCAGTACAGAATTAAGAGATAAACAGATGGTCAGAAGACTAGCACAGGTCAATAGATCAAAGAATTGAAGTCCAGAAAAAGCTAGAAAGCTCCAAGGAGGACTTATACCAAGTATTGGAAAGTGGGCAGATAGCACTTTTATGAGATATCAGAATCCAGGTCCAAAAGGTGCTTGGAACAGTCTCTGGACTTACATTCTTTCTTGCTCGTCAGGTTTGTCCTAAGACTGACAGGTCTATAGTTTCCAGGATGCTTTTTGATCCTTTTTTGTATATTGGCACTATATTTGCTATGCATCAGTCCTGTGGAACAGAACCAGTCCTCAAGGAATCTTCAAATATTAAAAAGTAATGTCTTTCAATTATGTCTGGCTATCATGGTACACAGTTCATCCAGTACCTAGGGGTATATACCATCTGGGGGTGGTGATTTGTCTATTTTAGTGGTTGTGAGGAAGCACTGTGACTCTTCCTGGGTTAGACAGTTGACATTTCAAAGAGATTTTATATTATTCCTCTTCATGTCTTTTCCTGGGTAAAGACAGTTGAGAAGGCAACATTCAATAGATTGGTCCTTTACTCATCTCCCACCACCATGACCCCCAGGTTATTCTTCAGAGGGCCCACACTCTCCATTTTTAGTTTCTTATTTTTTATATATTTGAAAAATTATTTTTATGCTCCTTGGCAATATTTATTTTTGCTGCCTTTATCTGTTTTTTTACAGAATTTTTTCCCCCTCTTTAACCGTGCAATGCCTCATCGCTATTTTCGTGCTTTAGCACCTTAAAAGCCTTATCTTTCTCGATTTTTGCTGCTTTATATGTCTGCTTTATGTTGACATTATTTTTTAATGTTAATTTTATTAGGATCATAGGAAGCAAGCAAATCCATCAGCAATTTTCCATATTTTCACGATAATGTAAGATTCAATTATAATAGAAGCTTATTCATACTTTTAAAAGTTCTATTTATTAGAAACTCCCCACAATTACCACATTTGCAAATTGTCCCTCTCAAACTATTCAGCCCTTGTTAAGCTTGCTAACTGTTTAAGCACTGAACGTGAAATAAAACAAAACGGAGGTTCTATACAGAATTTTCAAATTTTGACAAAAGAAAAATGTCTATGTAGCCCTAAAATGTACATGTTCACATTTTGTTGTGAAGTTTCTCTCGAGTATGGCAATATCCCACATATGAAGGTAAACTACTTTATGTGCCCATAACAAAGCACAGAAGGGAATGTGCCTCATCATGCTTTTGGAGGGCAAATTTTGCTGAAATCATTTTTTTTGTTTATTGAGCTGTATTAGGGCTTATTTTTTGCAGAATGAGTTGTTGGGGCAGCACAGTGGCTTAGTGGTTAGCATTACAGTCTTGCAGCACTGGGGACCTGGGTTCAAGTCCCAGGGGCAACATCTTCAAAGAGTTTGTATGTTCTGTCTGTGTTTGTGTGGGTTTCGTCCGGTTTCCTCCCACGTTTCAAAATCTTACTGATAGGTTGATTAGATTGTGAGCCCCATTGGGCACAGGGACCATTTTGGCAAGTTTTCTCCAGTACTGCATAATCTTTGTGCTCTATATAAATAAAGGAATTATTATTAATTTATTAATTACTTTTATTAGAATCATTGGGGTTTAAATATGAAATTTTAATATTGATTTTTTGTTTGGTTGAATGTGCAGAAATCCTAATATTTGTTACTACATTCATTGTACAGGTTCAGAAATGTTTTTTATTTTATTGTACGGATTATGGACCCAGTGATGCCATACATGTACGGATTGTTTTGGGATTTTCACATTTTTTTTGCTTGTTCAAAATAATATACTTCAATACTTATGTTTGGCAGTGTATCCTATGCAAATGCATAGTGACAGATCCCATCGAAAACTGCATCATTCACTAAGCAGCTGAAGATAGTCCAGGGGTCCTTAATCAGTCTCCATGGCAGCCAAAGGGTCTATCACCACCCCCAAACCTGGCGTGCAGGGGGTGGCGATCATGGTGGGGGCAGCCCTATAGACGCTGCTGTCATGTTTGACCATGACGCATGCAGCATTGTGTGCAGGGAAGTGAAAAAAGCAAGTCCGGGTGCAGGAACTACCCAGCGACTTGGACATGAATTTGCGTCCATGGTTGCGAAGAGGTTAACTTATTTTTGTTTTATACACTGTAAAGCATAGATATTTTATTTGTTGTATGGGTCAGTACAATTATGGCAATATCCCATGTATTTTTTGTTTGAATAATTTTGCTGAATAAATACCCATTTGAAGAAAAAAATTCACTTGTTTTTGCATCAGCATCTTCCAAGATGCGTAACATTTAGATTTTTGTTGTTGATTGAGCTGTATTAGGGCTTGTTTTTTGCGAGATGAGCTGTACTTTTTATTGGAATCATTGTGATGTAACTGGACTTTTTAATCACTTTTTATCGCTTTTTTTATTTGGTTGGATGTGCAAAAATCTAGATTTTTGGCTGTTTTTTTTTTTCCGTTGTTCACTGTTCCCCCGAGAATGGTGCAGGAAGGGGGGATGGGGCCCTGGCTAGAGGCCTTTTAGGCACCATGGTCAGACATGATAAACATGTTTTATGGTTAAACAGCTGGGATCGTGGTTATCATGATCCCAGCTGTTACATGTGAATCTCTGCTGCACGCAGAGACAGCAGTGCGGGACGTAAATGCATGCCCAGGGACGGGAATAAAACCCAGATCTGGACGTGCATTTACATTATTGCAGGGTATGTAAACAAGTTGGATTGGTTAGATGAGGTTTAGTAGAGGTGTGTGTTGCTGATGAGGTGTTAGGTGAGTTGAGCATGGCGTAAACATTTTAATTTTTTTTTTTGGGGGGGGGGGGTTAGGCCTCATTCACATGACTGAGCTGTTTTTGTTAAGCTAATTCATAGCCCCATTACCTTATCTGGGCTTTCTCACAATGTAGTACATGCAGTACACAGTGAGCTGCTCAGCAGTCATTTTCAATGGACATCAGCGTTATGAACAGTGTTCACAAGTCAATATCAGAGTCCATTGTTTCTGTTCCACAATGTGCACATGGTTGTCTGCACGAGGCCTTAGTATCTCAAAGTTAGCTACTTAACTCATAACTGTCTCATTAGTGATCTTATATCCATCTCATAACTCTGGGCTCATATCTCTTTTTCTATGTGTCAGATATTATTAGTACAATCTTCAGAAGCTAAATGAAAGTGCAGCTAAACCCTGTAACCCATGATAATCTAAGCACAGCAGAGGAATCAAGAAATGTCTGCTCTGCACCACATGCATGCCCACAGAGATGACTCTTCTTTCGTGGGTAAATCCCTTTAAATGAAGTCTGGAAAAAGTTTGGATCATCACAATAATCAAGTCACAATGCTTCTAGTCAGCAACTATTCGATAAAGAGTGGTTTGGATTTGAATTTTAATGTGGAGGATTATTACCTCTGGTGGAGGGGAGGGGACTCTGTTTCATGGACCAAGAACCCCTGGGATTTGAAGCTGATAGCTGGCAGGGAGCCAGGTAAAGTTTAATTTACTTTATTAACCATAAAAGTTAGAGATTTTGTAAAAACAGTTTTACAATATGCTTTAACTGTGCCTGTGGAAACCTGGTCACTAATAAAAACAGCTCTCTGGTGACAGATTCCCTTTAAGGGCTGTAACAGCTTTTCAGGAAAAACCATGTGAAAATGCCAAGTGTTTTACAGCTCTTCAAAAAGTAATTAAATGAATCATCATTGAAGTTACATTATTAGATAGAATTTACTTTGCAACTGAATTTTATTATGGTATTTGGATCTAAATTTGGTAATTTTATAAAAATCGAATTGAGAAAAAGAAATATATTTATTTAAACTTAAAGGGCACCTACCACCACAAATCTACCTATAAAGGTAGATTGGGTGGTAGGTGCATCAATGGGACGTGAGGATAGCCCTTTTAAGGGCTAATCCTCACGTCCCCTCACTTTTTTGGTAACTTTTATTCCATATATATTTAAATTTACTTATGTGGCTACCGGGGCGTGGAGTAGCCGCATATGAGATTACATGAGGCGGCTACTCCACGCCCCGGTACCCACTTTACCCCTCCTACTCACCCATCTTCGGCGCGCAGCTCCGCGTAGCTGCGCGCCCTCGTCCGTTGACCCTGCCGTCTGCGCATGCGCAGAAGAGCAGGCCCGCGCCTGTTTCGGAGCAGTGACCGCGCAGGCGCGGGCCTGCTCTTCTGCGCATGCGCAGACGGCAGGGTCAACGGACGAGGGCGCGCAGCTACGCGGAGCTGCGCGCCGAAGATGGGTGAGTAGGAGGGGTAAAGTGGGTACCGGGGCGTGGAGTAGCCGCCTCATGTAATCTCATATGCGGCTACTCCACGCCCCGGTAGCCACATAAGTAAATTTAAATATATATGGAATAAAAGTTACCAAAAAAGTGAGGGGACGTGAGGATTAGCCCTTAAAAGGTCTATCCTCACGTCCCATTGATGCACCTACCACCCAATCTACCTTTATAGGTAGATTTGTGGTGGTAGGTTTCCTTTAAGTGTATTCTGGGATGAAAAAAAACAGTGGGCATACTGCCTGATGCCTGATGGAAACTGGATAGATCACCAAATTCATATTATATTTTAGAACCAGGGTCTCTTTATTTTGTGGTTTACACATACAGTATATCTAAGCCTTGTAAAACCGCCCATCCTCTCCTTGATTACTTAACACTAAGGGAGCACCTTCCTTCATTTTATTGTTCAAAGAGCAAAGTAATGATTTCTAGATTTTTGATAAAATTTTACTTCTCTTGAGAACCAGAACCTTTTCAATGTTTGTGTCTCCCTTTTACCAGAATCCAGTTATTTTTCCATTCATATAGGGCATGATTAATTGTAATTCCAAATGACATTATTGTGCAGGGTTTCAGATAGATGGAAAAAAATTCAAATGTGGTATAATTAATGAGAACCGACAGTTGAACCTTTTTCTAGCAAGCTTAGCTTTTACAGCTTTCACTGTGCATTCCAGTTAATATATACATCCAGTACGAAAATATAGATAACCAACATTGTATATGTACATTGTACATACATTCTTAATACACATTCACCACAGATCACATGACTTCCAAGTAGCAGGAATCAGGAATTTCTGTGACATCCTGTGTTCAGTTGGCGTTTGGCAGATAGAGAGGACCATGCAGTCATTACTGTCTGCAGGTTAACCTCTATCATAACTACATGTGCCAAGGACATCCACATGCCCCCCCAATCAGGGCCAGCTCCAGTTTTCAGTGGGCCCCTTAACAATGAACTTATGTAGCGGCACTAAAAAACAGAAACTTACACACAGCATACACACAGATATACAGCATTATACACACACGCAACCAGTATAAACACATACACACAGATATACAGCATATACACACACTCATCAAGTATATACAACACATACGCACAAATATACAGCATATATACACACGCTTCCAGTATATACAACACATACGCACATATATATGATATATATATACACGCATCCAGTATATACAACAAATACGCACAGATATACAGCATATATACACACGCATCCAGTATATACAACAAATATGCACAGATATACAATATATATATATATACACGTATCCAGTATATACAACACATACGCACAGATACACAACATATAGATACACACATACATGCATTTACATATGTAGTAATTATACTCACCCCAGCTGGATGTCACTTGAGTGGGACGTGATGGCAGGGTCAGGAAGGGAACCGCATAGGAGAGGGCAGACAGGCTTGTGAGGCGTGCGGCCCAGGCCAGGCTATTAAAGGATGTGCCGGGAGTGGATGGGATGTCGAATTATACTTTGCCCCCGGGTCTGTCCCACTACCTCTCCACCCACCTCCTATGCAGCCTGCAATCAGCGGGGGATGCTCATTAAATTGGCGAACCCGGGCTCCATAATATGGCTGTTATTATGCCACATCGTCGTGGTGGGCCTCTTTGGAGCTCTGGGGCCCTGGCACTTGCCCAGGTCAGCCGGGTACTGATGCCTTGCACCCAACCACTGATTTGGGAATTATTATGATGGAGACTGTTTACAGACAGAATGCCAGAAGCTTACAGGACACAGAATGTCACAGAAAGTCTAGAGTCCTGGTGTCTGAGGGTCACGTGTACTGTGGCTCCTGGCAATGAATGGCAAACTTTAACAGGGTATGATATGGTATGGTATGATATGATATGATATGATATGATATGGGTGGCCATATTATCAGTTTTGTACTTATCGTTTAAAAAGTGGCCAACTCCTTTATTTCTATAGTTAAGCTATAAAATGAGTACAAATGTCAATTTAAACATAAAAACTTGTATTATACTTGGCAGGAAAAGTAAAGAAGCTGTTGACAGACAATACTATCACTTCTTATCATGGAGGGAACAAAGGTTCTGGAAGTCAATTCATTAACAAAATAGATATACAATTAGAATTTCACTTTATCCATCAGAAAATAGCCAGTAAAAAAGTATAGCATCCACCGACCAAAATAACATGTCTACATTTCGTTTAAAATGGTTTTCCAGAAATTCTGAAAGCACCCAGCAGGGGTAAGTAGAAAATATAGTGTACCCACCTTGATCTTACTCCTGAGCAAGTTAAATACTCTTATTTATTTCACTTGCCCTTGTCCCATTCCCATATTTTTGGGAACATACCTTTAAAATGTTAAAAGCTCATAGCATCGTTAAAGTTAGCTGCAGCCTATTTCTGATGGAAAATCATGTTTGTCTGTCTGCTGATTCCATCGATTTTTAATGATTAACTAAAATATATGAATTTGTTGGCCTAAAAAGCACATGTCACCTTTCCTGAATTGGTTCTTTTATAATAGGCTTAATCAAAATAAAAGAATATTTCTTGAACATCTTTTCTTATAATTCAATGCTGTGCTTTTCCTCTGTTATTTCTTCTAAAAATATGGTTTGTCCAATAGGAGTTACCATTATGGATTATAGAGAAGCTGAGCCATAGACAGAGTTGTGTCTCACAATAAAACTTCTCATATGACTTCATGTTGGAGAGCTGGTTGTTCAGCCACTGTAGAAAAGCTTAAGGTGTCTTCAGCAGAATGAGGATCATGCTAAACATCTCATGTCATACTAAATTTCTAGACCATTCTGTGAATAATTAAGTTATGCGTGGAGTAAGTTTTACATACACCATTGAGTTCCACAGCTAAACATCTAGATGTAACCATTGTAGAACAGGTATTTTTGACATGACGCAGTTTTATCGACATGTTCTTTCAGAATGAACAGGGATTGACATAGATAATTTACACAATTTAGGTGACATGTCATGAGGATTATATTAGAGTTCACCAATTAAAAGGATCCAATGCGACATGTCAAAGGTTGCTGGACTAACTTGACATGTGCTGGACTGACTTGACATGTTACTACAAGTTGAAGCCAGCTGTGGAAAGATAATCATTAACAGTTCCCATCAAAAATAAAGATGTTCAATACATTATTTGATCTCTGATGAATCCAAACAACAGTGAGAAATGCTTTGACGTAGGCACTTGTCTTGGAATTAGTGCTATTCAGCCTGCGTAACAAAACACTCTGCCTCATCGAGGAAAATGAAAAGCTGATGGATACAGTGTCTGTGCTCATGTCTGACCTCTTTATTTAAGGCACCAGAGTATAAAGGACAAAAAGCAGATGTCTTCCCCAGCTCGTTCGTACAGCCTATCATTCTGTCTGCATTTGCACGGCGATGAATAAGGCATGCATGTTTGGATTTTGCTGAAAGGCGAGAATACAGTACACCAAACCATATGCAGTTCTGTAAAAGGAGAATAGGATTTACAAGCTTACCTCGTCCACTGTTAAGGGCATACAGATCCTGTACTCTTTTACCAGCATCCTGGGCCCAGAGCTGGTTCTGTACTCAGGGAAAACTTTGCCAAGCTCTCGGTGTTTCCCTCACCTTGCTGTATGTGCCTTTTCTCAGCAGGGCTTCAGGCACACCTTTGCATGAAAGTGAAAAACTCCACCTACTACCACACACACAAAAATGTTAACTCATTGCTGGCCAAGCGATGGCTAAGGACACTAAATTCTCCTACTAACCTCACATCTACAGCTCCAAGCAGCCCTGCCAGCCCAGTGTATTCTCTCTTTCCTTCTCTCTGCCTCACATCCCCCTCTCTCCTTACAGTTTGGTCATGATGCCTCCATTCTCTTTCCTGATTGATTTGTGAATTCTACTTAAATGTTAATTTTCTTCTGCGTTATTTACATGCAGATAAGTAGTTACTTATGTGTATCAAGGCAGTCAGTCTGATCATATTTATAGATCACATTTAGGTTAATGAACCTTCATTCATGGATCAATGCTTAATATCAACTAGAAAACTTGTAAATGTTAAAAAGTAGTGTAACTATGTTAAATGAAGTGTATGCCTCACAATAGATTTGCCATATTTTGGCTGCTTAGTTTTGTCTATGTTTATATGTTTATGTATAAATACAGTGACATACTTTAAAGGAAACCTACCATCAGATCTACCTTAGTAGGTAGATTCATGATGGTAGGTTTCCTTTAAAGTGAAACCTAGATAGATACACATGTTGGGAGCAATTCTGTAGAAAGCCTACTGGCCTGTCATAGTTTTAGAATATAACAACAAGAGCATAACAACACTCTGAAGAACTCATGAGATCACAGGGCAAAGATGCATTTAAATATCTGACAATTACATTACATCTAAGTATTTTTCTTTTCATACATATCCATATGTATTACCAGATTCTGTAGTAATGAATACAGTCCACAACAGGTCAACAACTAAGAAACAGCTTAATTAGGAAACATACTCAAACAAGATTGGAACATTGACTCCCAAAGCAGAAAGTAAACCAAAAATGTTATGGTGAAATAGTTCCAACAAAGATGAACCTATTATTTGCTATTATTTATAATATATTTTACAAATTGCATATTTTATGTTCTTGGCACCAATGGTGGGCTTCATGCTTTTAGTAATAGGTGACCAATATTCATACACGTTGCTCATGACTTGGAATACAGCCAAACCCCCTCTTCCATTCTGAATTATTTTATAGATAGTGGCCTCCTACACAGAATAAATGAAACCAAAGCTTCAACAGATGCACGTATCAGCTCCAACTTCTTCTCTACTTATACAGACCTGCAGAACAATGCAGGTGGCATTATACCTACATCTACGTCATGTTGGTTCCAGAAAAGAAAAGGAGATGCAACTGATTATTTATGAAAACACTGAAAAACATGGTTTACCTTTGCAGAATTATATACTACTACTATTACTACTGAACATGGTTACAACACCAAGCGCAGTACTTACATTTAGCAACCAAAACTAAACTCAAGAAATACATAGCAAACAAGAACAAAGCTAAGTACAGAAATGCAGCAACAGCACCAAGCATTATCAATCCAGGATTGAAATTCAAGCTGAATGGAACAAAAGAGCAAAACAGCAAGTTATCATTTGTTTGCTCAGACATTGGTGACCTCTTTGTTGTGGGTCCCTATGCTATTAGGTGCTGCATCACATGGCATCCACCACTGCTGGAACGCAGCACCACCATGGACAAAGACCCAGTTGCCCCCAGCAACCATACTGACTTTGATATGTAGCTTCCCAAAAGTTTACGTGGGACAAACCACTCGAGAACTGAAAAAGAGGATTCAACAACATCCCTCGACAATAACTTAGGCTAAATCGAGCTTCTCCCAATAAAAGGCATTAAGTTGCAATGCACTTCCTATTATTTCATGCTGGTAAGACACAGGGCATCAAGGTGGTGGCCTTAGACATTGTATGTCCCACCATACAAGTGGGAAGCTTGGTACCTGAGAGGCAAGGTGGACCTACAGATCAGGCAGTTTTGCCCTTCGGGGCATTAATGAAGATCTTATATTTAAAGGCTTTTGTAAACAGAAATAAACAAGCAAGATGGTAACAACCTGAAGATAAAGCTTTTAAAGAAATTTGGTAAATATCTAACAATATAAATAACTATATATAACTAAAGCAACTTAAAAAATATTACTATGTTTTACACTGATCTTTGGTTCCTCTCTATTCACAATCACTCTTCATTTTTTCTTTTCACTTTTTTATTTAATTGTTTGCCATTATATCTTTTTTAACAATATTGGTTCCAATTTGGTCCCTCACAATTGGGTACTTCCAATGCACCCTTATATTCATTTTTTTTGCTTTAACTAGCATCCTAATGTGTGCTTTTGCTTTTCTAGTAACCCCAAAAAATATTTTACTTGCTTTTTTCTATCTTTTGTTTACATGTACTGTATTTAATGTGTCTATTCACAATTTTGATATATATATATTTATATTTTTCTCTATATGCTAGATTACACTTTATCTACAAAGATGGTTGCCGTTACTCCAAGACTAGAACTTTTTTGAAGAATGCCTTCATAACTGCTGAACTCAACTGGCCTTAAATTCCTGGAATTGCCTCTTCCCTGATGAGTTTTCGCTACAAATCTCTCATAATGGAACTTGACTATTTTTAGACCTTCATTCACTCACATTAAGCAATGGACTTGAACCTGACCAGTTCTAGACCTTGTAAATTATTCTTTATAACGGTTATTTATTCAATTTTTATTCATCATGTTTTCTCCTACATGGGGCATTACTTGCAACATTGTACTAAATTACTATTTTTATCTTTACTTTTTTTTAAAAAAGGTATTCTTATTAATAATGTTTTTACTCCATACCATGGCAGCCTTTATGTGGTTCTTTGTTGTTAAAATTTCATCTGATAGCTTTAATAATTTGATACGGTTTAGTGATATTGTTTTGATGATTTTTTGATGTGTGTGCGCCGAACTGAATTTATATTTGTGCTAAAATAAATATCTATACTAACGTTATTTATACTCATTTGCACTAGTGTCGTATTATATTTATTCATCTTTTATAGATATTTTTTATTTTGATGATATCTTGGTAATATTTTGGCTGATAGCTTTGGCAATTTGATACAAATCGGTAGTATCGATCTACTGATCCATAGATACATATCTGTGTCAAACTGAAGTTATATATTTATGTCGTAACCCATGTAATATGTACTCACATATACCAGCGCTACATTTATTTATTCTTTATATACACAATTATGTATATTTGTATACTTCGGCTTGCATCACATTAGATGATGTATTCTTATGAATGAGAGTAAAGCTGATATTTAGATTTCCCAAAAAATTCCTTTGGGGGCAACCTCTTCTGGTCCTTATTGCACATATTATGGTTTATGGATGATATGCGTCTTGTATTTTTCATACTGAAAGATGTTATAACATCTATATATGCAGCTTACTGCATATATTTGCGAGATGTTGAATATTTGTATAGATGATACATTTAACACTTGTATATTATCTAATAGTTTGCATGGTTTATAATACTGTAACTCCTTGTTACATATTATTTTTACACAATATTTAAGGATTATGCATATTTGGCAGACTTCCGAAGCTGAAGCTTGTTTTCCTGCGCAGGTGCAATGGAATGTGGATACCGCCACAACATATAAATTGACCTGACACACAAACCATGATGGAAGTTACCTTGAGTGACAGAACATGTGGGGTGCATTTCACACTCTGGCTCTCTCGAATGCTTTGCTATTGATGGTATTGATGGTTTTGATTTACTGTGCACTAGGCTCTGCAATATACCACTATTTACACATCTTTATGCGCTAGGCATCTTGATTACTATAGATTGATTTCTATGCATTATACATTTGGGCAGCTAGGGTGTTGGTTAGAGTATAACTACCAAATTCAAATTGGTACTACAAAGGTATATGCACCAGTTAGAAGTAACATAAATCTACTATCCTTAAAACAAAGACTGTACCAGGCCCCCAACTATACTGCACTGTTAATAGTACTGGTCTTTTAGATAGGGAAGTGACATCTTTTGGGTCAGTTAGGCTCCTAGGTCATAGCTATGCTCTCTGTAATCTCTCTAGTAACTCCCCTGGCACCATTCCTTTAATACCCTCTACAACACCATAAACACACATAGATGACAAAGAACTTTCTTCTCCTGTCCGCCACAACTTCTTTTTTAAAACATGCCTTATATGTTTTGGCTTATTTGGACAATATTCTCACCTTTTCCCCAGATTAGGCCACTCATGTACAGCATGTCAGAAATGTATTGGCTAGACTTTAACATTTTAGCGAGCAACTGATTCTGGCAAAGTGTTTTTTGGAGTCCAAAAAATGTCCTTCCTTGGTTATTTCATCATCCCTGAGTCTTTTTGTATGGATCCAGTCCAGGGCACAGCTATGGAAAAAGGGGAACCGCCTACTAGTTTGAAAGCCCTGCAGCAATGTTTGGGTTTTTCTAATTACTATCAAAAATTTATTTAATAATAATAATAATAATTCTTTATTTATATAGCGCACACAGATTACGCAGCGCTGCACAGGCATGTCAAATTGGTCCCTGTCCCCATGGGGCTCACAATCTAAACAACCTAACAGTATGTTTTGAAGTGTGGGAGGAAACCGGAGTACCCGGAGGAAACCCACGCAAACACGGAGAGAACATACAAACTCTTTGCAGATGTTGACCTGGGTGGGATTCGAACCCAGGACCCCAGTGCTGCAAGGCAGATGTGCTAAAAATTTTCTGTTCTGCCCAAGCCATTTGCAGACCTCACTAGGAAAGGTTCCGATATAACCCATTGGACTCAAGATGTGGAGTGAGCATTCGTGCAGGTAAAAAAAGTGCAGTATTGCCTTATTACAGCAATATAACTTGAGGTTTATGTAATTGTATAGAATTGTGTAACCTTACTTCCCTTTCATATGCTGTTTCCCTTTCCTTCCTTGGTTGAGGTTTTTCAACCATACTAACTATGTAACTACGTTTTAGTGAGTTGTCTGCAGAATTTTCAGCACAGATGTCTTTGATTACTGATATCTCCAGTACCTTAAACAAAATGTAACTATCATTTTTATACAATGCCACTTGGTGTATTCTGTATGATTAACAATGCCCCCTAGTGTCCCCTCTTATATTTACATTGCCAAACAGTGCCTTTTTTTCTCATTAATTCTGCATAGCTAAAAATGCAAATACTCAGTCCATCCTGCTGAAGCTTTCTTCACAGTTGTAATGTAAAGGGTGCTGGGATATAGGTAAGCAAACAGGACAGTGAGCCCTAAGTCAAGTCCCCCAAAGCTGACACCCCCCTATAGACAGGGTGTAGATTAGTAACAGATTAAGGGACTCAGAAGTATCAACCTCCACAGAAAAAGTTGACTCAAGTCAGGCAGACTCAAGACAGGGGTGTTCCTGAAACTTTTTTTACCTGCACGAATCCTCACTCCACGTCTTGAGTCCAATGGGTTATATCGGAACCTTTCCTAGTGAGGTCTGCAAATGGCTTGGCCAGAACAGAAAATTTTTAAATAAATTTTTGATAGTAATTAGAAAAACCCAAACATTGCTGCAGGGCTTTCAAACTAGTAGGCGGTTCCCTTTTTTCCATAGCTGTGCCCTGGACTGGATCCATACAAAAAGACTCAGGGATAATAAAATAACCAAGAAAGGACATTTTTTGGACTCCAAAAAACACTTTGCCAGAATCAGTTGCTCGCTAAAATGTCAAAGTCTAGCCAATACATTTCTGACATGCTGTACATGAGTGGGCTTAATCTGGGGAAAAGATGAGAATATTGTCCAAATAAGACACAACATATTGACCCAGAATATCTCGGAAGATATCACTTACAAATTGTTGGAAAACAAAACCAAAAGGAATTACAAGGTACTCAAAATCTCTCACTGGAGTATTAAATGCAGTCTTTCATTTATCTCCTTTCCTGATACGAATAATATTATAGGCCCAAAGTTGATCGATTTTAGAGAACCAATAGGCACCCACTATGCGATTGAACAAGTCAAGGATCAATGGGAGAGGGTATTGAGACCACCGTCTTTCTAAACAACAAAAAATAGCCCTGCTATAATTGGAGAGGTAGACCAATGGATATGTCTCTTTTGTACACTGTCCTGAATGTATTTTGCATAGCCTCACATTCTAGGGAAGCCAAATTGAAAATCCTTCCTTTGGGATATGTAGAACATTGCAGGATATTGATTCCCCAGCCAAAACCATCAGCAAAATCAGTCATTTACTCTGGCATTAAAATATTTTCAGACTGGATTTTCAGCTGGGAAGAACAATGAGAGGAACACTCTAATCCCACAGTAAATTCAGCAGATGTCTAGTGAAACATTGGGTTGTGCAGAGCTAGCTATGGAAGACCTAAAATAATATCGGCAGCCATCTGTAGACAGATTATTGAACACAAAAACTGCAGCAGCCCCAGTAACCTGGAATGGAATATTCAATTTATTAAATGTAAATCCAAGAACTCACAAAATTCAAATTTGTAGCGCACCCCTGAATCCACAAAGGTCTTGCCAGAAATAGACCTCTCATTGACTGAAAGGGTTGTAGGTAATAACATTTTTGAGAATGGATAAGGAAATACCTGTGTGCCTAAACGGCCTTCTCAAAGGCCGCTTAGGCACTGCATTTTTTTTTGGTGCTGGTCTTTTGGGTCACAATCTTATTAAGGGATTGTAGTTCCTGCAGTAGAAACAAAGTGAATAAACCCATAATTTATTACAGCATTAATACCTCATTTTGTAAATATATAAGGACAAAGGAATCCTCTCAGCGTGTCCATTCAATGTATATCGTACAGAAGTATCCAACTGTATGCTTATGCAGTTTATACGTCTCACAGCACCTTCTCCACCTCTCTTAAAGCTGTTGCTGTATGTGCATTTATATAGGTATGTACAGTAATTTAATTTTGTATCTGGGCTCACTTAAGACCTGTGTGGCTCATTTTTGGGCTCCATTTATAATGTAAACATTAAATGAAAGCTTTTGACATATGCTATATAAAGGAATTTATCTTCCAGATCGTAGAGACATGTTGCATATAAGTTCTTTGTTTCCCCTCCCTCCCCATTCTAGTTATGCGGTGAACAAAAGGACATCCTTTGTGCTCCATCTATCTAATGTAAAGGCATGGACATAATGTTTGCATGTTAGGACTATATTGTGTCAAGGTGACTATTGGATAAGAGCTGTTATGTGTATTGCAGCAACCAGAATGTGCATAAGATCTTACTGGAAGCTGTTTCCCAAATGTTGGTGTCTTGAAAAACTTGGTACTGGACTCTAATTGCTGGGGTGGGGACAAAGTATGATCACCACTACAGACCAAAGCTTAGTATCATAATATCATAGTATATATGTCTGGATAAAGACTCAATAATAAAGTCCAACAAATGTTTTTCCCCATAACCCGTGATATTTTTGCTCTCCAGAAAGTCATCCAGGCCTCTCTTGAACATGTACATAGAGTCTGCCATAACAACCTCCTGCGGCAGAGAGTCCCATAGTCTCACTGCTCTTATAGTAAAGAATCTTTGTCTATGTTGATGGTAGAACCGCCACTCTCCTCTAGGTGTCAAGGATGCACCCTTGTCCTTGTCACAGGCCTAGGTATAAAAAGATCTTTGGAGAGATCCTTGTACTGTCCGTTCAGGTATTTGTACATTGTCTCCCCTCAACATTATTTGCACAGGGAAAAAACTGAGGAGGGGGAGTTCTTTTCCCATACTTGCCCTGTTGTCCAAATAACCTAGAAACTTCTCTTCTAATTACCTTGTAATATGGAGTGGTATATAGCACAGAACTGTTTCTGCAGGTTAGGCACCACTGACACCGGTACATAGAAGTTATTTTTTTTGCCCCCCTCCCATTGCTGTTTGGCTTGAAGACTGTACAAAAGACAGCAGAAGAGAAATTAGAGGCAGGAGTCTTCTGGAGAACCGCTACAAGTGTCATGATGTCATGGACTCGGAATTTAAAGTGGCCTTGAAAAAACTGTAAAAATTGCCCCATTCTGTGGGCACGGTTAAAACAAGTTGATAGATGGTCTAATCACCATGTACAGTGCAGAGAAAGAGACACATACTGCCTCCCTTGTACAGGAATAAATCTTCTTTTTAAAAACACAACTTAATACTGCCTTATATGCACACAAAAAAATTATTACAATACCTTTGATAAACAAGAATGTAACTACTGCCCTACGTAAAATATATTATAATACAGAATTTTATGTACAATATGCACTGTAATACTGCCCCCTATGTACAATAATATAACTACTATGATTAGAGATGGGGGAATCTATTCTAGCGAATCGGAATTTGGTTAGAATTTCAGGAAAAATTTGATTCATCATGAAGCCGAAGTTTCGTGGGAACTAAGTTTTTCCCCCTCCTTTATTACCAAAATGGGCTCGAGTACAACGTGTTACATGGGAACTCTGGGAAGGAGAAAGGAACACTCTTAATCACATGTGCAGACCTGTAAGCCTATCGGGGACTGGCAGGCTTATGTGATGTCACACAGCCTATAAAAAGGCAGCCGTTTTCAAATCTCGGCACTTCACACTTAATGTGCTGCCTGTAGAGTCCAGCTGCTTCTACTGTACTGTGCTGTAGTGATTTTTTTCTCCAAGGGTGTCTATTTTGGGGGATCTGTATACCCCAAATAACAGTTCTTTTTTGTTTCTGAAGTGAAGACGAAGAAATCAGTGTGAAATCCACATACTTTATGTAGTGATTTCTGCTTCAATCCCAGGGTGTCAGTTCTTGTGCTTCTGTATACCACAAATAGCAGTTCTTTTTGTTGCTGAAGTGAATAGGAAGAAATCAGTGTGAAATCCACATACTTCCTGTAGTGATTTCTACTCCAATCCCACGGTGTCTGTTTTGGGGATCTGTATGCCCCAAATAGCCATTCTTTTTTGTTTCTGAAGTGAAGAGGAAGAAATCAGTGTAAAATCCATATACTTCCTGTAGTAATTTCTGCTCGTATCCCAGGGTGTCAGTTCTTGCGCTTCTGTATACCACAAATTTCAATTTGTTTTGCTAAATAAAGTAGATCAGTGTCAAATCAATATAGCTGATTAACCAATATGTCAGAGAGGTGGCAGGTGGAGCAGGCACAGGGCGCAGCACAGTAATGGGACGTTGTGGCAGAAGAGGCTCTATGAGGCCAGAACTGCCGTTTCATCTAGGGGCAGTGTGTTGATAGTCAACCAATCGACAACCTTCGGGTTGTTTAAGTCATCCACTTCCTCCCAGATGAAATCTACAACCCTAGCTAAAAGTCAGTGTGTTTGTCATATACAACCCTTAGTTGGCATGGCCCAGTAGCAGGTCAGTGGCGCTCACCTGTACTCAACCAGCCTCTGTCCTGTTCATTTCCCTCAGCCAGAGATCTACTAGGCGGTCTGGGCTAAGCACCACTATATAGCGAGGATGAATTCATTGAGGACAGTCAGAGGCTGCTTGGCAGTGAAGAGGTGGGGCAGACATCCGCCGCTTTGTGCAGTAGGCAGGAAAGTAGAGATGTGGAGAGTTGCACGGGAAGTTATGTACATGTACAAGACCATTGAGGAGAATAGCAGTGGCAGGGAAACACAAATAGATGTTGATGTAGCCATTTTGCACTTGGGAGCCGGGTGAATCCGGGGATTCATCATCATCGTCAGGAGAAGGGGGAGTCAGGCAGCGAGTTGCTACTGGGGCCGTGAGTCAGCAGGGAGGCAAAAGTGTGAGGTTGGGAGTCAAATGGTTTCAGAGGTCCAGGTAAGCAGTGGTACAAGGGCTCAGTGAGTCAGCGGCGTTAGTAGTCACTCAGTGCAGTGTTGGCAGTAAAATCACCACCTCTGCGGTGTGGCAGTTTCTTGTTAAGACACCAGAGGATCCGAGCGTTTGTATATGTAGAATCTGCGGGCAGAAAGTGAAGCATGGCCAGGGAGCTAATGTTGGCACCACGGCCCTGCATCAACACATGCAGCGTCACCATCCAATGGCCTGGGAGAAAGGTGGAAAAGATGTGGAGGTCCATCCTGCCGCTGCAGCAACAGCAGCAGCATCTAGTGGCACACATGCCATTTCAGCCAGTACACCTCTGCACCTCTGCCAAAGGAAGCTGTTTGTCTTTGACATTATCTCCCAGTCCAGATGCTCCTGCTCCTTGCAACGCATGGCGACAGCAGTCATTGAAAGAGGCGATTACAAGGAGACAACTGTATGCATGCAGCCATCCTAAGGTGCAGAAGCTGACCGTGCTCTTGTCCAAGTGGTTGGTACTGCAGTCCCTCCCTTTCCAAGTCGTGGACTCTAAAGAGAACTAATGGCTTGTGCCGAACCAAGATGGAGAGTTCCAAGCCGCAATTTTTTTTCCAAAAAGGCAGTGCCAGCCCTTCACCGATATGTACAACAGAAAGTGGGCCAGTCCTTGAGCTTATCAGTTTCTTTCAAGGTGCACGGCAGCCAAATTTGCTGCGTGGCCGCCACTTGCAGAGTTTGCAATAGAGAATCTGAACTGGCCAGCCAGTAGTGTGGCATCAGAGCGGGTGTTCAGTGCCGTGGGGGCCACTGTTACTACAAGGAGAACCCGCTTGTCCACTCGTAATGTGGAGAGACTGACCTTTGTCAAGATGAATGAGGCTTGGATAAGCCAGGATTTCAACTCACCAATGCCTTATGCATCAGATTAGATCAGCCATGACACCTCCCCCAAATGTAGAGAAATGAGTCTGGTTTCTAACTAACTACCTCAGCCACTATTCAGATGCTGCCACCCACCTGATGCAACACATCTGCTGCCAGTTGCCTCCTACCATCTTTACCAGGGACTGGAATTGTCTGCCACCTCCACACTGAGGGCTCCTGCTGCTCGAATCGAATCAAATTTTTTCCAAAAATTTGGCGAATCGGGACGAACCAAATTTTATCAAATCCGCCCATCTCGATCTATGATACTACTATAATACTGCCCCATGTACAACAATATACATACTATAATACTGTCCCCTATGTACAAGAATATAACTACTATAATACTGCCCCCTATGTACAAGAATATAACTTCTTTAATACTGCCTCCTGTGTACAAGAATATAACTATTATAATACTGCCTCCTAGAGGTGAGGTTGTCACTTGTCACTGGTTTCATTTGTGCTAAGTTTGTGCTGGTTTGTGCTGCTCAAATTTTTGTTTGTGATGCTTTTGTTTTGAATATATTAGCAAAATTGTAAAGGTCAAAAGTTGACTCTTCTTTGGTTTGATCACAAGGGGGAGCTATAAAACACATTGGGGCTCATTTACTAAGGGTCGCGCTGCTCACTTTTGTCGGACTGTGCACCTTTTTCGGGGATTACATGGCTTGCACGGATATTTAACAGGTGTGTGAGCTGGGATTGTTGCACACGCGATCGTTTTTTGACGCAGCTGTGCTGGCTTCCATGCGTCAAAAATTGGGGGGGGCGTGCCGTCGGACCATCCGGCAGATTCGGACTGAGCGTGGGATTTAACTTTCAAATTGTGTCACAAGTTAATGTATTTAGATGCACCACTAAAAAGATGGTGAACTCCGTCGGACCTGAGTGGGGAAGTGACACATGCAGGATATTGGCCGCACGATCTTATTGAATCGCGGAATAGTGCATTATCATCGCCCAATGCACTTTTGGTGAACTCCAGTGGCTGCGTTAGTAAAAGAGCCCCATTGTACTTTGGAAGGATTTAACTCTGATGACACCTTGAAAAAATTATGAATATATTAAAAATAATGGCAGCACAAACAAAATTTTTTGCTGAACAAACCAGCACAAACGTAGCACAAACATTTGACACCAGTTTTGTTTGATTTGGTTAATGTGAGGGGGCTGGTTGACCTTTTCATCTTTAAGATTTTCTTAATATATTCAAAATAAAAGCAGCAAAAACAAAAATCTGAGCAGCACAAACATGGAACAATTGATTGGCACCAGTTTTGTTTGATTTGGGCATTGTGGGGGGGGGGGGCTGGTTGACCCTTTGAAAACCTTTATTACTATCTTAAAAACAATAGCAGCACAAATAAAAATTTCTGCTGCACAAACCAGCATAAACGTAGCACAAATGTTTGACACCAATTTTTTTTTATTTGAACAAGGTGGAGGGGCCAACTTCACTCCGGTCATCCATAGAGAAGCAAACACGCAAGAAAACCTGCAGCAGATGGGTGTTGACCAGCACGGCCTGTCCAGGCAGCCCCAGAACTGCTGTGAAGCCACAAAATGTCCCTGCAAAGTGTGAACAAACATCAACAAAACCCAGTGCACACAGCACGCCTGGGAATGTGAAGCAGAAGACGACAAGTGGATGCTTACAGCCTGGAGGACTCCAGAGACCAGCATGGCAGGTAAAAGAGACCACACAAGTGCCTGACCTGCAGGTGGCGCAGGAGAATGGGGGAGCTTAGCCACCATAAACAAATGTTGCAGATGCAAATAGATTGTCTGTACTCACTTAAAACTGCACACCCTGAAAATAGCAAACTATATGACTTTAAAGCTACACTCACTGAGCTATGGTGGTGGTGGGAGAGATGGACTGTGTCCTGGAGAAGATAGGGCCACTGCCTGAGTCCTATAGGAATAATGAACGCCAGACAAGCAGCGAGACAAAACATTTTCTCTAAGTCCAGACTGATGCTGTGTCATTGTCCAGTATGTCCGCTGATGAGAGGGGAACATATCCCATTCTCCAAGCTCCAAGTTTTGTGTTTCAAGAGGGTGATAAGGGAAAACAGCAGCTGCAAATCTCTGCAGCCGTCCCTCAGCAGGAGCATGCACAGGCACCAGAAGTCCCAGAAGGCACTACCCCACAGCAGAACAGTGGACATGTACCTATGTGTCAGGGTGATGTGATGACCCACTACTGCTGGAATAGAGACTGGGGGACACTGGTGGACATCATGAATGCAGTGGTGAAGTGTAACTTCAGTCCTAACTGTGGGATGGTCAAATGTAACCTTTGCAGGGAAATGGGGCACCCACATAAGGATTGGCACAACATCGCCAGGGATCTCGCAGATAATGAGATGGTGCAGGAGGCAGACACCTTAGAGAAGCAAGCCTTGGTGATAAGGAGAATTCTCACATGGTCGGAGGTACAGGGGTCAGGTGATACAGTACCAGCACCTCAGACATCGGCTCAAAGGAGTATGGAGACAATAATCCAGGACCAGCCTCAGGCAGCCACCTCTGTAGCACCTGATGAATATGAGGAGGCAAAAAAAAAAAAAACAAAAGAAAGAAAGAAAAAAGATAAATCCTCCCATAAGCCTGAAGAAGAGTGCAACTTAGGTCCAAAATCCAGGAGAATAGCCATTGGTGATGCCGGGCCATGATCCTATCTAACAGATATGATGTTTTGTCTGTTTCTGTTGGTGAGTATGAGTGTGAGTGACGGCACATTGATAATGAGTGTGAGGTGGACACAGGGGATCCCCCAATTAAAAAACAAAAGAAAGGAAAAAGATAAATCTTCCCGTAAGCCTGAAAAAGAATGAAACTTAGGTCGAAAAACCAGGAGAAAAGTCAGTAGTGATGCCGGGGTCATGGTCCTATTTAACATTGTTCTTTTGTGAATGTCTCTTTTTCTCTTGTTAAATTTTGTGAGTTTTTTCTGTAATTTTCTCTTTTTTAATTGCTCTATTTGAAAGTAGCAAATTTGGAGTTATGTGCGACTTCTTAGTTTAAAAATGAAAAATCAGGATAAATCAAACACAGGTTTTTCCATCGCCAAAGTATTTAAGGCAATGAGAGGAGTATGCTTCTAGGCTAACTTCCAGGAGAAAGAAAGATAGAGAGAGCAAGACAGAATAACCTAAGCAACCATCACAAGATTTGCAAAATGACCCTGTAAACTCTCAAACTACATTGACTCAAAATAGCATCCAACAAAGCAGTGGTTTATCCAGCAAACTTGCAGTGTTGCTGTCAAAATCACCTCTAAATTCTCCAGTAAGTGATTAATCCGACCCTGTGCATAATTTTGCTCCTCGAAAGCACAAGCACAAACATTTCATTCTGCATGAGAAAAAAATACTCATAGTAAGTAGATTTTGATGTATCTTTATATTTATTTATTTTTTTAATTTAATTAAAAAAACAAATTCTTGCTTATTTGAAGACTTGATAATATGTTTGTTTGTGACTGTCCTTTTTAGTAATTTTTTTATTTTTGTGTCTCAATCTTTTTTCATACAAATTTAACAATGTATGTCCAAACAGTTATTTAGCTGATGTTTTGAGCTTGCTCTATGTTTATAGTCCATGTACCTTATATACTCAAGTATATGCTGACCCGAGTATAAGCCTAGACCACTAATTTTAACACAAAAAACGTGAAAACCTATTGACTTGAGTATAAGCCAAGGGTGGGGAATGCATTGGTCACAGCCTCCCCAGTATATACCCAGCAAACCCCCTGTAATATGGCCTGGCAGCCCCATGTAGTATATAGCCCGCTAGCCCCCTCTAGTGTATATCCTGCCAGCCCCTGTATTGTATAGCCTGCAGCCCCTACCTCCAATATAATTTCTGTAGGAAAAAAAACAAACAGTGTACTCACCTTCTGATGCCCCCCAGCAGGTCGTCTTCTACACAGCAATGCTCCTGCATCAGCTCTGTGTCTCCCAGCTGTCCATTGCAGGCACCATGATGTCAGCTTCTCACTGAGATCATAGTCACACATAGTAGAATGTCAGCGAGCAGAATCTGAGGTGAGGTTTTAATTCTTTGGCTTATACTCGACTATATACGGTAGGTATTTTTTAACAGTTACACAACAGTTATAAAATGTGGCCACACATAATTTGCAAAATGTAAATGGCAACAATCCAATCAGCCAAACAAATCCTGACGTGGAAACAAATGTGGACATGCATGACGTCAATCAAACTTGCGAGGAAGAACAAGAAGACCTCGGACTGACTCGTGGTCAAGAGCGGTATATGCATAAATCTCTGGATTAAAATACTGTAAGGTATTTCATAACAATATGATGAGTGCACAAATGTCCACAATGTTTTCTGACGGAATCAATGGCCTCACATCTGATGTTCAAAATCGAAATAATTCTCTTTTCAGTTTGATGGCCACCAGACATGCTCCGCAAACACCTCCTTATATTCATTCCAGCCCACGTAGTATTACAAGTGCACAAATCTCACCTCAGCCTCTGACTAGCCATGGATTACCGTATAATTTTTCAAGTGTCCATTCAAAAATACTTGTTTCCCAAAACACTGCTTCTAGCCAAACTGAAGTAACATTTGACCGACCCCTCTCACCTATTGGACCAGTATCACCACAAATTCCTTCTGGCTCTATCAATGTAGCTGATAATTCCCAAACTGTTTCCCAAAATTTAAAAAAAACATACAAAATATAACCATTATGCACACTCTTCAATCTGGCCATAAATTGCAAATGCACATAGAACAAAATGTGCATTTAATTAAACCACGTAAATGTAATCCAAAAGTAAGGCCCCTTCCACACTCGCGTTGCATTTCACGTCAGAGTTTGATCAGGGTGCGATCAGGGTTTGGTCAGTGAAAAACGCACATTTTGCATCAGAGTGCAATCAGTTTTCAGTCAGAGTTTGTTCAGTGTCTCAGTTTTTCACGCGCGTTTTTGATGCAATTTCAATGCAATTTCAATGCCTTTCTCACGCTCAGGTAATGCACGTGAAATGGACTCAGGACTGAGCTCTATCTTTTCTATGGCAATTGATGCGTGAAAAACGCATTGCACTTGCATTGCACTTGCAAGTGTCTGAGTGCAATGCGTTTTTGATGCATCTCCATAGACTTGTATGGTGCGTTTTTCACGCGCGTGACTTGCAAAAGTAGAGCTGAGATGTAAACGCGCGTTAAAAAAACGCTCGTGTGCGCGTAAAAAAAATGCAGGTCTGAAAAGACCCATTGGTTACAATGGGTCAGAGTGCAATGCAAGTTCTGCGCATCAAAAGCACGCGCAGAAAACGCACGTGAAAAACGCAAGTGTGAAAGGGGCCTTATTCTTTTCCTGGGGTAATTGGGTGAAACGCCTTATCATACACATGCCTATCTGGCTGCTAGATAAAATCTGCAAGCGAAGGGAAAAATGTGGGGTGGGATAGATTGACTCGCTACATCCAAGGTAAAGTGTTAGAGTTTTTTAAATTTTATTTATATCTGACAACGCGTTGTCAAATATAAATAAATGCGTTGTCAAATATAAATTAAAAAAAAACAAAAAAAACTAACACTTTGCCTTGGATGTAGCAAGTCAATCTATCCCACCCCACATTTTTCCCTTCGCTTGCATTCTCTCTCTGGACCCTTGTCCAGCCCTGGGGCCTGACACTGCAACTCCCCCTTTACCATCTTGCAATTCCCTCAGCACCCCTATTGTGCACACAACATTAGGTGCCTGGCTCAAATCCCCTAATTTTCCTCAAACTAGATAAAATGTGTAAGGCTCGGTTCCCATTACCCTTCATTAGCTCCATTCTAAAATGATGTTAAAAAACTACATTAAAAGTAAAGATGTAAGCGTTTACAGAGCTTTAACGTATAACTAAAAAATCCCAGTGACCTCAATTTTAATTTTATGTCATCTGTTATGTTCCCTTAAGGCAGGAATCCTTTATCGTTGTTTTTTTTTCGTCTTTGAGGAAAAATGTGTGAAAAATGGATAACCGAGAGCTGTCCAAATTTACATAACGAATGACATGAAATTTTCACTTTTGTCAATGTGATTATAAGTGATACCTTAAACATCCGTTCTGTCCTTTTTTTTTTTACACATAAGTAAGAAACAAAGGTAATGAATGGTAGCTGAACAATTAGCTGAACCTAATTGTTTTGAAGTTGATATTTTGTTATTTATCATAATAACACATAATTTTTTACCATTAATATTGCCTGGTTACATTAGGTAATTGTCAGTAATGTAACACTATTTTAAATACATATCTTTATTTGGGCACTTCTTTAATTTAAATACATAACTAGCCACTGAATGTAGTATTTCATTTAACCCCTTCACGCTCCGTGGCGGATATATCCGCCACGGAGCGCAGTGAGTTAGCGCTCAGTGGCGGATATATCCGCCACGGCGCTTATGCCGGCTCGGCTCTGGATCAGAGCCGAACCGGCATCGGGAAACACGGGGTGCCGGCTGTAACTAATAGCCGGCACCCCAGTGTAACACCCGCGGTCGGAGTCGGCTCCGATTGCGGGTGTGTAACCCGTTAAATGCCGCGGTCAGCACGACCGCGGCATCTAACATGTCTCTGGGGTGTCTTTCCCCCACGATCGGCCCCCCCGAACCGTTTTCGGGGGGCACCGATCGCTGCTATGGAAGTGCTGGGGTCCGATCTGGTCCCTAGCACTGCCTGCAGGCACTGCCAGTAAGATGGCGTCTGTGACGTCATCTTACTGGCATAGTGCCAGCCTATGCAAGTGCATAGGCTAACACTGATAATACCCTGCAATACATGATTATTGCAGAGTATTATCATGAACAAGCAATCAGATGATTGCTTGGTCATTTCCCATGGTGGAAAAGTGAAAAAGTAAAAAAAAAAAATGTTATTCAATAAAAAATAAAGTAATAAATCAATAAAAATGCCCATAAGCCCCATAACATATAAAGAGACATATAACCCCAAAAAAGTCTAAATCATAACAAAAACCCCACATATATAGTATCACCGCGTCCGTAACAACCCTTTAGAATACAAGTAAATCATTATTGAACCCCCACGATAAACGCCGTAAAAAAAAAACTGCTATAAACCTTCCAAAAATTATGATTTTTAGCTATTCAATCCCACAAAAAATGTTATAAAATGTGATCAAAATACCATGTGTACTCCGACATGATACTGGTGCAAAGTACAATATATACCGCAAAAAATAAGCCATCAACCAGCTCCGTAGCCAAAAAAGTAACAATGTTATGCCACTTGGAAGACGGCAATACATAAATGATAGATTTTTCCCCACATTAGGGTTTTGTTTGACAAATTTAGTAAAACGTAAGAAAATATATTCAAGTCTGGTATCCCCGTAATCGTATCGACCTTAGTCTATACGGTGAACACCAAAAAAAAAAAGAGTAAAAAATCCAGTACAGAATTGATGCTTTTCTACTCCTGCCCTCAAAAAAAGTTCCTAAATTTTCAACAATAGGTGATACTAACCCCAAAATGGTAACAATGGAAAAAGCATCTCATCGCGCAAAAAAAATGGCATCACATGGCCCAAATAACGAAAAAGCAAAAATTTTATAGCCTTCAAAAGGGGCCAATGAGGAAACTAAAATCCTGGCAGCTGCAGGGTGCTCCTTCCCTTCTGCGTCTCGCTGTGCCCCCATAACACAAGTAATGGCCACATGTGGGGGGTCTTTGCACTCAGGAGAAATTGAAGAACAAATGGTATGGTGGGTTTTCTCTTTTTATATTTTGGAAATGTGTAAATTTTAGTGCTAAATGAACGTATAAGGGAACAATTTGACCATTCTAAATTTCACCTCCAATTTGATTCAATTACTATGAAGATCTCAAGGGGTTAACAATCTTCGTAAAAGCGGTTTCTGATAGCTTGAGGGGTGCAGATTTGAAAATGGGTTGGTTATATAGGGGGTTTTGATGCTAAATATGTAAAATTTCATTCAAAACTGTATTTATCCCCAAAATAGTCAATTCTGAAAATCCGGAAAAGCGATATTCTTTTTGTAAGCCGCGTGACATCAAAATAAATTATCCAAACATTTCAGAAATTATGAAAATGTAAAGTAGACAAATGGGAAATGTTATTCAGCAACTTATTTAGGTGGTAAATCTATCTGCCTGAAAACGCAATGATTTTGAATTTCGAAAATGGCAAATTTTTCAAAAAATTTATCATATTTTCTTTTTTTTTGGAAGTAAACGCAAAACTTATCAGCCAAAATTTACCACTAAAATGAAGTACAACATGTGGGGAAAAAACAATCTCAGAATCGCTTTGAAAAGTAACAGTGTTCAAATGTTATAACTAGAGATGAGCGAACATGCTCGTCCGAGCTTGATGCTCGGTCGAGCATTAGGGTACTCGAAATTGCTCGTTGCTCGGACGAATACTTCGCCCACTCGAGAAAATGGCAGCTCCCGCCGTTTTGCTTTTTGGCGGCCAGAAACAGAGCCAATCACAAGCCAGGAGACTCTGCACTCCACCCAGCATGACGTGGTACCCTTACACGTCGATAGCAGTGGTTGGCTGGCCAGATCAGGTGACCCTGGGATAGACTAGCCGCTGCCCGCGCTGCTCGGATCATTCTGTGTCTGGATGCCGCTAGGGAGAGAGCTGCTGCTGGTCAGGGAAAGCGTTAGGGTGTTCTATTAGCTTACTGTTAGGCAGGAGTGATTCTCAAAGAACCCAACAGCCCTTCTTAGGGCTACAATAACGTTCTACTTTTTTTATTTTAATTTGCATCTAGTACCATTTTGTGAGGAATTAGCAGGGGGACTTGCTACCGTTGTGTTTAGCTCTTAGTGGCACACATATCCATAGCAAAGACCGAAGTGGGAAAATTTAGTAGGGGTTGGATTTCAATTAGGCACTAACTCAGTGTCATCTCATCTGGCATAGTAGTGTGCTTTGATACTTGGCTAGAAAATAGCCATAGGAGAATACAAAGAGCTTACTTACGCCTACAGTAGCGTTCTATATATTTGATTTCTGGTTGATCTGCTGGTGGCTGTACTTTCTGCAGTGCATGTACTAGCCAATTCTGAGCAATTTGTAGTGAGACTTGCGACCGCTGTGTTCTGCGCTTAGTGACGCACATATCCATAGCAAAGACCGAAGTGGGAAAATTTAGTAGGGGTTGGATTTCAATTAGGCACTAACTCAGTGTCATCTCATCTGGCATAGTAGTGTGCTTTGATACTTGGCTAGAAAATAGCCATAGGAGAATACAAAGAGCTTACTTACGCCTACAGTAGCGTTCTATATATTTGATTTCTGGTTGATCTGCTGGTGGCTGTACTTTCTGCAGTGCATGTACTAGCCAATTCTGAGCAATTTGTAGTGAGACCTGCGACCGCTGTGTTCTGCGCTTAGTGACGCACATATCCATAGCAAAGACCGAAGTGGGAAAATTTAGTAGGGGTTGGATTTCAATTAGGCACTAACTCAGTCATCTCATCTGGCATAGTAGTGTGCTTTGATACTTGGCTAGAAAATAGCCATAGCAATAGGATAGCATTGTTTGGTTTTAAAAACTAAAAAAAAAACAAAAAACACAAAAAAAAACAAAAAACACAAAAAAAACCAAAAAAAAGTTAAAAAAAAAAATAAAGTTATAACTCTCATTTTAAATATGTTTAACCCGAGGGCTAGGGGTAGAGGACGAGGGCGGGGACGTGGGCGTCCAACTACTGCAGGGGTCAGAGGCCGTGGTCCTGGGCGGGGTGAGACACCACCTGCTGATGAGGGAGCAGGGGAACGCCGCAGAGCTACACTCCCTAGGTTCATGTCTGAAGTTACTGGGACTCGTGGTAGAGCACTGTTGAGGCCAGAACAGTGCGAACAGGTGATGTCGTGGATTGCTGACAATGCTTCGAGCAATTTGTCCACCACCAGTCAGTCTTCCACGCAGTCCACCCATGTCACCGAAATCGCCACTCCTCCAGCTCCTGCACCTCAGCCTCCTCCCCCCCAGTCTGCCCCCTCCCAGGAAAATTTGGCATTTGAACCGGCATACTCTGAGGAACTGTTTTCTGGACCCTTCCCACAGTCACAAACCACTTGTCCGGTTGCTGCTGAGCAATTTTCCGATGCCCAGGTTTTCCACCAGTCACAGTCTGTGGGTGATGATGACCTTCTTGACGTAGTGGAAGTGTGTAAAGAGGTGTCCGACGATGAGGAGACACGGTTGTCAGACAGTGGGGAAGTTGTTGTCAGGGCAGGAAGTCCGAGGGGGGAGCAGACTGAGGGATCGGAGGATGATGAGGTGACAGACCCAAGCTGGGTTGAGAGGCCGGGTGAACACAGTGCTTCTGAGACGGAGGAGAGTCCTCGACCAGAACAGGTTGGAAGAGGCAGTGGTGGGGCCAGACGGAGAGGCAGGGCCAGAGCTGGTGCATCAGCGCCAAATGTGTCAACTAGTGAAGCTCCCGTGGCGAGGGCTCTTGCGGCGAGGGCTAGATCTTCAGAAGTCTGGAGGTTCTTTAAGGAAACACCGGATGACCGACGGACTGTGGTGTGCAACATTTGCCAAACCAGGCTCAGCAGGGGTTCCACCACTACTAGCTTAACTACCACCAGTATGCGCAGGCATATGAATGCTAAACACCCCACTCAGTGGCAACAAGCCCGTTCACCTCCGGCCGTGCACACCACTGCTCCTTCCCCTGTGTCAGCTGCTAGTCAGCCCCCTGCCCAGGACCCTGCCACAAAAACCCCATCGTCGCCTCCACGATCCTCCACAGCATCCACCAGCGTTCAGCTCTCCATACCCCAGACGCTGGAGCGGAAACGCAAATATAGTGCAACCCACCCGCACGCCCAAGCCCTTAATGTGCACATCTCCAGATTGCTTAGCCTGGAGATGCTGCCCTATAGGCTAGTAGAGACCGAGGCCTTTCGCAACCTCATGGCGGCGGCCGCCCCTCGGTATTCGGTCCCCAGCCGCCACTACTTTTCCCGATGTGCCGTCCCAGCCCTGCACCAGCACGTGTCAGACAACATCATCCGTGCCCTGACCAACGCCGTTTCTGACAAGGTCCACCTGACCACGAACACGTGGACGAGTGCTGCCGGGCAGGGCCACTATATATCGCTGACGGCACATTGGGTTAACTTGGTGGAGGCTGGGACCGAGTCTGACCCTGGGGCTGCTCATATACTGCCGACGCCGAGGATTGCGGGGCCTACCTCGGTCCAGGTGTTTCAGGCCTACTATGCCTCCTCCTCCTCCCACCCCTCCTCCACCTCCTCCTCCGAACTACCATCCGTGGGCACGGCGCCATCAGTCGGTAGCTCTAGGCACAGCAGCAGTGCCGTCGCAAAGCGACAGCAGGCGGTGCTCAAACTGCTGAGCCTAGGCGACAAAAGGCACACCGCCCAAGAGCTATTACAGGGCATCACGGCGCAGACTGATCTGTGGCTGGCACCGCTGAACCTCAAGCCGGGAATGGTTGTGTGTGACAACGGCCGTAACCTGGTGGCGGCTCTGCAACTCGGCAGACTGACACATGTGCCATGCCTGGCCCATGTGTTAAATCTGATAGTTCAGCGTTTCCTCAAGACATACCCCAATCTGTCTGATTTGCTCACGAAGGTGCGCCGCATCTGTGCGCATTTCAGGAAGTCCAGCCCAGATGCTGCCACTCTCAGGGCAGCGCAGCGCCGCCTCCAACTGCCCGCTCACCGACTGTTGTGCGACGTGCCCACGAGGTGGAATTCAACACTGACCATGTTATCCAGAGTTTACCAGCAGCGCAGAGCGATTGTAGACTGCCAGATGTCAACTTCCACCAGAACTGGTAGTCAGGTCAGTCAGCTTCCTCAAGTCTACAATGAGGAGTGGACGTGGATGTCTGATATCTGTCAGGTGCTGAGTAACTTTGAGGAGTCAACACAGATGGTCAGTGGCGATGCCGCCATCATCAGCCTCACCATCCCGCTGCTTGGCCTGTTGAAAAACTCTCTGGTCAGCATGAAGTCGGAAGCTTTGCGCTCGTCACAAGAGACAGGGGAAGAATATTCCCTTGTTGATAGCCAAAGCACCCTCAGGTCTGTTTCTCAGCGCATATCGGAGGAGGTGGAGGTGGAGGAGGATGAGGAGGAGGAGGAGAATGTTGGCGAGACACAAGAGGGGACCATTGTTGAGTCCTTCACTGTTCAGCGTGTATGGGCAGAAGAAGAGGAGTTGGAGGAGTTGGAGGAGGAGGAAATGGACAGTCAGGCCAGTGAGGGGAGTGAATTCTTACGCGTTGGTACTCTGGCGCATATGGCAGATTTCATGCTAGGCTGCCTATCCCGTGACCCTCGCGTTCAAAGAATTTATTCCAGCACCGATTACTGGGTGTTCACTCTCCTGGACCCACGGTACAAGCAAAATCTTCCCACTCTCATCCCTGCAGAGGAAAGGAGTGTGAGAATGCATGAATACCAGCAGGCCCTGGTGCACAAGCTGAAACAGTATTTCCCTTCTGACAGCGCTAGCGGCAGAGTGCGTAGTTCTGCGGGACAAGTAGCGAGGGAGAGTAGGCGAGCAGGCAGCTTGTCCAGCACTGGCAAGGGTACGCTTTACAAGGCTTTTGCCAGCTTTATGTCACCCCAGCAAGACACTGTCACCTGTCCCCAGTCTCGGCAGAGTAGGGCTGATCTTTACAGAAAGATGGTGAGGGAGTACGTAGCTGACCATACCATCGTCCTAAATGATCACACAGCTCCCTACAACTACTGGGTTTCAAAGCTGGACATGTGGCACGAACTGGCGCTGTACGCCTTGGAGGTTCTTGCCTGCCCTGCCGCTAGCGTCTTGTCCGAGCGGGTTTTCAGTGCAGCTGGTGGCATCATCACCGATAAGCGTACACGCCTGTCGACTGACAGCGCTGACAGGCTGACGCTTATTAAAATGAATAAAGGCTGGATTTCTCAGAATTTCCAATCTCCACCAGGTGAAGGAAGCTCAACCTGAATAATTGATCCACTCCTCCTCCTCCTCATTTTCCTCCTTCTCCTCCTCTTTGTACAGTAAAGCAGAGGAAAATGGCTATTTTTTGACAGGGCCCACTGGCTCCTGCTATAGTACTTCATGCATTTAATTTTTCTGGAGGGCCACCTACCCGGTCCTCTGTTTGAAACAATTTTTGTGAGTGCCACATACAGGCACTCAATCTATTCCATTTTACTGCAGGGCCACCTACCTGCTCCTCTGGTTTGAAACATTTTTGGGACTGCCACATACAGGCACTCAATCTATTCCATTTTACTGGAGGGCCACCTACCTGCTCCTCTGGTTTGAAAAATATTTGGGACTGCCACATACAGGCACTCAATCTATTCCATTTTACTGCAGGGCCACCTACCTGCTCCTCTGGTTTGAAAAATTTTTGGGACTGCCACATACAGGCACTCAATCTATTCCATTTTACTGGAGGGCCACCTACCTGCTCCTCTGGTTTGAAAAATGTTTGGGACTGCCACATACAGGCACTATCCAAATTAAATTGTCTCCATAGCAGCCTCCACACGTTGTCTCCATTGCTACCTCCAAAAGTCGTCCATATAGCTGCCTCCATACATCGTCCCTTTATCAAACGAGGTGTGTCAGGCAGAAATTTGGGTTGTTTTCATGGATTCCACATCAAAGTTGTTAACTTTGTTGCCACCCTGCTGTGTTATCCACAAAATATACTGGCAAACTTTTACCATTTAGGGATATTATTTCAGCGCTTCTTGCGCATCTGTTTACATTCCCCTCACCCGGCATATCCTAAACTTATAAGAACGCTACTACACTTGATCTTATACAAAAGGTTCTTAGAAGTGCTGTTTGGGGAGTAGCCTAGAGACAGGGGCTTGGATTGGCGAAAGCTCGCCTGGCTGCAGAGCGCCAGCTCCATCCCAAGATCCAACTAACATAGTTGCAGCACCTTTAATCTACTACTAGTTCACTGCCTCCATAATAATAATAATAATAATAATCTTTATTTATATAGCGTCATCATATTCTGTAGCGCTTTACAAATCATAGGAAACAAATACAAATGTAATGTAACAGAGCACAACATTTGTATGGAACAACAGGAGTGAGGTCCCTGCTCGCCAGAGCTTACGGTTTATGAAGATGATGGGGTAACACGAGGTAAAAGAATATTTAATGGTCAAGCCATTCTTCTTAGGGAATAGAAAAAAATATAATAAATGGAATTGCTGTCGCTTGAACCACTCAGCCGTCATCTTATATACCAGGTCCAGGGTGAATGGGACTGCAGAGAAGTCTGGTGCCTGTTGGTTGCTGGATAACAGATGGGAGGACGACACAGGACGGGTTAGTAGAAGAGTTAAAACTTCATGCAGTTAATGAGTGTTATAGGCTTGCCTAAAGAAATGGGTTTTAAGAGCACGTTTGAAACTTTGGAGGTTAGGTATTAGTCTGATAGTCCGGGGCAGAGCATTCCATAGAATTGGTGCAGCTCTAGAGAAGTCTTGGAGACGCGAGTGGGAGGTCCGCACTAGGGTAGAGGTTAATCTAAGATCACTGGCGGATCTAAGAGCACGGGTTGGGCGATAGACTGAGATAAGAGAGGAGAGGTAGGGGGGTGCAGCATTATACAGAGCTTTATGGATGAGGGTTATTATTATTTTAAACTGTATTCGAAAGGAGACTGGCAGCCAGTGCAGCGACTGGCATGAACTGTAAGCATACATGGTCCCCTTATCAAACGAGCTGTGTCAGGCAGAATTTTGGGTTGTTTTCATGGCTTCCATGTTAACTTTGTCGCCACCCTGCTGTGTAATCCACAAAATATACTGGCAAACTTTTATCATGTACCGATATTATTTGAGCGCTTCTTGCTCACCTCCTTTGGTTCCTCTCTGACACCCATTGGTTTGAAGCCTGAGTCCAATTAGGGTATGTCGCCATGCCACTCTCTAGCCTGCTGCCGCTGCCTCTGCATGCCGTCCCCTATAGTGTCAGGGTCAATTATTGGATGTTTTAGATGCTATCTAGCTTCATTCTGTCACTCTGTCATGGCCATGCTGTTGCCCATAATTTTGGCATAATGGTGCGATTAGGCAGCCTCAGAGGCATCCATGCATGCTGCCCCTGCTGTTTCCTGTCCATTTCCGTGGTGTTTCCATCCTTTTCTGAGGTTCCCAGGTGTTTGGCCAAGCTTCCCTGTGCAGAGCCTTGGTCCCCTTGAAAAATGCTCGAGTCTCCCATTGACTTCAATGGGGTTCGTTATTCGAGACGAGCACTCGAGCATCGGGAAAAGTTCGTCTCGAATAACGAGTACCCGAGCATTTTAGTGTTCGCTCATCTCTAGTTATAACCATATAAAGCGACGCAGGTCAGAATCCAAAAAATCGGGCTGAGCCTTAAGCTACAAAATGGCTGCGTCCTTAAGGGGTTAAAATGTATTTTCTGATTGTTGATTTTTGATGTTAGTCAATATTGCTTGGACACAGGCATTTTGGACTGGAATTGGTGTTCATAATTATGTAGGAGACTTTTGTGTTGTATGGTATGACTGCCAACTGGCATTAAAGCTAACAATCCTTAACCCCTTAACGACTTGGCCTTTTTTAATTTTTTCACTTCCATTTTTCACTCACTACCTTCAAAAATCTATAAGTTTTTTATTTTTCCACATAAAGAGCTCTGTGATGGCTTATTTTCTGCGTAACAAATTGCACTTCATAGTGACGGTATTTAATATTCCATGCCGTGTATTGGGAAGTGGGAAAAAAAATCCAAATGCAGTGAAAATGGTAAAAAAAAAAACACATTTGCAACGTTTTCTTATGAGCTTGGAATTTACGGCTTTCACTGTGCACCACAAATGACATTTCGACGGGTCGGTATGATTACGGGGATACCAAATTTGTATAGGTTTTTTAATGTTTTTATACATTTACAAAAATTTAAACCACTTGTGCATATTTTTTTTTTATTTTGTCATCTTCTGGCGCCAATAACTATTTCACACATTGGTGTATGGAGCTGTGGCTGGTGTCAATTTTTGCAACTTTAAATGCAGTTTTGATTGCTATGTATGGCCTTTTGATCACTTTTTATTAATTTTTTTAGATTTTTCAAAATGGCAAAAAAGTGTCATTTTCGACTTTGGGCGCTATTTTCCGTTACAGGGTTAAACACAGTGAAAAAGCGCTATTATATTTTGATAGAACGGGCATTTTAGGACACGGCGATACCTAATGTGTTTATGATTTTTACTGTTTATTAATATTTATATCAGTTTTAGGGAAAGGGGGGTGATTTGAATTTTTAGGTTTTTTTATTATAATTTTTTTTTTTTTATTTTTTTATTTTTACTTTTACTATTTTTCAGACTCCCTGGGGTACTTTAACCCTAGGTTGTCTGATCGATCCTATCAGATACTGCCATACTGCAGTATGGCAGTATATGGGGATTTTCCTCCTCATTCATTACAATGTGCACATTGTAATGAATGGGTTAAAATAAGACAGCTCCGGGCCTTCATGAGACCCAAAGCTGTCATGGCCCTGCCATCCTTTTGAAGCTGCCAGCAGCATTGCTAGCACCGATTGGGGTGTTACCGGTAAGCCTTTGCTGCAATATGCAAATGAGCCGGAGGGGCTCCAGGCTATTTAGGTGTTAATGAAGACTGGAGCCCCTCAGGCTCATTTGCATACAATCTTTCATCCTGGTGGAAGAAGTCCTTTACGTTGCCAGGAAAATTTGGATGATGGATCCTGCATAGTGTTGGCACACTGTACATGTATACATAAGCCTGTGTTGCCCATAGAAAGCTATGCTAGCCATACTAATTTGCACAAATTATATTTGTGCAATTATAAAGTGATTGCATTAAGTTAGTCATTTTGATTTAGGTGAAAAGAAAATGTTTAGCAAAATGAAGACATCACAAAAAGGGTCATAGTCTTTGAGTTTGTATTATATTACATTACACTTGTATTACAGCATTGTTAATTTATCAGCATTAAAAAAAATTTTATTAACCCCTGGGCGCACCAGGACGTTATAGTACGTCCCCGGGGCTACATGCTAAGCGCACAGGTGACGTGCTACAACGTCCTGCTTCTGGCACCGGCTCACGAACGGAACCGGCACCAGAAGCAAAGGCTGTCAGCTGTCTATCACAGCTGACAGCCTGCGCTAACACCCGCGATTGAAGCAGACTCCGATCGCGGGTGTTAACCCCTTACACACCATGGTCAAGCATGAAAGCGGCGTGTAAGGGTGTTTGCGCTATGGATTGGATCCCCTGTGCCGCTTACCGGGGGATCTGATCCACTTCTGGGCAGCTCCGAGGACTGCCAAGTGCCCCAGAGCTGCCCGATCTCCCTGGCAGTCAGACCCCTTTCCGGGTCTGACTGCAAACTGTCTGAGCATGCGCAAGCATGCCAGAAAGATTACACTGCTCTACAATAAAATAGTATTGTAGAGCAGTGTATTGAACTTGAACCAGCGATCAGAGTATCGCTGGTTCAATTTCAAGTATGCATAAGTAAAAAAAGTGAAAACACTGAACACTACACATTAGAATAAATAATACATTAAATACATTAAAATATAAGCCCCTAAAATGTCACTTTCCCATAAAAACACTTAATAAAGTATAAAAAACACAACCCCCCCCCCGCATATTTGGTATTTCCGCATCCGTAACAATCTGTATAATAAACCCGAATCATTACTGGACCCGCACGGTAAATGCCGTAGGGAAAAAACGCAAAAACGTTCAGAAAAAGATCATTTTTAATTAATACCCTATAAAAAAATGCTCTAAAAAGTGATTTAAAAAATGTTATGCATTCTAAAATAAGCCCACTCAAAAGAGAAACTCTTCTTGCAAAAAATAAGCCCTTAACCAGATTTGTCAGCCGAAAAATAAAAAAGTTATGCATATGAAAAGATGGTGATGCTAAAATTAACAACACTTTTGGCAAATTACTTTTTATTCAGTAAAAATGGGAAAAAATAAAAAATCTATATAAATGAGGTCTTTTCGTAATCGTGGCGACCCATAGAATAAAAATAATATACTATTTTTATGGTATGGTTAACGGCAACAAAAAAAAAACTATAAAAATGTTCCTAAAATTGATTATCATTTCCTCCACCAACAAAGAGTTAATAAAATCGCACCAATTAGCTATAGATGCCCCAAAATTACCTACCAGAAAAGTGCATCTCATGTGGCAAAAGAAATAAGCCCCTATAGGTCCACATTAAAAAAAGAAAAAAATTATAGCCTGTACAATGTGACATAGCAAATCTGATCTTGATGGCGCCTCCTTCCCTTCTATGCCCGACCGTACGCCCATACAGCAGGTTACCACCACATATAGGGTATCGGTGTACTCGGGAGAAATTGGGTATCAAACTTTGTGGAGCCGTTTTTCATTTAATCCATTATAAATGTTTAATTTTCCACCCAAAATGAGTGTACTGTGAAAAAATATTACAATTTGCAGACTGCACCTCCATTTTGTTTTAACCCCTATAAAACACGTAAAGCGTTAACAAACTTCTTAAAAGTGGTTTTTCATACGTTGAGGGGTGTAGTTTCCATAATGGGTTAATATATGAGTCTCGCTATTATTTAGGCCTCTCAGTGTCAATTAGAATTTGAGCAGGTCCATCTAAATACGGGTTTTGGTGATTTTACAAAAAATGTGAAAAATGATACCTAAATTCTGAGCCTCATAACATTCTAGTAAAATATGTGGAATCTTAAAAAGCAGACAACATAAAGCAGACAATTTGGAAATGTAAGTTATGAATTTGTTTGGGTGCTATGACTATCTGCATCAAAAGTAGAGAATTTAGAACATTGAAAATAAAGAATATTTCTAAATGTTTGCCAAATTTTGTTTTTTTCATAACTAAATGCAAACGATTTCATCCAAATTTTTTAAACTAATTTGAAGTACAATGTGTCACGAGAAAACAATCTCAAAATCCTGTGGATATCTCATAGCGTTCCAAAGCTATAACCACTTATAGTGACACAGGGCAGATTTGAAAAATGGGGCCGCGTCCTTAAGGCCAAAAGAGTCCCGTAGGGGTTAATAAAAAAAATGAGCACACACCAGAACAGCTATTTGTCTTTTTTTTTTTTGTCACAGTTGCTTCTAAAGAATTTATTTGTTGGGCAAATTTCCATTCCAAAACAAAAATTAAATGTACCACTTGTACATTGTACATTTTCATTGGGCCAGATGACCCGTAGAAATTATGCAAAAAAACTATCACATATGTGCTTGCGTAGTTGCTGTCCATCTAAGGAATGCATGAATGAGGTCATTAGCCATTTCTTAAATTTGATAATGGGTACAGCCTTAACAAATAATTAGACAAAAACATTAGCGGCAAAAACTTGTCATCATTTTGGTTTTATATAAATGATTATTTATCGATTTATCAATAAACAAATAACATTACTAAAACTTGAGTATTGTCATTACATTCTTGCAAACGAGCAATTGCGTGGAGAAATAGAGGATATCACAGTAAGTCTCAAAAATCATCATCACTTTGATGCAAAGTTGTGTAAACCTTAGATTTTATTTTTAAATGGAGAAACTCAAACAACAAAGGAGAAAATAAAAGAGTGAGATGTACCGAGTCTAAATCACACTGTCCAAATAAAGGGATAACAAACGCTCTCTTTGCCTTTGAAGCTAGTGTACTTGTATGCAATGCTAAAGGACAATGTGACCTGTGTCATTTTATGGGATATGAAATGTATTCATGTCTAATACTTTTTTGATTTACACACCAAAATGTAAAAATTAAAAACACTCTTACCTAAAAGTATACATCAAAATATCCATTTTGGAAACGGTGGGCCAGCTGGCTCTGTTCAAGTATATCCAGTACATCCAGGAAATTTGGCAACAACATCAAGAATATTTTGCCAGGGCCCGCAGGTCACTTGAACATTAATATAATGGAACATTTTTCTATTCCTGTACATCTTTTCATCTAGTGAGGGTGGTGTTAAGGCAATATGTGTACAATCAATAAGCCCCATTAAATTTGGCATTCCTCCATAGGCATAAAAAGCATCCTTGTTTTATTGTGCTCTTCCATTGAAAAGGGAAACATTATGGGGGTCATTTACTAAGGGCCCGAATCGCGTTTTCCCGACGTGTTACCCGAATATTTCCGATTTGCGCCGATTGTACCTGAATTGCCCCGGGATTGTGTCGCACGCGATCGGATTGTGGCGCATCGGCGCCGGCATGCGCGCGACGAAAATCGGGGGGCGTGGCCGAACTTAAACCCGACGTATTCGGAAAAACCGCCGCATTTAAAAACCGAAAAAGTGTCGCTTGGTGACCGCTTACCTTCACCTGGTCCGAGGTGGTGCATTCCGGCGCGTGGAGATGATTTTCAGCGCAGCAGCGCCACCTGGTGGACGGCGGAGGAACTGCCTTCATGAATCCCGGCCGGACCCGAATCCAGAGCAGAGAACGCGCCGCTGGATCGCGAATGGGCCGGGTAAGTAAATTTGCCCCTATGTGTTGATGCATTACAGAAAAAAGAGCATCTACTACTTGTTTGAGGATTGGAAAAAGGTTGGCTGTGTGAAGCAAAATCTGGCAGCTATACAATATTGGGAACTGCCTGTTGTTAGATAAAGTAAAACTGAAATTAGTTTGAACATTCCGGGGATTGGCATGGAACGTTTAGTGTTTGTCTTGAGTTTATTTCTAATTTGGTCATACAACTCCATAGTAGCCATTTTTGATAATCTACTGTACACATATGTTGGAATTCCATGTCTTCAAAATGTGCTAATTCGGCCCTCATTTGAAATGTCAATGTTTATGCCCAGTTTCTCAGGCTTGCAGACAGCTCTTTTCTTTTTAAAGCTTCCTTCTTATTATTGACCAAAAAAAAAAAACAAAAGCAAGATTGGGTCCATTGTTTTCAAAAGTGTTGCAAAATCTATATTTGTGAAAAGATAAGGCATGAATAAGTTTCTTGTTAGCGTGACTTTAGAGTTTAAAATATGTCATAGCTAAACTGTATATTTTGACAATCTTAACCAATAAAGTGAAATAACCAAATGTTTAAGGTTTTGATTTCAAAATGTATTGCAAATGCTCACACTTGTATTTTTACTAAGACAGAAGCCAATGATAATTTTTTTTTCATGTTGCTCCTTATTCACTCTTTCCCTTAAGGGTCTTTCACATTACTTTTGTTTTTTTCTTTTGTGGTTCTGTGATTTCAACCAATGCCTCGTCAAACCATTGTTTTCTATGGGTGTTTTCATATCGACTTGTATTTCCAATTTTTATTGTTGCATAAATATTTAAAAAGGTACTATTTGTAACTTGGATACATATCATGCAAGTCATAGGTTTTTTTTTTTTTTTTTAAATATGATCAATCCTTTTTTATACACTAAAGAGGCTGACAAAGAAGGTGAGCTGTTTTTCAAGAAAAGTTCAGCCTTCCTTTATTTAGTATGGAAACAAAGACAAAACAGAAGAAAAACAGATACATGATGGAGAACAAACTGAAGCTGAGCAAACATGTGAATGTGATTTAGACCATAGTGTGTGTTCATACATAGTGCTTTAAATCCGTTTGGAAAAGGAAACTTATGACACGGGGGCATACCACAGAGCAATCACATATGAGTAGAACAATACAATACTCAGTTTGATAGCTACCTATCACATGCATTTGATAATTAACCTAAATAGAATCAAAGCACTACATGTCACAACACCCTAAGCATGTGTTGCCAGTACATTTAAAACACATTTTTTGAATGTTTACCATATGTTTATCTTTTTAATCTGTTTCACAGCTGCCTACACTTCTAGAAATGGAGATATACAGGTTAAAACGCATGGAAAACATTAAAAAACGTTGATGGGAGGGCACAGCATGCAGGGTAAAGCATATGGACCCATTGCCATGGACCTATTATGGATTCTGGACATGTACATATTGGTACACATTTACTACAGGATTTTCGCCAGTTTCCGGTTGGACTTTGCACATTCTTTCATGTGAAAAATGCCTGCACAGGTATTGAAGAAGTGTCTGCACCACATACGTGTCGTTCATGAACCTTTTGGGGTGCAGCTGCACTAGGCATCATGCAACACAAATTAGGGGGTGTTCTGGGACTAAGTGGGACTGAGCGCAATGTTTAACATGCAAAGTCCAACATAAGTGTGTTGCACCCACCAAAAAAAAAAGGGTGCACTCTGTCTGGGTACTGCAGGGGGCACCATGATTCACAAAACTGCATTTAGTGCAGTTTGCACTTCTCTTAATAAATGTGCACCCAAATGTTTTCATGAAACACAAAAACAGGGAATATAGTGAGCCATTGATGCATCATGGATATTATGAAATTGGCTAACTTTGCCTTACACAAACAAGATAAATTATTTTCACCAAGTCAACAACACCTTTAATAAAGAGTACTGTTCCTCGATTTCCAGGTTTTCCTTAAAAATATTTTATGAAGGATTTACACAGACCCAAATTTCAATGGCATCTACCAATTTAAAAAATATAATTTTAGATTCAAACTTGGGCATCTGTACATGTCAAACGAGGGCTTATCTTAATAAGCTAAAAACCCAGCCATTCTGTTATTTAGATTCCAGTAACTTTGATCTTTATTTCAAAGTCCAGTGCAGGCTTACGATAATTTTAAAAAGAAGCCTATAATGTACTCAATAACTACTGTTAGGTATATCTTACTACCTTAAGTTTGTCATAAATAATTTACTAGCAGAGAGGATTTACAAGCACATTTAGAACGTTCCGCTGACCAATAGCACTTGCATCTACTGTGTATATACTGTGTATATGTGTAAATACTGTTTATTTATGTGTATATACTGTGTATATGGGTATATATGCATCTACTGTGTATAGATGCATAAGATGTGTGTATATATATATGCGTGTACATTTAAATTTTATATATTATGCTGGGTATATGGTATGTATGTATATGCTCTATATACTGAATGTGTGTGTGTGTTTCCCGTATGTGTGTGTACAGGCCCGGCGCCAGCACCCGGCTAACCCAGGCAAGTGCCGGGGCCCCGGGGTACTGGAGGGGCCCACTCGGGTCCCCTGGTCAGCAGGACATCTGCCCTGCTGCCCGGGAGGTTCCTTCCCTCTCTCATCGCGATCTGTGTCCTCCGGACACAGATCGCGATGAGAACATGTGCAGTCACTCACTGCTTTCCCCGGCAGGAGCTGCAGCATGAGAGGTTGAAGGACCTGTGATGACGTCATGGTCACATGACCTGCTGGGGAAAGCAGTGACCACACAGAGAGACCTGCATCAGTGAGGTGAGGGGGAGACTTACAGGGGCCAGGGAATATACAGGAAGAGGGGGGGCAGAGTGTATACAGGAGGAGGGGGGGCACTGTGTATACAGGAGGAGGGGGGGCACTGTTTATACAGGAGGAGGGGGGGCACTGTGTATACAGGAGGAGGGGGGGCAGTGTGTATACAGGAGGAGGGGGCATTGTGTATATAGGAGGAGGGGGGGAACTGTGTATACAGGAGGAGGAGGGGGGGAACTGTGTATACAGGAGGAGGAGGGGGGGCAGTGTGTATACAGGAGGAGGGGGCAGTGTGTATGTAGGAGGAGGGGGCAGTGTGTATGTAGGAGGAGGGGGGGGCAGTGTGTATACAGGAGGAGGAGGGGGGGCAGTGTGTATACAGGAGGAGGAGGGGGGGCAGTGTGTATACAGGAGGAGGAGGGGGGGGCAGTGTGTATACAGGAGGAGGAGGGGGGCAGTGTGTATACAGGAGGAGGAGGGGGGGCAGTGTGTATACAGGAGGAGGAGGGGGGCAGTGTGTATACAGGAGGAGGAGGGGGGGCAGTGTGTATACAGGAGGAGGAGGGGGGGCAGTGTGTATACAGGAGGAGGAGGGGGGCAGTGTGTCCACGCGGGGGAGAGGCGGCAGTGTGACTACTGGAGGGCGGCCCATAAAGGGGCCCACTAGAGCTCTGTCGCCCAGGGGCCCACTAAAGCCTGGAGCCGGCCCTGTGTGTGTATATGCTGTATATACTGAATGTGTGTGTATTTGCTGTATGTGTGTATATACTTTATGAGTTTGTATATACTCTGTGTATTAGTGTATAAATGTATATGAGTGCATAAATGTGTGTGTATAAGTGTGTGTATATATGGGTGCAAGTATACGAGTGTATAACTTTATCTGTGTGTGTATAAGTATATAAATGTGTGTAATTGTATAGACATGTCTGTGTAAGGGTACATTCATAAGAACGTATGAGGGACGTTTATCTGGCTGCAAATTTGCTGCCGGATATACTTCCCTCATAGGGGTCTTTAGCCTGGGCTTGATACGGTGAGCACAATGAGTACTCACTGTTTCGAGCCATGGCCGCAAAAGACATAGAGCCGATTCTATTCTCTATGGAGAGGGGAGGGGTGAGCTGCGATCACCTCTCTTCCTCTCCAGCACGCCAGCTATGTGGCTGCCACGCTCTAGCTTGGCGGGCACACGTTAACATGCAGCTGTGTTACTGGGGGCGAGGCGGCTGTATGTAGCTGTGTTACTGGGGGTGAGACAGCTGTATGTAGTGGTGTTACTGGGAGCGAGGCGGCTGTATGTAGCTGTGTTACTGGGGGTGAGACAGCTGTATGTAGTGGTGTTACTGGGGATGAGGCGGCTGTATGTAGCTGTGTTACTGGGGGCGAGGCGGCTGTATGTAGCTGTGTTACTGGGGGCGAGGCGGCTGTATGTAGCTGTATTACTGGGGGCGAGGCGGCTGTATGTAGCTGTGTTAGTGGGGGTGAGACGGCTGTATGTAGCTGTGTTACTGGGGGCGAGGCGGCTGTATGTAGCTGTGTTACTTGGAGCGGGGAGGCTGTATGTAGCTGTGTTACTGGGGCCGAGGTGGCTGTATGTAGCTGTGTTACTGGGGGTGAGGCGGCTGTATGTAGCTGTGTTACTGGGGGTGAGGCAGTTGTATGTAGCTGTGTTACTGGGGGCGAGGCGGCTGTATGTAGCTGTGTTACTGGGGGCAAGGCAGTTGTATGTAGCTGTGTTACTGGGGATGAGGCAGCTGTATGTAGATATGTTACTGGGGGCGAGGTGGCTGTATGTAGCTGTGTTACTGGGGATGAGGTGGCTGTATGTAGCTGTGTTACTGGGGATGAGGCGGCTGTATGTAGCTGTGTTACTGGGGGTGAGGGGCTGTATGTAGCTGTGTTACTGGGGGTGAGGCGGCTGTATGTAGGCTGTGTTACTGGGGCCGAGGCGGCTGTATGTATCTGTGTTACTGGGGCCGAGGCGGCTGTGTGTAGCTGTGCTACTGGGGCAGAGGCGGCTGTGTGTAGCTGTGCTACTGGGGCAGAGGCGGCTGTATGTAGCTGTGTTACTGGGGCCAAGGCGGCTGTATGTAGCTGTGTTACTGGGGCCAAGGCGGCTGTATGTAGCTGTGTTACTGGGGGCGAGGCGGCTGCATGTAGCTGTGTTACTGGGGGCGAGGCGGCTGTATGTAGCTGTGTTACTGGGGGCAAGGCGGCTGTATGTAGCTGTGTTACTGCTGGGATTGTGGAAAGGAAGCAGGGGGACGTGTATGTACGCTACACTCAGTGGGGGCCTCCACCAGATTTTGCGCCAAGGGGCCCCCACCAACCTTAATCCGGCCCTGAGCACTTGTAGATGGCATCAACTAAAGGGCTCAATGGTAAAGCAGATAATTTCAGTAACTTTATACAGTTCAAGTTAGTCTGGTCTATGAAAGGCAAAACATTAGTGCCAGACACAAACAGTGAGTGATCTGATGGATCCCTTTAACACTTAGCATTTTAATTTCTCACATACAAAGCTTACTATGAGCATTGTATTTTAAAATATGTCATGTCGTAGCTCAATATGAATTAAAAATTAAAAAAAAAGGCTGACTTGCATATAACAATGAAGATATTCTCAGCTGGAAAAAAGATTGATGCAAAGAAAGGACTATGCAGTGGATCCATGGAGCTCTATACAGCATCCATATGACAGCATTTTGTAGTGTAGCTTTTCTTAACTACAATGTCCTATTGATTAGCTGCTGAGTGTCTAGCTCAGAGACTAAAGTTCTTGCTTGTGGTGTTCATAGGTTCAAATCCAGTATGTTAACATTTTATAAAATGGCAATAAGTCGCTTTGTATCCTGGGAAATGTTGTATGTCTGATGTAGTACAAATTGGGTTTTGCAAAAATCACACAACACTGACCAAGTATCCAAAACCAAATGTTTATTTTTGGGGGGGGGGGGGAGTCTAGATTCTGTAGGGGTAATTCGGTCAGTAGTTGTTCAGTTGTTCATGCAATATTCTGAATCTTTGATTTTGTTTTTTAAGAAAATGCTAAGATCGTGCAGAATGCAAAAAAAAACCACGCAAGATTATTGAAAGTGCAAAATTTTTTTAGCGTTCCAATTGATTTAAGCCCTTACGAAATAGCAGCGATGACACGATAAGCAAAAAGACTGACACCAGTAAAATGGTAAGATACACTTCAGAAATTGCAAAAAGAGATCTTTGGATATTTATAATATCAAACAGCAACAAAAACAAAATAGTAATCTGATTTTTGTGACGCAAAAAAAAAAAAGGGGGTAAAAAAAACCCATTAACAATAATATATGATTCATACAGCCAAAAAGCAGAAACAAGAGCAACATAAGAACCACAGATCACACAAAATACAAATGCAAGACAAAACAACTTCCACACCAAAAAACTAATCAAAAATGTATGAAAAAGAGGGAAAT